>NC_042985.1:38074903-38417403 GCF_901001165.1 Salmo trutta | reverse complement strand
TCCCCCTCGTAGAAATAACTCAAAATAATGTTGAAGACCACAAATAACAACTGTATCGACCCTGTGTTTATAAACATGGATATCAACATTGTCACTTGCTTTTGTGGCACAGTTGATAGCACACAGGGCTACTGACCAGAAGGTTGAGGGTTCGCTGACCACCAGAGACGAACTCACTCTCCCTGCCTATTTAATCATTTCACGATCAGAGCCAGTTGAAGACAATGATCCGTAAGGGGGTAATCAGATTTTCAAAATGTTGATGCCATATGTATAATTAGATAAAATACATGCAATATATTCAATATCATTCAACTTTTTGGTGTTTTGCAACAGATGTCTCTTTCCATTCATCAAATTGTCTCTGTACAGTATGGATTGATTGATTGATTTTATTTGTCAGTTAAATTTTTTTTAAAGTTACCGGGATTGCACAATCAAGTCGGGGACTTATTTCCATTGTGGTCCCTACATTTTCTGCAGCACATGCTACAGTAATATAAGGACAAAATGCGTGTCTAATTTACACATCTCCATCTTTCAGGGGTCACCTTATTTTTTATTGTAAAGATGATATTCGCCAGACATAATGGGCCCCATCTGATCCAAAAAGTTGACTCAAGTTTGCAAAACACCTGGAAGCACCTGGATGATCATCAAGACTCTTGAAATAATTTTCTATGGACAGATGAGTCAAAAGTATCACCTTTTTGGACGACATGGGTCCCATTATGCCTAGCAAAAACCAAACACTGCATTCCACTGTAAGAACCTTATACCAACGGTCAAGCATGGGCAAACACTACCATCAAGCGCTGTGATGAAAATGGCTCTCATGAGGACCACCACAGGAAAGGAAGACTAACCCTTTTGACTAACCTTCATGTCTTAAAGTAATGATGGACTGTTGTTTCTCTTTGCTTATTTGAGCTGTTCTTGCTATAAAATGGACTTGGTCTTTTACCAAATAGGCTATCTTCTGTACACCAACCCTACCTTGTCGCAACACACCTGATTGGCTCAAACGCATTAAGTACGAAAGAAACTTTTAACAAGGCACACCTGTTAATTGAAATGCATTCCAGGTGA
Organism: Salmo trutta; assembly: GCF_901001165.1. Classification (NCBI taxonomy): domain Eukaryota; kingdom Metazoa; phylum Chordata; class Actinopteri; order Salmoniformes; family Salmonidae; genus Salmo; species Salmo trutta. The sequence continues at coordinate 38,416,314 of NC_042985.1, read as the reverse complement.
CTACCTCATGAAGCTGGTTGAGAGAATGCCTGTCACGTCCTGACCAGTAAAAGGGGTTGTTTGTTATTGTAGTTTGGTTAGGGCGTGGCAGGGGGTGTTTGTTTAGTGTGTTTCGGGGTATTTGGTTGACGTTCTATGTTTTCTATTTCTATGTGTTTATCTTGTTTTTCTATTTCTTTGTTGGGGTTTTGGAACTACCTCCAATTAGAGACAGCTGGTTGTCGTTGCCTCTAATTGGAGGCCATATTTAAGTGGGTTAGTTTTCTCTTGTGTTTGTGGGTGGTTGTTTCCTTGTATAGTCTGAGCACCTTACAGGACTGTTTTCGTCGTTTGTTTTGTATGAGTATTTTTTCCTTCTAATAAAAAGAAGATGAGCAATATAACCACTACATATTGGTCCGATGATTTCTCCTCTTCAGACGACGAAGTTTGTGACAGAACCACCCACCATAAGAGGACCAAGCAGTGGAGGAAGGAGCAACAGAGGAACTATTTAGAGTCGTGGACATGGGAAGAAATAATGGATGGAAAGGGACCATGGCACCAGGTTGGGGAGTACCGGCGCCCGAAGGAGGAGCTGGAGGCAGCAAAGGCTGAGCGTCGGAGGTATGAGGCACTATATCCTCCATTTCAGGAGGTGAATTTTTTTTGGGGGGGGACACACGGGGAGTTGGAGTAAGTCAGGCAATAGGCCTGAACCAACTCCTCGTGCTTATTATGGGGAGCGTTTGGAGGTGAGAGCACCGTGCTATGCGGAAGTGCACACAGTCTCGCCCATCCGCACGCACAGTCCGGTACGGTTGATACCAGCCCCCCGCAAGTGCCGTGCTAGAGTGGGCATCCAGCCAGGGAGAAGTGCACCGGCACAGCACATCTGGCAACCAGTGCGTCTCCTAGGCCCAGGCTAACTTGCGCCTGCTCTACGCACGGCAGCCATCATGCTTCAGCACAGCCCAGTTCGCCCTGTGCCAGCACACAGTGACAATCCAGCCAGGACGGGTTGTGCAGGCTGTGCGCTCCAGACCTCCAGTGCGTATTCAGGGCCCAGTGTATCCAGTTCCTGCTCCTGCCACTTGCCCTGTGGTGCGTGTTACTGTTCTGGTGCCTCCAAAGCCAGCCCCACGCACCAGGCCTTTAGTGAGCCTGCCCAGTCCAGTATGTCCTGTTTCTGCTCCTCACACTAGCCCTGTGGTGCGTGTCACTAGTCTGACGCCTCCAAAGCCAGCCCCACGCATCAGGCCTTCAGTGCGCAGTCCCCGTCCAGAGCTTCCAGCGACAGTTCCCCGTCCAGAGCTTCCGGCGACAGTGCCCCGTCCAGAGCTTCCGGCGACAGTGCCCCGTCCAGAGCTTCCAGCGACAGTGCCCCGTCCAGAGCTTCCGGCGACAGTGCCCCGTCTAGATCTTCCAGCGACAGTTCCCCGTCCGGTGCTTCCGGCGACGTCCTACAGTCCAGAGCCGACAGAGACGGCCCACAGTCCGGAGCCGGCAGAGACGGCCCACAGTCCGGAGCCGGCAGAGACGGCCCACAGTCCGGAGCCTGCAGAGACGGCCCACAGTCCGGAGCCTGCAGAGACGGCCCACAGTCCGGAGCCTGCAGAGACAGCCCACAGTCCGGAGCATTCTAACCGCTGCATATTGGTCCGATGATTTCTCCTCTTCAGACGACAAAGTTTATGACAATGCCAAGATTGTGTAAGCGGTCATCGAGGCAAATGGTGGCTACTTTTTCCTTTATTTCACACTTTTTTGGTTTCTACATGATTCCATATGTGTTATTTCATAGTTTTGCTGTCTTCACTATTATTATACATTGTATAAAATAGTAAAAATAAAGAAAAACCCTTGAATGAGTAGGTGTATCCAAACCTTTGACTGATACTGTATATATAGCCTATATAACGGAAGATAAGCTTAGGCCTATCCCCAGAGAGATACAGAGAAAGGTAGAGATATGCCAGCTGCATGATATGACATTTATTTGTCAGATGGTTACTGTGTCTGCTATACAGATATAGAGTTACAGAAGGTTAATTCGTACATTTTCAATTAGAATATTTTGCATAAAGATAAGCATTGTATTGTTAGATTATAGAAGTAACTCTGGTAGGCCTGAAACATTCTTCCTCACCTCAAATTCAAATGTCCGAGTCTGTTGGAGTGCTGGTGTGTACTGCCTTCATATCATGGGCTTGCAGTAGCTACAGTGCCTTGCAAAAGTATTCATCCCCCTTGGTGTTTTTCCTATTGTATTGTATTACAACCTGTAATTTAATTTAATTTTTATTTGGATTTCATGTAATGGACATACACAAAATAGTCCAAATTGGTGAAGAGAAAAAAAATAACTTATTTCAAAAAATAAAACACTGAAAAGTGGTGAGTGCATAAGTATTCACACCCTTTACTATGAAGCTCCTAAATAAGATCTGGTGCAACCAATTACCTTCAGAAGTCACATAATTAGTTAAATAAAGTCCACCTTTGTGCAATCTAAGTGTCACATGATCTCTCTCTCTATATATATATATTTACACCTGTTCTGAAAGGCCCCAGAGTCTGCAACACCACTAAGTGTTGTGAATACTGAGGGAGAAAAAGATGTAGATTCACGCTCAGAGCGCGGCAGATGTTTATTAAGCCTTCACAGAAGGCAGGAATCGTGGTCACAGGCAAGCAAAGGTCAAACACAGGTAGGCAGTCAAAAACAAACAATACCTCACAACCATACAAACAGAAAGAACTGAACTAAATAGGGAGCTGATGAGACCAGGTGAGAAATGAACACAGGTGAAATCAATGAAGAAAAATGAAAGACAGGGCTACGTTCCAGAACATAAAGAAACAGGGCTACGTTAAAGAACACAATGTTGACTAAGAAAAGAAAAGCAGAACCTTACACTAAGCAAGGGGCACCACCAAGCAAGTGGCCAATGAAGACCAAGGAGCTCTCCAAACAGGTCAGGGACAAAGTTATGGAGAAGTACAGATCAGGGTTGAACATCCCACGGAGCACAATTAAATCCATTATTAAAATCATGTTTCTAGTCTATTGCATAGTTACAATGTGCAATCATTGATGTCCCAGGAGCAGGAGTGGTAAACACTGTTGAAGTGTATAATTGTAATACATACATGCAGACACAGCATCATTAAACAAATGGAGTTTGATACACCTGGTATTGGATATGACTGAAAAAGAATGTCTCACAGAGATTCATACCTGAACCGCACCTTTATTTGCCAAGGAAGAGTACATGATCAGTGAATATATTCAATGTACAGGCTACAATGTGGGGATCTCATGTGTGGTAATAACTACAGTACATGTATATAGGACTTGCAACCTTGGCACAATAAAGTTATTATATTCTACTCAAACCATAGGCTTCATTAATGCCATTCAGAATTGAAGTCGATACAACAACTATGATAGCTGAGGTTCATAGGTTCTGAACTAATATTCATACCAAATGTTTTAGGGTTCATAAACAGATCGGCTACATACTGTAGCTAGCTACACATCCATAGGCATACAGTTATTTTTATCATCCACTACACAATTCATAATCGTCGCCAAACACATTGGCTCCAGGTCATCTACAAGACCCTGCTAGGTAAAGTCCCCCCTTATCTCCGCTCACTGGTCACCATAGCAGCACCCACCTGTAGCACGCGCTCCAGCAGGTATATCTCTCTGGTCACCCCTAAAGCCAACTCCTCCTTTGGTCGTCTCTCCTTCCAGTTCTCTGCTGCCAACGACTGGAACGAACTACAAAAATCTCTGAAATTGGAAACACTTATCTCCCTCACTAGCTTTAAGCACCAGCTGTCAGAGCAGCTCACAGATCACTGCACCTGTACATAGCCCATCTATAATTTAGCCCAAACTACTAACTCTTCCCCTACTGTATTTATTTATTTTATTTATTTTGCTCCTTTGCACCATATTATTTATATTTGAACTTTGAACTTTCTTCAAACTACAAATCTACCATTCCAGTGTTTTTCTTGCTATACTTTATTTACTTTGCCACCATGGCATTTTTTTGCTTTTACCTCCCTTATCTCACATCATTTGCTCACATTGTATATAGTCTTATTTTTTTTCCTACTGTATTATTGACTGTATGTTGTTTACTCCATGTGTAACTCTGTGTTGTTGTATGTTGTCGAACTGCTTTGCTTTATCTTGGCCAGGTCGCAATTGTAAATGAGAACTTGTTCTCAACTTGCCTACCTGGTTAAATAAAGGTGAAATAAAAAATTTTTTTTAAAAAAATGAGCAAATAAATAGTTAGCTAGCTATGTTACTTCAGCTGCACTTGCTAGCTAGCTGGCTAATGTTATCTAGTCAGCTAACTTGCTAAATAGCGATTTTGGAAAATGAACTTTATGACAAAATATGCACAATTGTTTGTCTCCACATTAACATATTCCTCTCAATTGTACATTTATTACTTGACTCATTATGACATTATAATTACTTACATTTGCTTCCACCGTAATGTTTTGTCAGCTATCTTTGCTGAAGAAAGTAACCAGCGACAGATGGCTCGCATCAAATTCATCATTGGAACCACTCGATATGATTGGTCATATGAACACCTTAGGACCCAAATGCATAATGAGTGCTCTAACTCCCCCTTGCGGTGGTCTGGAGCAATGAAGCCGTGACACTGGATACCTCTAAGTCCCGTGTCATGCGGTGTAAGCTCGCAACTTTTAAAGGAGGAACCACTGTTTGTGCCCAGTGTGATACAGCAAGAAATCTTTCTTAGCAGTGTAATGGAAAATGTTATGTTTGTGCTTATCTATAGGTTCTGTTCGCCATCGCCTGACAATCTACAGGTAGTGAGCACTGACATGAGAAGCCATTGAACATTTTGAGAGGGTAAAAGCTGAGATGGGTAAGGGCTGTTCATTGATGCCCCCGGACACTGAGATTTCCTCGAGATCATGACATGTGGATCTCTCGGGCTGGCTGTGCTGTGATTGTTGCTGGTGGTGTGGATGTTAATACCGAAATTGATTTATAATGTTATATAGGGAATCTGTGTATGTGAAGAGGTGAAAGGAGACCATACTCTTCCCGAATATTCAGTTAAATAGAACACTAGTGTAAATATTTAAACCCCTGTATGAATAGAACACTAGTAAAAAGGAGTGTCTACGTGGTCTGCAGCCACTGATAATAGTGTGAGGTGTTATTTTATATGTATAGCAAGTAGCAGCAAGAGAACCATTGAAGATACATATGGTGCATAGCAAGTAATGACAAGAAAATCATTGAAAATGCACATGGAGTAATAAGGGAGATTACTTAGTGTGTTTGGGAATAGTACTAAGTGAATGTGAATGTCAGAGTTCTGTGAGTGTTGAAAGGACATTTTGAGCTGATTGAAATTTGGATAATAAGAGGATGGAAATTTAGATAATAAGAGATATTAACACTATTAATTAACCTGTCTGGGGTATGTGGGACGATTTCGTCCCACCTACGTAACAGCTACTGATATTCCAGTGGCGCGATTTTTGAATCGTTAGAAATACTATTACTTCAATTTCTCAAACATATGACTATTTTACAGCTATTTAAAGACAAGAATCTCGTTAATCTAACCCCACTGTCCGATTTCAAAAGGCTTTACAACGAAAGCAAAACATTAGATTATGTCAGCAGAGTGCCCAGCCAGAAAAAATCAGACAGCCATTTTTCAAGCTAGCATATCATGTCACATAAACCCAAACCACAGCTAAATGCAGCACTAACCTTTGATGATCTTCATCAGATGACACACCTAGGACATTGTGTTATACAATACATGCATGTCTGTTCAATCAAGTTCATATTTATATCAAAAAACAGCTTTTTGCATTAGCATGTGACGTTCAGAAAACGCATAACCCCCGGCAAACTTCCGTTGAATTTACTAACAGTTTGCTAAATTACTCACGATAAACGTTCACAAAAAGCATAACAATTATTTTAAGAATTATAGATACATTACTCCTCTATGCACTCGATATGTCCGATTTTAAAATAGCTTTTCGGATGAAGCACATTTTGCAATAATCTAAGTACATAGCCCGGCATTACAGGGCTAGCTATTTAGATACCCACCCAGGTCAGCATCCACCAAAATCACATTTCCTATAAGAAAAATGTTCTTACCTTGCTTGTTCTTCATCAGAATACACTGCCAGGACTTCTACTTCAATAACAAATGTTGGTTTGGTCCCAAATAATCCATCGTTATATCCAAACAGCGACGTTTTGTTCGTGAGTTCTAGAATGCTTCTTCCCGGTTTCGCGCATGGCGCATTGGCGTGTCAAAAATGTCTAAATATTCCATTACCGTACTTCGAAGCATGTCAACCGCTGTTTAAAACCAATTTTTATGCCATTTATGTCGTAGAGAAGTGATAATATTCCGACCGGGAGTATGCATTAAGCCTAAACAGCCGAATAAAATTTCTCCTCAGAAGCGACTCATGCACGCGCATCATTCAAAGGTCCTCGGAGCATCCACTTACAAAAGGCGATAATATGTTTCAACCTGAGGCTCCCTCGTAAACCTTCAGTTATTTCGCGGGCTCTGAGAGCCTATTGGAGCCCTGGGAATTGTCACGTTACAGCTAAGATCCTTACTTTTCAATAAAAAGATGCAAGACGCACGACTCCTTGTCAGACAGGGTACTTCCTGCTTGAAACCTTGTCAGGTTTTTGCCTGCCATAGGAGTTCTGTTATACTCACAGACACCATTCAAACAGTTTTAGAAAATTCAGAGTGTTTTCTATCCAAACCTGAACAATAATATGCATATTCTAGCTTCTGAGTTGGTGTAGGAGGCAGTTAAAAATGGGAACATATTTTTCCAAAATTCTCAATACTGCCCCCTAGCCCAGACAGGTTAAGTACCGAGTGAATGAGAGCTGTCAGCGGACAGCTCCGGTGTAAAAGAGATGCATATCTGAATGAATACCCAACCAGAATGAATACTCCGAGTTTTTCAAGTTATAACATTATCTTGGGGTTCCGTCCACCACCAGCCATCGTAGTCTGGGACTACTAGCACAATGTGTTATTGAGCACGGTGTGTTTTATATGTATAGGAAGTAGCGGCAAGAACCATTGAAGACACATAGGATGTAACGATAGAAAAGTATACATGGTCTGAGAACCACTGATAATAGCACAAGGTGTTACTGTTATTGTAGGCATTTAGGAAACATGGAAGATACACATGGAAGATACACATGGAGAAGTGTGGATGTGAATACCTAATTCCCACTGACAATTGTCTGTTGAATTATAATGTTATATAGGGATTTATGTGAGATAAGTACTGTTCCTGAATATGCTGTAAAATAGAACCCTAGTGTACATATTTAAACCCCTGTATGAATAGAACACTAGTGTAAATGAGGAATTGTGAAGAAGAGTATAATTGGTTACTAGACAGCTTGATAAATAAAAAATAAAATATATATATATATACAGTACCAGTCAAGTTTGGACACACCTACTCATTCAATGGTTTTCTTTATTTTGAAAGTTTTCTATGTTGTAGAATAATAATGAAGACATCAAAACTATGAAATAACACATATGGAATCATGTAGTAACCAAAAGTGTTAACCAAATCAAAATATATTTTATATTTGAGATTCTTCAAAGTAGCCACCCTTTGCCTTATTGACAGCTTTGCACACTCTTGGCATTCTCTCCACCAGGTCCACCTGGAATGCTTTTCCAACAGTCTTGAAGGAGTTCCCAGATATGCTGAGCACTTGTTGGCTGCTTTTCCTTCACTCTGCGGTCTAACTCATTCCAAACCATCTCAATTGGGTTGAGGTTGGGTGATTGTGAAGGCCAGGTCATCTGATGCAGCACTCCATCACTCTCCTTCTTGGTCAAATAGCCCTTACACAGCCTGGAGTTCTGTTGGGTCAGTGTCTTGTTGAAAAATAAATGATAGTCTTGTTAACCTCCCTGGGCAAGGTGGGACGTTTGCTCATGTTTCTTGGACTAAGCAAGTCTCTTCTTCTTATTGGTATCACGTTTTAGGGAAGACACAGTTGCAGACAGTGTCGAAGTAACAAGAGTTTATTACTAGAACAGGGGGCAGACAAAACGACAGGTCAAAGGCAAGAAGAGGTCAGTAATCCAGATCAGAGTCAAAAGGAACAGCAGGCAGTCTCAGGGTCAGGGCAGGCAGAGGTCAACAATCCAAGGCGGTGTGACAAGGTGAACAATGGCAGGCAGGCTTAGGGTCAGGGCAGGCAGAATGGTCAAAACTGGGAAAACTAGAAAACAGGAACTATAGGAAAAGACAGGAGCAAAGGGAAAAACGCTGGTAGACTTGATGGACAAAAACTGGTAACAGACCAACAGAGAACACAGGCATAAATACACTGGGGATAATGGGGAAGATGGGCGACACCTGGAGGGGGGTGGAGACAAGCACAAAAATAGGTGAAACAGATCAGGATGTGACTATGTGTGTCCTTTAGTAGAGGTTTCTTTGCAGCAATTAGACCATGAAGGCTTGATTCATGCAGTCTCCACTGAACAGTTGATGTTGAGATGTCTGTTACTTGATCTCTGTGAAGCATTAATTTGGGCTGCAATTCCTGAGGCTGGTAACTCTAATGAACTTATCCTCTGCAGCAGAGGTAACTCTGGGTCTTCCATTCCTGTGGCGGTCCTCATGAGAGCCAGTTTAATCATAATAGCGCTTGATGGTTTTTGCGACTGCACTTGAAATGTTGTGTATTGACTGACCTTCATGTCTTAAAGTAATGATGGACTGTCGCTTCTCTTTGCTTATTTGAGCTGTTCATGCCATACTATCAACTTGGTATTTTACCAAATACGGCTATCGTCTGTATTCCACCGCTATCTTGTCACAACACAACTGATTGTCTCAAACGCATTAAGAAGGAAAGATATTCCACAAATTAACTATTAACAAGGCACACTGGTTGAGAGAATGCTAATAGTGTCCAAAGCTGTCAAGGCAAAGTGTGGCTACTTTGAAGAATCTCAAATATAAAATATACTTTGAAATGCTTAACACTTTTTTGGTTACTACATGATTCCATATATGTTATTTCATAGTTTTGAAGTCTTCACTATTATTCTACAATGTAGAAAATAGTAAAATAAAGAAAAACCCTTGAATGAGTAGGTGTTTCCAAACTTTTGAATTGTACTGTTTGAATTGTACTGTACACACACACACACACACACACACACACACACACACACACACACACACACACACACACACACACACACACACACACACGCACACCCTTCCTAGTCAAATGTCTCTGCTTCTCACCCCAGTGACTTATCAGTGGTCTGTCAGAGTTGCATTTGGCTGTGTCTGTCCAGTCATACTCCCTACGCCCTGTTATCTCTTAATAGAGAATATTACGACCTGTTATTGCAGTCTTATTATCAGATGGAGGACAGGATAAACACATATGCACACAAGCACAAACACAGGCACACACACACGCGCACATAAACACACACACACACCAACCTTGCTCTTATCATGACACAAGGCGAGACCCAGATGCAGACACAGGAGGCAGATGGTTGGAGTCTTACAATGTTTATTAATCCAAAAGGAGTAGGCAAGAGAATGGTCGTGGACAGGCAAAAGGTCAAAACCAGATCAGAGTCCAGGAGGTACAGAGTGGCAGACAGGCTCGTGGTCAAGGCAGGCAGAAACGGTCAGGCAGGTGGGTAAAAAGTGCTGTCCATGGTGCTGAAATGCTCACAGGTAGTTCATGGAATGGTATCCGTGTGTGTGTGTGTGTGTGTGTGTGTGTGTGTGTGTGTGTGTGTGTGTTTGTGTGTGTGTGTGTGTGTGTGTGTGTGTGTGTGTGTGTGTGTGTGTGTGTGTGTGTGTGTGTGCGCGCGCCTTTCAGGGGCCAAAAGAGCAAAGACAGACACAAACCAAACATGGCTGCTCTTTAGTCTAAGGCTTTGTCCCAAGGGTCTACGCTGAATACCTTTCCTTTCCGTTTTCCTTGACAAATGATTCCTATGGTTTTGATAGGGGAAAGCAACATGGTGGAATCCTGTGCAAGCCTTTGGCAGACCAGTGGGATTGAAGGAAAGGAGACAAAAAAGAAAGCCATTGATGTGAATTTGGACACACCCCAAGATAATGCAAACCCCAAAATGATGCATTATGACCATGTTATGAAGGGTTATGAACAGATTATAAAGGGGTTATAAATGCTAAACTGCTTTAAAATTCCGCCAATACAGTAGAGCACACTAAGGTGTGAGAGAGAGATAAGGACAGTGTTTTCTCAATATCTCTCTGCCTCTCTCTCTGACATCAGTAAATTGGTTCTGTCTGACTTGATAATTACAATAGCAGCTTTGATGTCCCAGGCACAACTCATTTAACTGACATCATTAAAAACCGCAATAGATCCCTCAGATTAGGACCCCGTCTGTCTAGGGCTTTGTCTATGAGTGTGGCGCAGATAAGTCTGACTAAAATAATGAGGTCTGTGTGTGTTTGACCTGCTGATAGCTTTGACTGTAGTCTGTATTTGCTTTAGTCCCACAGTCAATGAACAGATAAGACACTCCTGTCTGATTTCTTCATTTAAAACCCCAGAACACGACCTAAACTAATTTTTTATATATATCTAACTCAAATGAGTGAGAAGCAGAAAGTTTTGGCAGTTTTGACAATGTCATGGTTTATATTGACCTCAACAGGAGGTTTGGCACGTCATGTATGATTTTTGTATGGGACATGTCTGAAAGTCTACAAGGCTGTCATAAAGCATTACTTTCTGTGGCTTGTCAATGATACTTACTACATGTTGGTCATTAACAATCAGAAAATATCCAGGACTAACAAGTTTGAAACTCATATCTAATTATGTTATGACACATTCATGACAATGTCATGAACCCTTCATATTTTGTAGATGATCAAATAAGACAATTGTCATAGATTCCTACCAAACAGGGTATTATCTACTCAAGCCACACATAACAAAAAAAGTGATAAGCAATGGGATATGTGGGACGCTAGCGTCCCACCTCGCCAACAGCCAGTGAAATTGCAGGGCGCCAAATTCAAACGACAGAAATCCCATAATTAAAATTCCTCAAACATACAAGTATTATATACCATTTTAAAGATAGACTTCTTGTTAACCTCTATGGGCTAGGTGGGACGCTTGCGTCCCAGCTACTCAACAGCCAGTGTAATCCCGTGGCGCGATATTCAAATACCTTAGAAATGCTATTACTTCAATTTCTCAAACATATGACTATTTTACACCATTTTAAAGACAAGACTCTCGTTAATCTAACCACACTGTCCGATTTCAAAAAGGCTTTACAACGAAAGCAAAACATTAGATTATGTCAGCAGAGTACCCAGCCAGAAATAATCAGACACCCATTTTTCAAGCTAGCATATAATGTCACATAAACCCAAACCACAGCTAAATGCAGCACTAACCTTTGATGATTTTTCATCAGATGACAATCCTAGGACATTATGTTATACAATACATGCATGTTTTGTTCAATCAAGTTCATATTTATATCAAAAAACAGCTTTTTACATTAGCATGTGACTAGCATGTGACTAGCATTCCCACCGAACACTTCCGGTGAATTTACTAAATTACTCACGATAAACGTTCACAAAAAACATAACAATTATTTTAAGAATTATAGATACAGAACTCCTTTATGCACTCGCTATGTCCGATTTTAAAATAGCTTTTCGGTGAAAGCACATTTTGCAATATTCTGAGTAGATAGCCCGGCCATCACAGGCTAGCTATTTTGACACCCACCAAGTGTGGTACTCACCAAACTCAGATTTACTATTAGAAAAGTTTGATTACCTTTGCTGTTCTTCGTCAGAATGCACTCCCAGGACTTCTACTTCAATAACAAATGTTGGTTTGGTCCCATATAATCCATAGTTATATCCAAATAGCGGTGTTTTGTTCGTGCGTTCAAGACACTATCCGAAGGGTAAAGAAGGGCCCGACGTGTTTCGTGACAAAACAATTCTAAATATTCCATTACCGTACTTCGAAGCATGTCAACCGCTGTTTAAAATCAATTTTTATGCCATTTTTCGCGTAAAAAAGCGATAATATTCCGACCGGGAAACCCTGTTTTAGTTCAAAGACAGAGAAAATAAAAACATGGGGTCGCCTCGTCCACGCGCCTCAGTCTCATTGTACTCTGATCGACCACTATCAAAATGCGCTAATGTTTTTCAGCCAGGGCCTGCAAAGCCACCATTCATCTTTCTGGCGCCTTCTGAGAGCCTATGGGAGCGTTAGAAAATGTCACGTTATGCCAGAGATCCCCTATTTTGGTTAGAGATGATCAAGAAGGCCATGAAATGGTCAGAGAGAGCGCTTCCTGTTTGGAATCTTCTCAGGTTTTGGCCTGCCAAATGAGTTCTGTTATACTCACAGACACCATTCAAACAGTTTTAGAAACTTTAGGGTGTTTTCTATCCAAATCAAACAATTATATGCATATTCTAGTTACTGGGCAGGAGTAGTAACCAGATTAAATCGGGTACGTTTTTTATCCGGCCGTGAAAATACTGCCCCCTGTCCATAACAGGTTTTAACCTGCTTCATTATTTATGTCTTACCCGTTGATGAAGAACAACACCAATTTCATACATCATTGAAAATTTGTCTACGAATAAGTAAGAATGAAAAAGTTAAAATAACTTCTTAGATTTTGTGTAGACTTTATACATCTTAGTACCTTATCAATTTAAGATTTGTATCAATGTGGGCGAGAGACAGGGGAGCAGGAACAGAATATTTATGCCGAGCAATGCAACAAAGCTGGATCATTCTGGCAAAGATACCTGCACCATCTACACGTTGTAAAGACTCCCGAACTCTTCGCCATTGTAGACGATGGCCCAATGCTTGGAGACTTCCTTTGACCATTCTAAAGCCTGCATGGGGCATTCTTGCCTTAATGGCCCTGACTTTCTGGTCTAACTCTTCATCTGACATATCAGAATAGCATTCCCTGACAGACATATTGTGTTTTTTCATCAGTCTGTAAGAAAGCTAATCGTTACTGTCATGAAATATGATCATATATCGACTATGAAACAAATATGACATGGCCTGCTTATGAGTTGCCTGAAAGAAAGATAGATAACCATCAACTGAAAATGGCGAGAACAGGCGTTCGTAGCCAAATGTTTTTGGTTAGCTTGAGAATAATAATTTCATGATTTATCATTCTACGATATATATGTATCTATGTAATATAGTAGAATGTTATGAACCTTCCCTGAATCGTAGGAGCTAACTACTAGCTATGTAGAAGTTAGACGGAAGAACGGCCAGTGCTGCTTACCTGAGATGCCATCATCACACAGTCCTTCGTAGGTGTCCGCAATGACTTCCTTTGTGTCAGAAAGAAAGGCTGAACAGTATTGGTTGTAGTCAAACTGACACTCAAAAAATTGTCAAAATGGAGGGTGGTTGTTAGCTAAATTATATTGGAGTTTTGTTTTCAAATACATTATTTAAAAAAATATATATTTTCGGGTAATAAAATGCATAAAGTTTTGAGCTCTATTACAAAATATTTGATTGCAACAAAAAAAAGTAACTTTGAAGTCTTGTTTTTGCTTTCAGAACAATTATTATTGATTGAAAATAAAAAAAAGTTGCTTCAACCTTCTTGCCCGAAGTCCAGCGCGCTGTCGGCTGTGCACCAAAAGCATGCTCAAGCCACAGAGTCGATAGAGCGCGTCCTTACGGTTGCTTGCTCCTCAATGTAATAAAGTAATGACTTTTCAAATAAGTTACCCTACACGTTATGTTGGCTGACAATTTGTTAGCTACGCTGTCCTTAGAACCACAAGGCATATCAGCTTTTTACCTAACATTAGTAATTATACATAAAACTTGCAAGTATATTAACTATAGGCTATCTAACTACCCAACGTTTATTAACTTCATTATTCATGTAATTTTTAGCTTAGCTAAATGGTAGAGTCGTTGTGCGTTCCCAGTGGACATTTGGGTGCTTTTCTAAATTCGCTCTGGCTATCTACTCCGATTTCAGAGCACTCTCATCTGAGTGTACCAGAGCGCAGAATAATGAATTTACCAACGCTCAACACCTGTCGAATATGTCAGGTGTCAGTCAATGTCGGCAAAAAAAGCGTAATTAAAGAGTTTCCAGCAGCACAATGACAGTCACCAATGCTCTGGTTAACACGAAAACTGCCTAACCAGCTCTGCTAGGGCGAGTAAAATGGAGTGGTCTCATTTGTGTTTGGAAGTAGCTAGCAAGCTAGCCAACGTTAGCTTGGGTGCTTGACTGCCGTTGTAAGGCCAGAACACTCAAATCAACCCTACTCATCAGCACGAGCGCCCAGTGTGCGCTCCCGAGATCAAAATGATCTGAATTTACAAACTGACAATGCTCTGAATTTATGAGCGCAGGCACTCCAGATTGAATTTAACTTGGCAAGTCCGTTAAGTACAAGTTCTTATATACAAGGACAGCCTACTCCTTCCTCCCCGTCGGGCATCTTTATCTTTCGTTAATAAATTAATGATAAAAATACTATTTTTTAGTTATGGATCCATAATGAATTACTATTGGAATAAATATCACTGATTTACAGAAATATTGGAACAAAGTCATCTAATGAAGGCAAACAATTTAGCCTACTCCTGACCATCACGTTGTACAGCGCCATATTTTCCATTCCATCCTAAAGGAAACCCTGAGGGTTTCGTTTTTCATTTTTCCCGGAATAGAAACACCATAATATTAATCACATTAATTAAGTCAAATTTCTTAAAATCAATCCTATATACTACGTTATTACAAAAAAGGTTTTACATTTTCTGGTAATGCCAATATGGAAGACAATCAAATGCTTCTCAAAGATGCCCTCTGGTGGTCAAACGAGCACTAACTTGCATTAACAGAAAAATATGGCTGACAATTACATAACGTGCCACAGAATGCTGCAGAAGCCCGCAAGGTGTGCTGTAGTATGACATAACTTTTAAAGGAACAACCACTGTAACTTGTGAGATACACAGACGAACTAAAAACGAACTGTATGATATGTATGAAATGTATGCATTCACTACTGTAAGTCGCTCTGGATAAGAGCGTCTGCTAAATGACGTAAAATGTAAATGTAAATGTAAAAACACTAGTACAACAAACACTCAAAACAAAGGGAGCAGCAGTGAAAGTACTTAGCAGTCTCCCTCTTCAAGTCCCCCTACTGGCTGCCTGTTGAGAACAAGTAACAGGGGGAACAACCCACCCACACAGCACCCACCTCTTCTCTATTCCACACACCAGAATTTAGTATTTCAGTCTATGATTGATAATGTGAGTGTATAAAAAATCTGTGAGAATAAATTAGTGAACCACCTGTACCTGTAAATATTGGCAGGTTGGTTTTTCTAACTGTTTCACCTGGTGTTCATTGTGTAAATTGTAACATCACCGGTCAAAAAAGGGGATATCTGTATTTATATACAGTATTTATGGATATCTGACATTTCATTAGATATAAGGAGTAGACATGCTCCAGATATGGATGTCCTTAATTTCATGTAGGGAGCTAGGATATTCTCCGTAATGGGTGTGTTTCTACATGTATCCGATCCGGACCTCAGAATACTCCAGGGAGATATCTGGAGTGAGATCTGTTCAAGACACGCATCTGATGCGTGTCTTGAACTCCGGAAATGGTATGTGTCAAATGCTGACATATATAAGCCTTTATACTATGGCATGAACAAATCTTTTCAGAAATGTATCATATCTGTAGTCATTACCTGATCGTTTATGTATCCGTAGTTCTCAAAAAAATGTATAATTTCAATAAATAACATTACATGATGTAATACTCACCCTCGTATGTCTGAAAATGGTCTAAATCCGACTCATGAAATGTCCAGAGTCAAAATATTTTTTTCTGCTTAGGCACTGAAAATCATTGTGCTTCTTCACATGAATGTGACGTATCTGAGCATACATTTGCACCATATTCAGTAGTAGCTATAAAAGGCACGGAAAGGCAAACATCGTCATATGATTTAGCACAATTCTGCTATTTCTGTAAAAAAAATGCAGCATAGCACATCCAGAGCTCCAATCACAACACGTTTTCTGTAAAGATGCAAATGTTGGCCAATCTTTTCTAAAAATGCCCTGTTTGTTATGGACGATGGATGCGATGGGTGCAGATCGGGTCATCAGCGGTGGTCCCTAAACTGTCAATGATTAAATTATGAATCAAAATTGTGCCAATATTGCAAGAAAATATTGTCATTTCACATAACCATACCAAAAAGTAGCTACTGTTCCTGCTTCATTCATGATGGGAAAACTAACTGAATCAAGCTAGCTAGCCAAGTTGCTATTTAGCTTGCTAGCTAAGTTAGCTAGCGTGGCAGCTTATATTAACCAGTAATGTAAAATACAACTTAACAATGACATTTTTTTTGCTGTCACCTTGAAGCTTGATAGGGGGTCCAAAAACATTCCCTGAAGGCAATTTTGTTATTTGTTAGCTAGCTAGGCTACCAGTTAGCTTTTACCCCCTATTGTCTGCTGACCAAATTAGCTAACGCACTTGATTCTAGTTACTAAGATAAATAAAACATCTAAAATCACTACTCATTTTAGTGTTAACTTCTTTGAGGTATTTTGTGAACAGCTTCTCAGTTCTTTGTTCTTCTCAGTTGTCAGTTCAAATACACACCATTTACACATTCAGTTGTAGAGCCCACATTCAAAAATGACAGTTGGAACTCCACAGAAGAAAATACTTATTGTTGCTATGCTAACAGTTGCAGTGCTTTTAGCTTGCAGTTTGTGCATGCCTTTATCCAGAGGGAATACAAAAATTATAGCTAGTTTCTGAAAGAATAATATGGATTTAATATTTGTCAAATTATTGAGAATGTCCTCATCACTCAAACAAGCATCAGAAATGGTATTTATTTAGCATATCAAAATGCATATGAATATCCTGATATTAATCTCAGTCAAGAACATATACATTGTATGTGCTGAGAATATATACTATGTAGGTCTACTGTCAGTATTTGTCATCATATAGAGAAAATAAGACTTCCACATAGACCTATCTCAGTATATTTAATGAGTCAATATCCGGCCATACCATGTATGATATCCGGACGGAATCCAAAAACATACCAGCCAGGGAAGCCAGTGGAAATTAGTTAACTTTGTGATCTGTTAGGAAAGTAACAATGTGTGGTGAAGAAGACACTCACAAACTTCTACAGATGCACTATTGAGAGCATCCTATAGGGTCGTATCACCACCTGGTACCGCAACATCAGGGCTCTCCAGAGGGAGGGTGGTAGAGTCAGCACTGCCTGCCCTCCAGGACATGTACAGCACCCGGTGTAACAGGAAGGTCAAGAAAATCATCATGGACCTCAGCCACCCGAGCCCTGGCCTATTCAACCCGCTACCATCTAGAAGGCGGAGACAGTACAGGTGCATCAAACCTGGCTGGAGAGACTGAAAAACAGCTTCTATCTCCAGGCCATTAGACTATTAAATAGTCACCACTAGCCAGCCTCCGTCCAGTACTCTGCCTTGAACCTTAGTCACTGTTATTAGCCGGCTACCACCCGATACTCTACCCTGCACCTTAGAACTGCTGCCCTATGTACATTATCATTGAACACTAGTCAATTTAATCATGTTTACATACTGTCTTACACACTTTATATCTATATACTGTATTCTAGTCATGGATTATCCTATATAACTACTGCTGTACACACCTTTTCTATATGAGAAACAGACACCTCACAGGTCGTCAACTGGCAGCTTCATTAAATAGTACCCGCAAAACACCAGTCTCAACATCAACAGTGAAGAGGCGACTACTGGATGCTGGCCTTCTAGGCAGAGTTCCTCTGACCAGTGTCTGTGTTCTTTTGCCCATCTTAATCTTTTCTTTTTATTGCCAGACTGAGATATAGCTTTTTTCTTTGCAACTTTTTCTTTGCCTAGAAGGCCAATAATTATATATTCCAATCTCTGACATTGTTTGTTTTGGTATTTCTTCATTTCTTAATTTACATTTTTAGGATTTGTGTGTATTGTTTTGTATAGGTATTAGTGCACCGTTGGAATAAGAAACACAAGCATTTCACTGCACCTGCGATAACATAAGCAAATATATGTAAGCGATCAATAAAATTGTATTTGATTTTACTTGAAATCAGCAGAAGGCAAGGCAGGTTGACGTGCTCACAGTGAAGATTTATTTACAGGTCTTGGTGATCCAATGTTAAAAGCGCCATATCATACAACATATACAAGTACATTTACAAAATATACACTGCCCAAAAGAAAAAGCTTCTGTATTAGGCATGACATGTCCTATCTTAACTGGCACAGGTAGAGGGCAAGAATGCACAGCCTCCCCTTGAGAAACCAAATCGAATCTGTCTAACAAGAGCTCAAACGGGTACATACAGTATAAGCATGTATCCCCTCCCAGGGCCATACAATACCCAATTGGTAATTACAACTGTACCAATAAACTGGTTTTACAATGCAAAAGGCAATTTCCACATCCATTGTTACATTGGTACATTCGTCTTAATCAGACTTAATGATTATTAATGATATTTCATCACCATTTATATATGGAACAATAATTTGCTATAATTCAATGTACTGACTCCAAAGTGTGGCACGAAGGCCGTGTAGTCTATTTCTATACGCACTTAGGTGCATGTGCTCCTATTATGCACAGCCATAATAGAGCCCCACAGTGGAGGTTTCATAATACCTATAAAACCTAGCGGTCAAACAGTAAAATGGTTCCAATTCTTTTTCTACCTCAAATTTTGTCACACCTGCTCCCGCTCCCCCTCCCTGATCTCGAAGGTGCCCGGCTCCCCAGCATTACACACTCCTGCCACCATCATTACGCACACCTGCCTTCCCCTGTCACGCGCACCAGCAATTATTGGACTCACCTTGACTCGATCACCTGTGTCATTACCTCCCCTATATCTGTCTGTTCCCAAACTCTGTTCCCTGCTTCAGGATTAATGTTCGTTTGTATTTGTATACCCGGTTCTGACGCTGTCTCTGCCCAGTTCAATGTCGGTTCCACATTGAATGTTCAACTCCCTGTACCTGCTTCTCTTCTCCGGCGACGGTCCTTACAAATTTTTCCAATAGGGAATTTTAGAAACACTTAAAATAATGGCTGTGTTTCGTGTTACCTTATCCTGGAATGACATTTTGATAACCATGTAAATCTCTCGGATAAGGTGACTTTTATCAATATATTTGGCTCTATTTATTCTCAGATTCTAAAATGCTAATTAGCATGAAAGTAGACATCATGCATCCTTGCAAGCTCCTGCACGTCATCTCTAGCTGGCATCCTTGCTAACAGGTATTGTGTAATTTTTTTGCACAAGACAGTTCAGACTTGTAGCCAATTTATTCATTACTACATTAGCTAACAATAGATTGTTAATCCAGAGATTCTTAGCTTTGCCTCGATTCGGCAGTCTAGTCCAGATCATTATAGCATCTGTAGTTCTTTATGATAGCCACATTAGCAGCTAATTAGCATTTCATTTCTGGGTGGATAAATACAGGCAAATATTAATAAAAGTCACATTGCGCTCAGAGGGTAATAAATGGTAGGTTAAATGAAAATATATAGTGTTTTAATATGCCTAAATATATGTTGGTAAAATACATCCCTGCAGGTTCTCACTTCAAAAAAGATACAGATTAGGAGCAGTGTGCGGAGGGGTGTGTGTGTGTGTTCTCAACTTGCATCAGGCAGACAAGTTTGCTGTCATTCAGTCAGAATGCGCATCAGTGATTAATTTTTTTTCCCCCTAACGTTGCCTCGCTTGTTAGATATTATGCACATTGTCAGCTTGATAGCAAACGTCCTCGCCATGTGATTTATCATAGTAGCAGGCAGCAGCAAGCTCAATGATCAGACCGAAAACATGGAGGAAAAGTGATCAGGTGACATTATAAAGCAAGTGGACGGAGAAATGGGTCTTTCTATAAACTAAGGTACCCGTGAGGATTTCCTACACTGGACAACTTGTTACACCTGTTGACAAGTCATTGATAATAATCTGCATTTTTTTCATGTCATTACATTAACATTACATCACATCATGTCATTAACGTGGTTCTTAAATAGTTGTTGGATGCCATTTGGTGTCCAGCTGATTAGTTACTCTGTGATATTTTCACACATCATCATCTGATCCAGAAAGGAACTTTCCAAATGACAGTCAAGTGACGAATAACTGTTGTGTGCACAATTGGGTAGGATAGACTGTTGTGAAACACCCAACGCTATACTTATTAATTATTCTGGATATAATGATGAAAAATTGTATAGCCTAGTGGGCTTATTCACAATATTATCTGGTCATTAAATAGAAAACGTCTTAAAGTAGTAATGGACACTTTTTTTTACACTTTTTGCGTGCTTTTTGGGGGAGTGGGGGTTCTTTATTAGGCCACCATATACGAACAATTACATAAATTATATAATTGTATAGCATTGAGGTCCTGGAAAATTACAATTTAGAGCTTGAATTTGACTTGCCAATGTCTGTATGAACCCCTCTTAAAGGATGTATAGTTCTACAGTAGGCCTGTGTTGTTGTATAGTTGGAGTTATGGTCAATTTGCATAATCGCTTTTATTCCTCCAAGTACACATGTGGATCTGCATGAAAATCCTTTCTTGTTTTGTTTCAAACCATTTTGAAAGTTGTATCCCAAAATCACACATTGGCTAAATTATTTATAGACAGACCCACATACAGCTTCACTCTACCGAATCAGAGTAGCAGAATTAACGTACAGCCCGCCCTTCTCTTAACAGACAGGCATGCTAGCCAGTTGAGTTATTTAGACCAACGTAGAACCTTTCACGTGACTGACTGACATTAGAAAGATGCGTGCTGGCACCTGAAATTGTCATTTTTTCAGATCATGGATAATCACAGAAAATACTTGGACCATAATCGTATCCAGAAATTTCCCATATCCGTTTTGATACTAATTTTGTCCGACTACCCGGCACACTCCTAGTTTCACTAGCCAATCTGTTGCAATTGCAAGGGCGACACTACAGCTACTGGCTCTGGCAGCGTGGAGAATAAACCATGGAGAATCTGTGCCACAAAATAAGTGAAAAGATTTCAACTAAACCCGGACAGATAATTTAAAAGTCATGTCTCAAGTCAAAGTCGAGTCCCATGTCTTGAGGTTCCAAGTCTAAGTCAAGTCTCAAGTTATTTTATTTTCTATCAAATCGAGTCGCAAGTTATTAAATTGGGATTAAGAAGCAAAATTGTCACGGTAATCAGTTGTGTGTGTATATAGCGGGGATGAGAAGAATGTCATTTTGTCTGTTATGATCTCCAAAATTCAATGCATTAGGTCATCACACCATTGATATAGCGGTGGACGCTATAGCTTATCGAATCCATTGTGACGCAGTGGGGGACACATTTTGGCAAGTGAACACTATTTGGAATGACAGGCCGAGTGGTAGAAGCTCATCAACATTACATCTTCAGAGCAGATGTTTTTGGACACTAGTGTTCTCTGGGAGCTGCAGAGCTAACGGCATCTGGCCCTGTTACGCGCATTACTCTCTCCACTTCCAAACACACACACACACACACACACACACACACACACACACACACACACACAGTTCATTGGAAATCCAATTAGGGGTTTCCCAGCACTAATCCCAGCCCATACATACAGTGCCTTCAGAAAGTATTCAGACCCCTTGACATTTTCAGCAGGAGAAAGAATGTCCATGGGGGAGTAGCAAAAAAGTAGAAACCTGCAATGTTTTTATCAGAGCTTGAAGTGAGGCGCCCTCTGTCGGAGCCATTGATTAAGTCATGTCAACGCCCCACCATCTGTTACCATGGTAATTGAAACCCCTGGAAACCAAGAAAAATCACACTGCAGTCAAAAATTAGGTGAGCTGGACTGGGCAGCCGAGTTTGGTTTGCTAATGTAAGGTGCTGGAGAGATAGACAAACAGATCCAAAGAGTTGTGTGCTTCTTTTAACAGTGTATCTGTTCCTTTCACACAACTCACAGCGGTTGGGCCCAGAGTAAGACTAAGAGAAAGGAGAGAAACCATGTGATCAGTGCTGAGCTGTCACTATCCTATCCTGGCACTGATCTAGAGTCAGCAGAATCATGTGAGGTCACTATGGACAGTCCAGTCACTGATTTACAGTCAGTGGAGGCATCTGAACCGTTGGGATCACCTGTATAGGTGAAGTATACATAAACACAAGCTGTGCAGACAGCACATCACTGTGGACAGAAGGGCTGTGTGTGTGTGTGTGTGTGTGTGTGTGTGTGTGTGTGTGTGTGTGTGTGTGTGTGTGTGTGTGTGTGTGTGTGTCTGGACATGTTTAACTAGACTATGTTTAACTTGAAATGTGTCCCTCTCCATGCCGAGAGAGAGAGAAGTGTGTTTGTGCGTAGCCCTGTGTGAATAGCCCTGTCTCAATAGGCAATCTGTGATCCCTGTTATCTCAGCTTGCCCCCCTTCCCTTCTCTAAGTCATTGGCTGTTTGAGTGATCACTCATAGTTTGAGGGCCATGGATGTCACTGTTGCCCGTGCGATTCCTACATTATGTGTCATTAGATTAGTGATGATGCATATGAGAGCCCTATGGGCATTTCCATGTAAAAAGCTCCATGAGCACTAACGTGAAGTCCTAGGAGCCCATCAAAGTTGCTGTGAAATGAATGAGTCTATACTAAATTAAGGCATATATACATTTTTCAACCATTTTCCATCATAAAAATTAAGAATAAGGAAAGGCTTTAATTTCTGGTCCAACAGATAAATATAATAAATACATCAAAACATAATCATTTTGAAGACCCCCCCCCCCCAAATAATATCAACTTTGATATTTCGTTTTGCAGAAATTATTTGCCTTCTGTAAATTTAAGAAATATAACCTAGTGTCTTGTCACTGTTTCCAAAAAAACACATACCTTAAAGATATCTAAAAATGTCTCCCCCATGAGGAGGGAGGGTAATGAAAGTTCACAGAAGTAACAAGTAAAGGTAGACCTACCAATTAGTTAGTGTTTTTACTTATATAAATGTTGTTTATGAATTGTTAAGTTATTAAAACGAGTCAATCTGTTACAAAAACTATGTAACATATTGACAACAATCTGTAACAGAATGAGTGAATTGGCTACAATGGGAATTCATAGTAGTCACAAACCATCATTGGGTCCTCTGCTAGTGTCCTCCTTTTCACTGGCATACTGTTATGTTCAGCTAATAACAGTGTTATTTCTCTTTCTGTCATGTGGTGGTCAAAGCAAAAGTGTGAAAACAGTCTGGACAATTTCTCTCTCTCGCTCTCGCTCGCTCTCTCTCGCTCTCTCGCTCAGTCCAAATCTGAACCAATTATAGTGGTCAGTTTCACAAGTTTGGACAGTAAAGAAAAGTAGAGTACATCATGGTTAAGACATGCTGATGAGCAATGACATCACGATGACATAACAATACCCACAGAAGTACAACGATTTCATTTTTTATGACAGTACCATGGTTTCAGTAGCATGGACAGGGGGTAGCACTTTAGTTTGCACTGCTGAAATAAGATGGTAATGTCCAGAAAGTACCAGGAAACAACAGTGAAATAAGACGGCATCAACCAGGTAAGAACGCGGTAATTACCCATTGATAGTATGTTTGTCGCTGCTAAGTATTGATGTAAAGAGTTGTTAATTATCTTGGTTGTTATGTAGGAACAACTATTAGTTACGTAAGATCTATCAATAATAGAGGCTATAATTATTAACTTCTTCGGGATCGGTGTTCTGTCCACAGGACGGTTGAGGTAACTTAGGCTAATGCGATTATCATGAGGTGTAAGAAACAAGAACATTTCCCAGGACAAAGACATATCGGCAGAAAGTTAAATTGTTGTTAATCTAACTGCACACATTAGCTATTACAGTGAAATAATACAATTCTAATTGTTTGAGGACAGTACACAGTTTTTAACATGAAAAGTTATTAATAAACAAATTAGACACATTTGGGCAGTCTTGATTCAATATTTTGAACAGAAATTCAATGGTTCATTGGATCAATCTAAAACTTTGCACATACACTGCTGCCATCTAGTGGACAAAATCTAAATTGAACCTGGGCTGGAATAATACATTATGGCCTTTCTCTTGCATTTCAAAGATGATGGTACAAAAAAAACACAAAATAACGGTTGATTTTTTCTTTGTATTATCTTTCACCAGGTATATTGTGTTATATTCTCCTACATTCCTTTCACATTTCCACAAACTTCAAAGTGTTTCCTTTCAAATGGTACCAAGAATATGCATATCCTTGCTTCAGGGCCTGAGTTACAGGCAATTAGATTTGGGTATGTCATTTTAGGCAAAAGTCTAAAAAAGGGGTGTACTTGGAATATTCACTTATGCTGTGTATGGGCCATCTGTCACGTTTCAGGTAAGACCCAGATGCAGACAGCATCGAAGTAACAAACGTTTATTAGTACAGGGGCAGGCAAAATGACAGGTCAAGAGCAGGTAGAAGTCAGTAATCCAGAGGGTGCAAAAGGTCCAGAACGGCAGGCAGTCTCAGGGTCAGAGCAGGCAAGGGTCAATAATCCAGTGTTGTGTGGCAAGGTACAGATCGGCAGGCAGGCTCAGGTTCAGGGCAGGCAGAATGGTCAAAACCGGGAAAAACAGGAACTAGAACAGACAGGAGCAAGGGGGAAAACGCTATTAGGTTTCACAAAACAAAACAAACTGGCAACAGACAAACAAAGAACATAGGTATAAATACACTGGGGAGAATGGGGAATATTGGCGACACCCGGAGGGGAGTGGAGACAAGCACAAAGACAGGTGAAACAGATCAGGGTGTGACACCATCCTTACCTTTTCGATCTTTGCTTGTAGCTGGGTAGTTGCTTCTTGTTTCAGTCTTGTTTCCGATTACTGTCCTGTCGTTACCCACTTATTTTAGCACTGTGTTTAAGCAAACATTATGTAGTACCTCACCTGTTACTTCATGTGCAGTTTTACCATATTTTCATTCTAACTATGGGGCCTAGGCACGGTATTCTAAAGTAATCCTCTGTTCCCCTGTTACCATGTTAATTACTATTAGGGTCTTTACTACTTTCACCATAGTTTATGTGTACCTTACTACACTATATATACCGAAGTATGTGGACATCTAATCAGTGGATTCGGCTATTTCAGCCACACCCATTTCTGACAGGTGTATAAAATCGAGCACACAGCCATGCAATCTCCATAGAGACTTTCAACGTGGCACAGTCATAGGATGCCACCTTTCCAACAAGTCAGTTCATCAAATTTTTGCCCAGCTAGAGCTGCCCCTGTCAACTGCCCCTGCTGTTATTGTGAAGTGGAAATCTCTAGGAGCAACTAAGGCTCAGCCTCGAAATGGTAGGCCACAGAACGGGACCGGCGAGTGCTGAATTATGTAGGGCGAAAAAATGGTCTGTTCTCGGTTGCAACACTTACTACCGAGTTCCAAACTGCCTCTGGAAGCAACATCAGCACAATAACTATTTGTCAGGAGCTTCGTGAAATGGGCTTCTATGGCCGAGGAGCCGCACAGAAGCCTAAGATCACCAACACGCAATGCCAAACTTCGACTAGAGTGGTGTAAAGCTCACCGCCATTGGACTCTGGAGCAGTGGAAACACGCTCTCTAGAGTGATGAATGAAACTTCACCATCTGGCAGTCTGACGGACGAATCTGGGTTTGGCGGATGCCAGGAGAACACTGCCCCAATGCATAGTGCCGACTGTAATGTTTGGTAGAGGAGGAATAATGGTCTGGGGCTGTTTTTCATGGTTCGGGCTAGGCCCCTTAGTTCCAGTGAAGAGAAATCTTAATGCTACAGCATACAATTACATTCTAGATGATTCTGTGCTTCCAACTTTGTGGCAACAGTTTGGGGAAGGACCTTTCCTGTTTCAGCATGACAATGCCCCCGTACACAAAGCGAGGTCCATAGAGAAATAATTTGCTGAGATTGGTGTGGAAGAACTTTCCTGGCCTGCACAGAGCCCTGACCTCAACCCCATCGAACACCTTTGAGATTAATTGAACACAAACTGGAGAGAGACACCAGGGGCAGAGAAAGAGTTATAGTCACTTAAGAGAAAAATGTTTCCTTTGGCTAAATATTCTCAGATTTTCATAAAACAGCCTCACAAGTGATCTCTCGTTTCTGTATAAATTTACGGTAGTGCTGCTGCAGCGCACTGGAGCATCGCTCTGCCTCTTCTCAAAATGAGGGGGTTCGATAAATCTGGCCCATGTGGCCGGGGGTTCGATTAATCTGGCCCGGGGTACACCGGACTATGGCCCATCACATCATTGGGCAAAAGCAGTGCTTGATAGAAATAGGGCTTGGTATTCATGTTACGTGCTGATACTGTTTACATTTAGGTGCAGGAGCTCCACAATACTTTTGAGCTAGTATTCTATGTAGATGAGCTGAGCCTCGTTAGTGCTAGAGCTGTGGATGTGGATGTCAGTGATCAGGTAGAGGGAGTATGAGGATAATCAACATTTGAGACGTAGAAGGAGTTGGGTGGAGGATATTATTAGGGGTCAAAGGGGCTCCCTACATCTCCACAACATTAGGAAAATACTGTTGTACTTTTGTATGTAATTACTAAGCGAAGCTTTTTCTCCACATGGTCGTCTTATCATCCCCAGCCTAAGCTTACTTTTCTCTTCTCTAATGCAATTATTCCCCAGGTCATTGTTATAAATGAGAATTCACCTTACCTGGATATAAATAGGTAAACATGTAAATCCTCTCTCATCTTCTCTCTCTCCATCACTTTGTCTCACACACACACACACACACACACGCACGCACTCACACACACACACACACACACACACACACACACACACACACACACACACACACACACACACACACACACACACACACACACACACACACACACAGTTCATTGGAAATCCAATTAGGGGTTTCCCAACACTAATCCCAGCCTGGCCATCAGCGTTCCCAATAGTGCTGTTTGCCAGGAAATGATCTGCGTAAACGTGCCAAAAACCCAAACCGAAGAATTGGCTTTTGTTAAGGCTATGTTGATGCTGCGCATTAAAGGGACCACCATCTCTAATTCAAATAAACCAACAGAATCTCTGAGGTGGGCTTGATATACAAAGGAAGCAGGAGTGGTAAGCGGCGAGTGGGGGGGTTGGGAGGTGGGAGGTGGTGGGAGGAAGAGGAAGGAGCAATTGTTTTTTGTAGCATTTCGCTAGCATCTGCTAAATATGTGTATGTGAGCAATAAATTGGTTTGGATCGGAAAGCGGAGATTTTGTGTGTTTTTGTCTTTGTACTCAGGAGCGGCTCCAACACTCAATGCATTGTAGTGTTTTAGGAGTCAATCATAGTTGCTCTCTCCCTTTTTCCCACCCACTCTTTCTCCCTTTCTTGTGGAAAATACATAAGATGTTATTTAAGTCACGTGTTTCTGGAATGAAAGTGTGTTCTTTGTGTCAAATATTATGTTATTTAACCAGAGTCTGCAATATTTTCAGCTGTTCAGTGATCGATAATGTGATTTGTGTTTTTGTATCACTTGATGTTGTCAATGGAGGTCTGGGCAGGTAAGGTGAGAGACAGAGGGTGGAAAGGTGAAGGATAGGTAAGGTAAGTCGGGTGAGAGTTAAGAGTTAGACAGGGTAGTGGGTCGTTAGCCCTCTTTCAGTGAATCACACCATGCCTTCAACTGCACATCGACAGCCCCACTACAGGTCAATGGTGGGAAAAAATGAAATTTTCTCTACAGTTGATAGGCAAGGATACACACAAACAAAGGTTAAATAAGGTTTTCCAGCACAACTTAAGCAGAGAAAAAGTTGCTATTATTACGGATGGCCGTTCAACATTGTGGCCAACGCAAGACTGATTGATGTCTGAATTCAGTGCCTTCGGAAAGTATTCAGACCCCTTGAAGTTTTCCACATTTTGTTACGTTACAGCCGTATTCTAAAATGTATTAAATTAAACAAAAAACCCTCAGCAATCTACACACAATAACCCATAATGATGAAGTGAAAACAGTTTAGAAATTTTACAACATTTATTAAAACATAAACACCTTATTTACATAAGTATTCAAACCCTTTGCTATGAAACTCGAAATTGAGCTCAGGTGCATCCTGTTTCCATTTATCTTCATTGAGATATTTCTACAACTTGATTTGGAGTCCACCTGTGGTAAATTCAATTGATTGGACATGATTTGGAAAGGCACACACCTGTCTATATAAGGTCCCACAGTTGACAGTGCATGTCAGAGCAAAAACCAAGCCATGAGGTCAAAGAAATTGTCCATAGAGCTCAGAGACAGGATTGTGTTGAGGCACAGATCTGGAGAAGGGTAACAAAAATAATTCTGCAGCATTGAATGTCCCCAAGAACACAGTGGCCTCCATCATTGTTAAACGGAAGAAATTTGGAACCTTCCTAGAGTTTGGCAAAACTGAGCAATCTGTGGAGAAGGGCCTTGGTCAGGAAGGTGACCAAGAACCCTTTGGTCACTCTGATAGAGCTCTAGAGTTCCTCTGTGGAGATGGGAGAAACTTCCAGAAGTACAATCATCTCTGCAGCACTCCACCAATCAGACCTTATTGGTAGTGTGGCCAGACGGAAGCCACTCCTCAGTAAAAGGCACATGACAGCCCGCTTGGAGTTTGCCAAAAGGCAGCTAAAGTAATCTCAGACCATGAGAAACAAGATTCTCTGGTCTGATGAAACCAAGATTGAACTCTTTGGCCCGAATGCCAAGCGTCACATCTGGAGGAAACCTGGCACCATCCCTACGGTGAAGTATGGTGGAGGTAGCATCATGCTGTGCTGATGTTTTTCAGCGGCAGGGACTGGGAAACTAGTCCAGATCAAGGCAAAGATGAACGGAGCAAAGTACAGAGAGATCCTTGATGAAAACCTGCTCCAGAGTGCTCAGGAACACAGACTTGGGAAGGTTCACCTTCCAACAGAACAACAACCCTAAGCACACAACTAAGACAACGCATGAGTGGCTTTGGGACAACTCTCTGAATGTCCTTGACTGGCCCAGCCAAGAGCCCGGACTTGAAACCAATTGAACATCTCTGGAGAGACCTGAAAATATCTGTGCAGCAGCACTCCTCATCCAACCTGACAGAGCTTCAACAAAGTACTGAGGTGCTTCAACAAAGTACTGAGTAATGATTCTGAATACTTAAGTAAATGTGCTACATCAGGTTTTTTTTAAATTAATTTGCAAACATTTCAAAAAAAAAAAATGTTTACTTTGTCATTATGGGGTATTGTGCGTAGATTAATGAGGGGGAAAACAATTTAATCAATTTTAGAATAAGGCTGTAACGAAACAAAATGTGGAAAAAGTCAAAGGGTCTGAATACTTCCCGAAGGCACTGTATAATAGTACTGTGGACTGGATATCATCTTTATCTGATCCATCATAACACAGTGTCACACTCTGAGTGCTACTATTGATGACTTGTAACATGCCCACTGTAAAAGTGTTAATAACTTTTGTTCATCATTGTAACTGAATGAAACTCATCAATGCCAGAGGCTCAGAGTCATTTTTACAACAGTAAGTGATGCTTCTTACTGCTAGTTGGGAAATACGTGTCTGTGTCAATTTGACAGTTATGGCCCCATGCTGAGACTGTGCCATGCACCCTTTTAGTGCGTGCGTGCGTGTATGAATGCACGCTAATGATTTTACCACCCCTCTCTCAACAACCCTCGTAGCAGCCCTCAGCCCTGAGAGTGACTTCAGAAAGACAAAAGGTTTGTCTGGTGTCTAATGTCATTGTAAAAATACCTAACATGAAAAAGGCTACAAGTTAATGTATGATAATATATACATTTTAGTCATTTAGCAGACACTCTTATACAGAGCAACTTACAGTAGTGAATGCATACATTTCATTTCATGCATTTTCTTTTTTTTGTACTGGCCCCCCATGGGAATTGAACCCACAACCCTGGCATTGCAAACACCATGCTCTACCAACTGAGCCACAGGGAAGACAGGAAAGAACAGGGAATATGACAATACTGTTTGACATGGCTAATATGAGCCACAGGGAAGACAGGGAAGAACAGGGAATATGACAATACTGTTTGACATGGCTGTAATATAATGCTAATTTAACATAATGTATGGTCTTTTATATGTATATGTTAATCTGTTGTAATATATAGTGATTTCACACTTCAGCTGCACCGGGTAATTTAATTGTTAAGATGGTGTCACGCGATGATATGGTGTGTGGTTTTTCCACTACGACTTGGGAAATCATGCAGTTTATTAGGCTACAGATGGAATAAGTTATGGGTGATAAGGGTGGTGAAAGTGCAGGGTGATAAGCTTGATGCTCCTTTACAATAAATATTGAGAGTCTTATTCTGGTGACATGATGATTGATGCTTGGCTGCCGTTTGACAAATAAAAATGATCTCGCTCTTTTGTCCATAATCATCTCATCATGTAGGTAGCTGTCACGACTCTCCTGTGAGGATCCAAAGGATTGGGTTACAGTGTATCAGCTCTACAGAACTCTCTGTGGAGAGATGGGGGTTTTATGACACTTCACACCCATCGTAAATTGTAAGGTAGCAGACGATTCCTTTCTGCTCTAGTATGGGGATTGGAATGTCTTTGTGTGCCTTATGTGAGTCTACTTCAAAACTACAACATCAAATAAATGGACTCTGGGACAATATATTTCATCCTCCAAATGCTGGTAATGATGAGAAGTGGAATGTGGAAGATGAATGTCTACTTTTGTGATGTCATTAAAAGTTAAATGAAGATGTTATGATGAAAACATTGTAAATCGAAGAGTTTTCATAATGTGTATATGATGATTACATACTTTACATTGTGTAGAAAATATCCAGATTAAAGATAATATTTTTGTGACGATGAGAATGTGATTTTAGTTATCTAAACAAGATCATAGTAAATTGTGATATCTTGCCTCATAAGTAGCTACGCCCCAGGGAACCCAGAGAGCATGTAAGCAAGACAGAAATGCCCCCTTTCTACCCAAGGGTATAAAGTATTTGTGTTAAACAAACTTTTCCCATGGTGCCCCAGTTACATGATTAATTGAATTACGTAATAATTAAACATAGTTAATTATTTGATAAATAGAATGTCATCACATTAATGATAGTCACGTCACGACATAGCCTACCCGCACTGAATCTGCGAGCTGTTGGATAGAGTGCACGTGCCAAAAGCAGAGTAGGCACATTCGCTATATAATTATGTTTTTGTTGGACAAAACGATCAGTAGAAAATGCGATGGAAACCCATTAAACTTGTTTTTTGATTCAGTACCTGGGAATTTAAAGCCAAGTTATTTTTATGTACGTCATCACGCACAGCCTTTTAATCACAAAAAGTACATTTCATGGAAACACATCTCTGGTAGGAAAATGCTTTTAGAATATTTGCATGAACATTTTTCACCAATTGGATGGAAACCTAGCTATACACAGCTATTTTTCTTTTTCTTGCTTTGCGTCTCTCCCCCGCTCTGTCTATCTCTCTGTCTCTTATTGTTTTTATTATCTCATTCCATCACTACTTCCCTCTAATATTTTTGTTCGTGTGTCTTTCTCACCTTCTTTTCGCTTGTATCAACCCACTTACCCACATGCCAGCCTTCCTCCCGCACTCTCTGTCTGCGAGTCTGTCTGTGCACTTTTGAAAAGTCATAGATAACTTGTAGTTTCACTTAACATTTCTTTGTAATCTTTATCTCTTCTTCTACCACAGATAGAGGACTTTATTAAGTCTATCGTGTCCATGAAGGGAGAGTTCTTCCTTCTTCATTTCTGATTGCTGTATAGCACTGTATTCATCAATTGAAGCCATTTTACAGAATAGATTAAAATCAGGAGAGAGAGAAAAAATGTAATATCTTGACTAAAGAAGAAATGTAATTTATCCAATCTCTCATTTCCTTTCTGACCATCATTTCAGCACAGAGAGAAAAGAGAAAGGAGAAAGGATAGAGAGGACGAGAGAGCGAGGGTCAGCAGAGACTGGTAGGAGTTTCAAATTCCTCTCTTTCACAATGGTGGTGTTTTAAGGAAGGGATGGAAAAGGTGATACCAAGTCAGTTGCACAACTGAATGCATTCAACCAAAATGTGTCTTCCACATTTAACCCAACCCTTCTGAATCAGAGAGGTGCAGTGGGTTGCCTTAATTGCTCAAGGGCAGATCAGGAAATGTTTCTCCCTGCCAGCTCTTGGATTTGAACCAGTGGCTTTTCGGTTTCTGGCTCAACACTCTTAACCAGTATGCTACCTGGGGCAGATTGGCATTCTGGCAATTCTGGAAAATACCAGATGGGCTGGACCATTGTTTTGTTGGGTGGGCTGGTCAAAATTGACACACACAAATATATTTTTATATAAAAATAAACAAATGAAAAAGGTTACATGGCTGGCCTCCCATTTTTTTGGCGCAATTTCTCTGTTATACTAATCTATAATGAGCCTTTGACTAATCAATGGGCAATGGCCAGCACCCTTACCAAGATTAAATTGGTTATTAGCAGTGGGTATTATAATTAGACTTAGCAATCTAGTTCATGTGCTTTGAGTTTCCACTTCCTCAGGTGTTGAACTCAAAATGAATGACATTGCCCGGAACAAAAATATAAACGCAATATGTAAATTCCTGGTCTCATGTTTCATGGGCTGAGATAAAAGATCCCAGACATTTTATATACGCACAAAATGCGTATTTATCTAAAATGTTGTGCTCAAATTTGTTTACACCCCTGTTAGTGAGCATTTCTCCTTTGCTAGCATAATCCACCCACCTGTCACACAACACAATGCCACAGATGTCCCAAGTTTTGAGGGAGAGTGCAATTGGCATGCTGACTGTAGGAATGACCACCAGGGCTCTTGCCAGAGAATTTAATGTTCATTTCTGAACCATAAGGCACCTCCAATTTTGTTTTAGAGAATTTGGCATTACGTCCAACCGGCCTCACAACTGCAGACAACGTGTAACCACGCCAGCCCAGTACCTCCACATCAGGCTTCTGCACCTGCGGGATCATCTGAGACCAGTCACCCGGAAAGCTGATTAAACTGTGGGTTTGCACAACCAAGTAATTTTTGCACAAACTGTCAGAAACCATCTCAGGGAAGCTCATCTGCGTGACCGTCATAATTACCAGGATCTTGACCTGACAGCAGTTTGGCACGCTGGAGAAGTGGGCTCTCACATATGAATCCCAGTTTCAACTCTACAGGGCAGATAGCAGACAGCATGTATGGTGTTGTGTGGGCAAGCAGTGTGCTGAGTGTCCCATGGTGGTGGTGGTGGGGTTATGGTATGGGGAGGTAGAAGCTATGGACAGTGAACACAATTTAATTTAATCGATGGTAATTCGAATGAACAGAGATACCGTGGCGAGATCCTGAGGCCCATTGTGGTGCCATTCATCCACCGCCATCACCTCATGTTTCAGATTGATAATGCACGGACCGATGTCGCAAGGATCTGTACACACTTCCTGGAAGCTGAAAAGGTCCCAGCTCTTCCATGGCCTGAATACTCACAAGACATGTCACCCATATTGCATGTTTGGGATGCTCTAGATTGACGTGTTCGACAGCATGTTCCAGTTGCCGTCAATATTCAGCAACTTTACACAGTCAATGAAGAGGACTGGGAAAACATCCCACAGGCTGATGTTGACTGGTTTTCTAAGCTACGCCACTAAGCTACGCCATTACTTTTTATTAAGGTATCTGCAACTCCATAGATTAGGGCCTAATGAATTTATTAAATTGACTGATTTCCTTTTAAATCAATTTTTATTTGTCACATGCATCGAATACAAGTGTAGACCTTACAATGAAATGCTTACATACAAGCCCTTAACCAACAATTCATTTTTAAGAAAAATAAGTGTTAAAATGTTAAAATATAAGTAACAAATAATTAAAGAGCAGCAGTAAAATAACAATAGCAAGTCTATATACAGGGGGTACCGGTACAGAGACAATGTGCAGGGGCACCGGTGAGTCAAGGTAATATGTACATGTACTGGAGGTAGAGTTAAAATGTCTATGCATAGATCGTTTTCTTTAACTAGGCAAGTCAGTTCCTAACCAATTTTTATTTACAATGACAGCCTAGAAACAGTGGGTTGACTACCTTGTTCAGGGGCAGAACAACAGATTTTTACCTTGTCAGCTCAGGGATTCGATCTAGCAACCTTTCAGTTACTGGCGCAATGCTCTAACCACTAGGGTACCTGCCACCCCATAATAATCCGAGAGTAGCATCAGTGTAAAAGGGGGGGAGGGGGGGGGGGGCAATGCAAATAGTCTGGGTAGCCATTTCATAGGCTGTTCAAGAGTCTTATGGCTTGGGGGTAGAAGATGTTAAGAAGTATTTTGGACCTAGACTTGGCACTCCGGTACCGCTTGCTGTGCGGTAGCAGAGAGAACAGTCTATGACTAGGGTGGCTGGAGTCTTTGACAATTTTTTGGGCCTTCCTCTGACACCGCCTGGTATAGAGGTCCTGGATGGCAGGAAGCTTGGCCCCAGTGACGTACTGAGCCGTACGCACTACCCTCTATAGTGCCTTGCGGTCGGAGGCCGAGCAGTTTCCATACCAGGCAGAGATGCAACCGGTCAGGATGCTCTCGATGGTGCAGCTGTAGAACTTTTTGAGGATCTGAGAACCCATGCCAAAACTTTTCAGTCTCCTGGGGAATAGGCTATGTCGTTCCCTCTTCACGACTGTCTTGGTGTGTTTGGACCATGATAGTTTGTTGTTGATGTGGACACCAAGGAACTTGAAGCTCTCAACCTGCTCCACTACAGCCCCATCGAATGGGGGCGTGCTCAGGCCTCCCTTTCCTGTAGTCCACAATCATCTCCTTTGTCTTGATCACATTGAAGGAGAGGTTGTTGTCCTGGCACCATTGTCGATGATCAGGCCTACCACTGTTGTGTCATCGGCAAACTTAATGATGGTGTTGGAGTCGTGCCTGACCATGCAGTCATGAGTGAACAGGGAGTACAGAAGGGGACTGAGCATGCACTCCTGAGGGGCCCCCGTGTTGAGGATCAGCGTGGCGGATGTGTTGTTACCTACTCGTACCACCTGGGGACGGCCCGTCAGAAAGTCCAGGATCCAGTTGCAGAGGGAGGTGTTTAGTCCCAGGGTCCTTAGCTTAGTGATGACCTTTGTGGGCAATATGGTGTTGAACGCTGAGCTGTAGTCAATGAATAGCATTCTCACATAGGTGTTCCTTTTGTCCTGGTGGAAAGGGCAGTGTGGAGTGCAATAGAGATTGCATCATCTGTGGATCTGTTGGGGCGGTATGCAAATTGGAGTGGATCTTGGGTTTCATGGAGCCATGACCAACCCTTCAAAGCACTTCATGGCTTCAGACGTGAGTGCCATGGGTCGGTAGTCATTTAGGCAGGTTACCTTAGTGTTCTTGGACACAGGGACTATGGTGGTCTGCTTGAAACATGTTGGTATTATAGACTCAATCAAGGACAGGTTGAAAATGTCAGTGAAGACACTTGCCAGTTGGTCAGTGCATGTTTGGAGTACACATCCTTTAATCCGTCTGGCCATGAAACCTTGTGAATGTTGACCTGTTTAAAGGTCTTACTCACATCGGCTGCGGAGAGCGTGATCACACAGTCATCCGGAACAGCTGATGCTCTCATGCATGTTTCAGTGTTACTTGCCTCGAAGCGAGAATAGAAGTAATTTAGCTTGTCTGGTAGGCTTGTGTCACTGGGTAGCTCGCGGCTGTGCTTCTCGTTGTAGTCTAATAGTTTGCAAGCCCTGCCACATCCGAGGAGCGTCAGAGCAAGTGTAGTATGATTCAATCTTAGTCATGTATTGACCCTTTGCCTGTTTGATGGTTCATCGGAGGGCATAGCGGGATTTCTTAAAAGCTTTAAAGTTCCGCTCCTTGAAAGCAGCAGCTCTACCCTTTAGCTCAGTGCGGATGTTGCCTGTAATCCATGCCAGTAATCCTTCTGGTTGGGGTATGTCCGTACAGTCACTGTGGGGGCGACGTTATCAATGCAGCTCATTGAGTGAGGTCTTAGTCCTAGCATCGGTTTGTGGTGGTAAATAGACAGCTACGAAGAATATAGATGAAAACTCTCTTTGTAAATAGTGTGGTCTACAGCTTATCATGAGATACTCTACCTCAGGCGAGCAACATCTTGAGACTTCCTTAGATTTCGTGCACCAGCTGTTGTTTGCAAATATACATACACCGTCACCCTTTGTCTTACCAGAGGCTGCTGCTCTATCCCGCCGAAAAAGGGTAAACCCCACCAGCTGTACGTCATTCAAGTCATCATTTAGCCACAACTCGTGAAACATAAGATATTACCGTTTTTAATGTCCCATTGGTAGGACGTATGTGCTCGTAGTTCGTCTATTTTATTATCCAATAATTGTACGTTGGCTAATAGGACTGATGGTAAAGGCAGATTACCTACTCGCCGTCGGGTCCTTACAAGGCACCCAGACCTACATCCCCGATATCTCCATCTCTTTCTCCTGCAAATGACTGGGATGAGTTACAATTAAGTGAAAAAACTGTACCTCCCCAAAAACATCTTCCCGTGGCTATGCATAAAGATGTATGTAATTAATCTCTATTGAACAATTTTTGTATCTAGAAATTGAGTTTATAGTCTAATTGTCAACCCAACATTCATGACAATCACTGGATTAGGTTGTTGACTGCATATCAAAATATCTTTAATCATGCATTCCTGCTTGGATGTGTTAGATCAAATAAACTTTTTTTGAATACCTCAGGAGTCTTTTTATTATACTTCTTAATAAAGCACTATGAATTACTTTATAGCAGGATATGGGTTCAACCAAATCATGGGCGTGTCACCAACTGTAAATGTTAGTGACACCAATGACACCAGTGGAAAATGTTAGTCTGGAGCCCTGTAAAAGTAATTAACACTTAGGGTAGGTGTTTATTCAGGGGAACATATTTGACAGGCACTAATTTGCAATGTAGCCTGAGTCATTAGCTTTGCTTTTATAATGTATAAGGCTTAAGCAGACAAGCAGACAAGCAGACAGACAGACAGACAGACAGACAGACAGACAGACAGACAGACAGACAGACAGACAGACAGACAGACAGACAGACAGACAGACAGACAGACAGACAGACAGACAGACAGACAGACAGACAGACAGACAGACAGACAGAAAACAAGAAGAAACACAGAGTGACATCAGAGAAGATGCTGAGATAGACAGACAGCACATCGGGGAAGGCAAACAAAATGGCTAGGGCAGAGTGGTGAGTTGTATCTCCAGTGGTGTTTTTACGTAAAGTATTGTATATGTTTTAAACATGAGATGGTTATTAAAAAAGAGGAGGAGGATCATGTCTCGCCAGTCACTGGTACAGAAACGTTGTTCTGTACTGCCAATGTTGTCAGCACTACTGCTTCTGTAGGGTGTGTAGGATCAGGGTGTATGTTTGTAGATGGTGTGTGTGTATGGCTGGTGGGGTGGGGGGGTTAGTTGACAGTGTATGCATTTATGTGGGCTGGTGTGGATAAAATGCCAGGGGTAGCGGGTTCATAAATCCTTCTTTCGAGATTGGTTGAGTCACTAGTAGGCCTGGAGACGAAATGCATCTGATAATACTGTATAATCACTCCAATAGAATAACCCAACTCAAGCAAGTCAGACCTGGTGGGCATGCAATACATCAGCTACAAGGAGTGGAGAGAGGAGAGCGGAGGGAAGGAGAGGACACATCAAAGATGTGGTTATAATGACCACTAGCAGCCCTACTACAGGTAACTGCCAAAAAATAAATGAAATACCAACATAATGTCTCTTAATAAGGTGTTTGGCCACCACAAACCAGAACAGCTTCAATGCACCTTGGCATAGATTCTACAAGTGTCTGGAACACTATTGGAAGGAAGCGACACCATTCTTCCATGAAACATTTCACAATTGAGTGTTTTGTTGATGAAAACACTGTTTCAGGCGCCCACTGGTGTTCAATTGGGTTGCGAGCTGGTGACTGAGACGGTCATGGCATATGATTGAAATAGTTTTCAAGCTCCTCAAACCATTCAGAAACCACTCTTTCCCTGTGGATGGGGCATTGCCATCCTATGAGGTCATAGCCATGGTAACTAAAATAACAGCCAAAATAATGGCCTGCCCAGCATTTTTATACATGACCCTAAGCATGATGGGATGTTAAATGCTTAATTAACTCAGGAACCACACCTGTGTGGAAGCACCTGCTTTCAATACACTTTGTATCCCTCATTTACTCGTGTTTTAATTTTTTGGCAGTTCCAATGTACTGTAAGTTGTCTCTCATCGTCATACTCCAATAGTAATACACGCTATACAGTAGTTTAGGTCTGACTCATCTTGCCCACTATCTCTATGTAGTGCCCATTTGGGTGCTGCATGGCAGCAATTATGTGCATCTATCACCAATGAACAAACTCGGAATGAGTCACACCACCTCTGCATTGTGTGGGCCTATACAAAGAGAGGTGTTCAAATCAGCTTTGATTATCCGCTCGTTCTTCTGTCTCCAAACAGTACATATCTCATGACTTAATTAGTGAGCGAATTAAGCTTCAAATGAGCAACAACTGCACTAACAATTGCACTAACAAGTAGGCAAATGAAATATTTCCATAAATTAAAAGCCACTGGCTGTGCGACACTTGTTGAGTGCAGTTGGGGAAAAAACTCTGAACACAGAGAGTGGCTGTGAGTGTTTGTGTACTTAAAGAAGGCACATACTAACTAGTATTTGCACGGCGCAACGTTTCCAGAGAAAATAAATAAGTAGGGTGAACAAAAAGGAGAGAGGATGTGTGTGTGTGTGCATGTGTGTGAGTGTGTGTTCAACAGGCTATGTCTCCCACATAAATGACCTGCCTCTTAGATACATGTAGTCTCTATACAGAAAACTGCTCTGTAATTGGATCAAATGTCAAAATTGTCCATTGTTGTTGTTTGTTCTTGACAGAACAAATGCAGTCTGATATAACAATTCCCATTTCCCAGTACAAGGAACTTACTGTACAAGATTCCCCAGTAGGTGTTTCTTCTCATATGGTAGACTATTGGATACGTGTTTCAACAATTCTGAAAAACTGTGATGACGGGTTGATTTTTTTTGAGTTGTTGCCTGTTGCCAGCTGTGGCCTGTGTTTTAAAGTGTAGTGAAAGGGTTGTGTAGTGTAGGGGTAGTGTAGAGGTTAGGGGCTAAGGTCGATGACCCTCAAATTCTAATCTGGACCTCGAAGACAGTTCCACTGCTTTTTTTCATTCTTCCCCTATAATTATGGACTGATTTAGACTTGGGACATCAGGTGGGTGCAATTATCAGGTAGACTCCAACAACATCATTAAGTTTGCTGATGACACGATGGTGGTACTATAGACCTGATCACTGACAACGAGACTGCCTATAGAGAAGAGATGAGTGACCGGGCAGTGTGTTGCCAGGACAGCAACCTCTCCTTCAATGTCAGCAAGACAAAGGAGCTGATCGTGGACTACAGGAAACGAAGGGCCGAGCACGCCCCCATCCACATTGACGGGGTGGTAGGGGGGCGGGTTGAGAACTTCAAGTTCCTTGGTGTCCACATCACTAAGGAATTAGCATGGTCAACAAACACCAACACAGTTGTGAAGAAGGCATGTCAACTCCTCTTCCCCCTCAGGAGGCTGAAAATCTTTTGCATGAGTCTTCAGAACCTCAAAAGTACTACAGCTGCACCATCGACAGCATCTTAACTGATTCCATCACCGCTTGTTATGGCAACTGCTTGGCATCCGACTGCAAGGCGCCACAGCTTGTGGTGCGAACGGCCCAGCACATCACTGGGGCCCAGCTCCATGCCATCCTGGACCTCTATCAGGTGGTGTCAGAGGAAGCCACAAAAATTGTCAGTCATAGACTGTTTTCTCTGCTAGCACACAGCAAGCAGTACCAGACCGTGAACGACTTCTAAACCCAAGCCATAAGACCACTAAATAGTTAACCAAATAGCTATTGGTTGTATCTTCATTGACACTTTTGCACTAACTCTTTTGGCTCTTTACATATGCTGCTGCTACTGTTTATTATCTATCCTGTTAACCTTACCTATATGTAAACTCAGCAAAAAAAAGAAACATCCCTTTTTTAGGACCCTGTCTTTCAAAGATAATTCGTAAAAATCCAAATAACTTTACAGATCTTCATTGCAAAGGGTTTAAACACTGTTTCCCATGCTGTTCAATGAACCATGAACAATTAATGAACATGCACCTGTGGAACGGTCGTTAAGACACTAACAGCTTACAGACGGTAGGCAATTAAGGTCACAGTTATGAAAACTTAGGACACTAAAGAGGCCTTTCTACTGACTCTGAAAAACACCAAAAGAAAGATGCTCAGGGTCCCTGCTCATCTGCGTGAACGTGCCTTAGGCATGCTGCAAAGAGGCATGAGGACTGCAGATGTGGCCAGGGCAATAATTTGCAATGTCCGTACTGGGAGACGCCTAAGACAGGGAGACAGGATGGACAGCTGATCGTTCTCGCAGTGGCAGACCACGTGTAACAACACCTGCACAGGATCGATACATTCGAACATCACACCTGCGGGACAGGTACAGGATGGCAACAACAACTGCCGAGTTACACCAAAAACACACAATCCCAACATCAGTGCTCAGACTATCCGCAATAGGCTGAGAGAGGCTGGACTGAGGGCTTGCAGGCCTGTTGTAAGGCAGGTCCTCACCAGACATCACCGGCAACAACGTCACCTATGGGCACAAACCCACCGTCGCTGGACCAGACAGGACTGGCAAAAAGTGCTCTTCACTGACGAGTCACGGTTTTGTCTCACCAGGGTTGATGGTCGGATTCACGTTTATCGTCGAAGGAATGAGCGTTACACCGAGGCCTGTACTCTGGAGCGGGATTGATTTGGAGGTGGAGGGTCTGTCATGGTCTGGGGCGGTGTGTCACAGCATCCTCGGACTAAGCTTGTTGTCATTGCAGGCAATCTCAGGTGGTGTCAGATGAAAGTTTTCTACATGATGGCCACTCCAATACCTTGACTTTGTTGTCCTTAATAAGCCATTTTGCCACAACTTTGGAAGTATGCTTGGGGTCATAGTCCATTTGGAAGACCCATTTGCGACCAATCTTTAACTTCCTGACTGATGTCTTGAGATGTTGCTTCAATAGTATGATCTTTGACCCATGTGCAGTTGCAAACCATAATCAGGCTTTTTTATGCCAGTTTTGGAGCAGTTGCTTCTTCCTTGCTGAGCGGCCTTTCAGGTTATGTTGATATAGGACTTGTTTTACTGTGGATATAGATACATCTGTACCTGTTTCCTCCAGCACCTTCACAAGGTCTTTTGCTGTAGTTCTGAGATTGATTAGCACTTTTCGCACCAAAGTAAGTTCATCTCTAGGAGACAGAACGCGTCTCCTTCCTGAGAGGTATGACGGCTGTGTGGTCCCATGGTGTTTATACTTGCGTACTATTGTTTGTACAGATGAACGTGGATGAACCAGACTTGTGGAGGTCTACAATTTATTTGCTGAGGTCTTGGCTGATTTCTTTTGATTTTCCCATGATGTCAAGCAAAGAGGCACTGAGTTTGACGGTAGGCCTTGAAATACATCCACAGGTACACCTCCAATTGACTCAAATTATGTCAATTAGCCTATCAGAAGCCTCTAAAGCCATGATATAATTTTCTGGAATTTTCCAAGCAGTGTAAAGGCACAGTCAACTTAGTGTATGTAAACTTCTGACCCACTGGAATTGTATTACAGTGAATTATAAGTGAAATATTCTGTCTGTAAACAATTGTTTGAAAAGTAGCCGACTTGCCAAAACTATAGTTTGTTAACAAGAAATTTGTGGAGTGGTTGAAAAACTAGTTTTAATGACTCCAAACTAAGTGTATGTAAACTTCCGACTTCAACTGTACGTACGGTCACTGTGGGGACGATGTCATCGATGCGCTTACTGATGAAGCCAATGACTGATGTGGTGTACTCCTCAATGCCATTGGAGGAATCCCTGAACATATTTCAGTCTGTGCTAGCAAAACGGTCCTGAAGCTTAGCATCTGCTTCATCTGACCACTTTTTTTTATTGATCTTGTCACTGGTGCTTACTGCTTTAATTTTAGCTTGTAAGTAGGAACCAGGGGGATAGAATTATGGTCAGATTTGCCAAATGGAGGGTGAGGGACAGGTTGGATGCATCTCTGTGTTTGGAGTAAAGGTGGTCCAGAGTTTTCTTCTCTCTGGTTGCACATTTAACATGCTGATAGAAATTTGGTAAGACGGATTTAGGTTTCCCTGCATTAAAGTCCCTGGCTACTAGGAGCGCCGCCTCTGGGTGAGCGTTTTCCTGTTTGCTTATGGCGGAATACAGCTCATTCAGTGCGGTCTTAGTGCCAGCATCAGTCTGTGGTGGTATCTAGACAGCTACGAAAGATACAGATGAAAACTCTCTGGGTAGATAGTGTGGCCTTGCTGTTTCTGCCTGGCCGGTTCCCCTCTCTCCACTGGGATTCTCTGCCTCAAATCCTATTACAGGGGCTGAGTCACTGGCTTACTGGGGCTCTTCCATGCCGTCCCTAGGAGGGGTGCGTCACTTGAGTGGGTTGAGTCACTAACGTGATCTTCCTGTCCGGGTTGGCGTCCCCCCTTGGGTTGTGCCATGGGGGAGATCTTCGTGGGCTATACTCGGCCTTGTCTCAGGATGGTAAGTTGGTGGTTGAAGATATCCCTCTACTTGTGTGGCGGCTGTGCTTTGGCAAAGTGGGTTGAGTTAAGTCCTGCCTGTTTGGCCCTGTCCGGGGGTATCATCGGATGGGGCCACAGTGTCTCCTAACCCCTCCTGTCTCAGCCTCCAGTATTTATGCTGCAGTAGTTTATGTGTCGGGGGGCTAGGGTCAGTCTGTTATATCTGGAGTATTTCTCCTGTCTTATCCGGTGTCCTGTATGAATTTTAGTATGCTCTCTCTAATTCTCTCTTTCTCTCTTTCTTTCTTTCTCTCTCTCGGAGGACCTGAGCCCTAGGACCATGCCTCAGGACTACCTGGCATGATGACTCCTTGTTGTCCCCCTCTCTAGGTTTCTTCCTAGGTTTTGG
This sequence comes from Salmo trutta, assembly GCF_901001165.1. Classification (NCBI taxonomy): domain Eukaryota; kingdom Metazoa; phylum Chordata; class Actinopteri; order Salmoniformes; family Salmonidae; genus Salmo; species Salmo trutta. The sequence continues at coordinate 38,372,851 of NC_042985.1, read as the reverse complement.
CCTTTCTAGGGAGTTTTTCCTAGCCACAGTGCTTCTACACCTGCATTGCTTGCTGTTTGGGGTTTTAGGCTGGGTTTCTGTACAGCACTTTGATATATCAGCTGATGTAAGAAGGGCTATATAAATACATTTGATTTGATTTTGAGTCTACAGCTTATCATGAGATACTCTACCTCAAGCGAGCAAAACCTTGAGACATCCTTAGATATCGTGCACCAGCTGTTATTTACAAAAATAAATAGTCCGCCGCCCCTTGTCTTACCAGACGCCACTGTTCTATGCTGCCAATACAGCATATAACAAGCCAGCTGTATGTTGACAATGTCATCTTTCAGCCACGACTCCGTGAAGCATAAGATATTACAGATTTCAAGGTCCCGTTGGTTGTTTTATCTTCCGCGTTGTCACGTCCTGACCAATATAAGTTGTTATTTTCTATGGTAGAGTGGTCAGGGCGGGACAGGGGGTGGTTTTGTGTTTGTTCTATGTTTTCTATTTCTATGTTGTAGTTCTAGTTTGTCTATTTCTAGGTTGGGGTTTATTGGGTTGACCTTCATTTTGAGGCAGCTGGTCCTCGTTGCCTCTAATTGGAGGTAATATTTAGTAGGGGTGTTTCTGCATGTTGTTTGTGGGTGATTATCCTTTGAGTAGTGTGTTTTTTCCCCCCTCTCTGTGGCACGGTTTGTTGCTTTTGTAATTCAATTTTATTTATGTATGGCATTTAGTTTCACGGTTAATAAATATGTGGAACACAAACGCTGCATCTTGGTCCGCTCCTTATAACAGCCGTGACAGAATCACCCACCACCGAAGGACCAAGCAGCGTACCCAGGAGAGAAAGGAATGGACCTGGGAGGAAGTTCTGGATGGAAAGGGATCCTGGATATGGGAGGAGATCCAGGCTGGATGGGATCGCCTCCCATGGGAACAGGTGGAAGCAGCGAGAGCGGAGCAGTGACGAAGGGAGGTACTAGCCCGGCAACGAGGCAAGTGTGAGAGACAGCCCCCCCCAAAAAATTTGGGGGGCATACGGGGAGTTTGGCTAAGTCAGGGGGTATCCCTGACCTAACTTCCCGGGCGTACAGGAGAGAGCCGTGGAGCAATCCAAAGCCAGCCCCACGCATCAAGGCCTCCAGTGCGCCTGCCCAGTCCAGTACGTCCTGTTCCTGCTGCCCGCACTCGCCCTGAGGTGCGTGTTACTAGTCTGGCACCTCCAAAGCCAGCCCCACGCATCAGGCCTCCAGTGCGTCTGCCCAGCCCAGTACGTCCTGTTCCTGCTCCCCACACTCGCCCTGAGGTGCGTGTTACTAGTCTGGCGCCTCCAAAGCCAGCTCCCCGCATCAGGCCTCCAGTGCGCCTGCCCAGTCCAGTACGTACTGTTCCTGCTCCACGCACTCTCCCTCCAGTGCGCATCCATAACCCGATACAGCCAGTGCCTGCTGTGAGTATTCGGCCATTAGTGCGTCTTCCCAGTCTGGTGAGACCGATTCCTGCTCCTCGCACTCTCCCTCCAGTGCGCATCCATAACCCGGTACAGCCAGTGCCTACTGTGAGTACTCGGCCTTCAGCGGCGGTCTGCAACCCAGAGCCTTCAGCGGCGGTCTGCAGCCCAGAGCCTTCAGCGGCGGTCTGCAGCCCAGAGCCTTCAGCGGCGGTCTGCAGCCCAGAGCCTTCAGCGGCGGTCTGCAGCCCAGAGCCTTCAGCGGCGGTCTGCAGCCCAGAGCCTTCAGCGGCGGTCTGCAGCCCAGAGCCTTCAGCGGCGGTCTGCAGCCCAGAGCCTTCAGCAGCGGCTTTTAGCCCAGAGTCTTCAGTGGCGGTTGGCGGTACGAAGCCTCCGGCGATGATCCATGGTCTGGTTCCTCCGGACATACAGAAGCGGGGGGATCAGCGGGCGGTGGGGGTACTACGCCCGGAACCAGAGCCGCCGCCATAGACATTATTCACCCACCCTACCCTCCCTTTGTGTTTTTTGGGGGGGGTTGTTGTGGTGTTGGCATTCGGAGTCTGCACCTTTGGTGGGGGGTACTGTCACGTCCTGACCAATATAAGTTGTTATTTTCTATGGTAGAGTGGTCAGGGCGTGACAGGGGGTGTTTTTGTGTTTGTTCTATGTTTTCTATTTCTATGTTGTAGTTCTGGTTTGTCTATTTCTAGGTTGGGGTTTATTGGGTTGACCTTCAATTGGAGGCAGCTGGTCCTCGTTGCCTCAAATTGGAGGTAATATTTAGTAGGGGTGTTTCTGCATGTTGTTTGTGGGTGATTATCCTTTGAGTAGTGTGTTTTTTCCCTCTCTGCGTCACGGTTTGTTGCTTTTGTAATTCAAGTTTATTTATGTATGGCATTTAGTTTCATGGTTAATAAATATGTGGGACACAAACGCTGCATCTTGGTCCGCTCCTTATAACAGCTGTGACACGCATAGGTCATCGATTTTTATTTTCCAAAGATTGCATGTTTGCTAGTAGAATGGAAGGAAGTGGGGGTTTATTCGATCGCCTACGAATTATCAGAAGGCAGCCCGCCCTCTGGCCCCTTTTTTTTTGCCTTCTCTTCACGCAAATGATGGGGATCTGGGCCTGTTCCAAGGAAAGCTGTATATTATTCACGTCGCGCTCGTCGGACTCGCTAAAGGAAAAAAAGTATTCTGCCAGTCCGTGGTGAGTAATCACAGTTCTGTTGTCCAGAAGTTATTTTCGGTCATAAGAGACGGTAGCAGCAACATTATGTACAAAAGAAGTTACAAACAACGCAAAGAAATTAGAAAAAAACCCACAATTGGTTAGGAATAAGTAAAACATCGGCCTTGTTCTCCGGCGCCATCTTGTTCTGATAATGTTGTAACCAAAAAAGTGTTAGACAAATCAAAATATATTTTATTCTTCAAAGTAGCCACCCTTTGCATTGAGGACAGCTTTGCACACTCTTGGCATTCTCGCAAACAGCTTCATGAGGTAATCACCTGGAATGCATTTCAATTAACAGGTGTGCCTTAAGTTAATTTGTGGAATTTCTTTCCTTCTTAATACGTTTGAGCCAATCAGTGTTGTGTCGAGGTAGGGGGGTATACAGAAGACAGCCTTATTTGGTAAAAGACCAAGTCCATATTATGGGAAGAATAAGCAAAGAGAAATGACAGTCCATCATTACTTAAAGAGGTCAGTCAATCCAAAACATTTCAAAAACCTTTAAAGCAGTCGCAAAAACCATCAATCACTACGATGAAACTGGCTCTCATAAGGACCGCTATAGGAATGGAAGACCAGAGTTACCTCAGCTGCAGAGGATAAGTTCATTAGAGTTACCAGCCTCAGAAATTAAAGGCCAAATAAATGCTTCACAGAGTTCAAGTAACAGACACATGTCAACATCAACTGTTCAGAGGAGACTGTGAAACAGGCCTTCATGGTCGAATTGCTGCAAATAAACCTCTACTAAAGGACAACAATAAGAAGAGACTTGCTTGGGCCAAGAAACACGAGCAATGGGCATTATACCGGTGTAAATTTGTCCAAATTTGAGATTTTTGGGTTCCAACCGCCGTGTCTTTATGAGACGCGGCGTGGGTGAACGGATAATCTCCATGTGTATTTCCCACCGTAAAGCTTGGAGGAGGAGGTGTTAGGGTGTGGGGTTGCTTTGCTGGTGATACTGTCTGTGACTTATTTAGAATTCAAGGCACACTTTATTACATCTAGACGTTCCGCTAGCGGAACACCTGCTCCAATATCCAATGATGGGCGTGGCGCGAAATACTAATTCCTCGAAAATCCGAAAACTTCAATTTTTCAAACATATGACTATTTTCCACCATTTTTAAAGACAAGACTCTCCTTTATCTAACCACACTGTCCGATTTCAAAAAGGCTTTACAGCGAAAGCAAAACATTAGATTATGTCAGCAGAGTACCCAGCCAGAAATAATCAGACACCCATTTTTCAAGCTAGCATATAATGTCACAAAAAACAAAACCACAGCTAAATGCAGCACTAACCTTTGATCTTCATCAGATGACACTCCTAGGACATTATGTTATACAATACATGCATGTTTTGTTCAATCAAGTTCATATTTATATCAAAAACCAGCTTTTTACATTAGCATGTGACGTTCAGAACTAGCATTCCCACCAAACACTTCCGGTGAATTTACTAAATTACTCACGATAAACGTTCACAAAACACATAACAATTATTTTAAGAATTATAGATACAGAACTCCTTTATGCAATCGCTATGTCCGATTTTAAAATAGCTTTTCGGTGAAAGCACATTTTGCAATATTCTGAGTAGATAGCCCGGCTATCATGGCTAGCTATTTTGACACCCACCAAGTTTGGTACTCCCCAAACTCAGATTTACTATAAGAAAAATTGGATTACCTTTGCTGTTCTTCGTCAGAATGCACTCCCAGGACTTCTACTTCAATAACAAATGTTGATTTGGTTCCAAATAATCCATAGTTATATCCAAATAGCGGCGATTTGTTGTGCGTTCAAGACACTATCCGAAGGGTAAAGAAGGGTGACGCGCCCGGCGTGTTTCGTGACAAAAAAATTCTAAATATTCTATTACCGTACTTCGAAGCATGTCAAACGCTGTTTAAAATCAATTTTTATGCGATTTTTCTCGTAAAAAAAGCGATAATATTCCGACCGGGAGTCGTTGTTTTCGTTCAAAGACAGAGAAAGTAAAATGGACTCTTCTCGTGCACGTGTGCGCCAGTCTCATTGTTCTCAGATCGACCACTATCCAAATGTTTTTCGGCCATGGCCTGCAAAGTCATCATTCAACGTTCTGGCGCCTTCTGAGAGCCTATGGGAGCGTTAGAAAATGTCACGTTACAGCAGAGATCCCCTGTTTTGGATAGAGATGATCAAGAAGGCCAAGAAATGGTCAGAGAGGGCGCTTCTTGTTTGAAATCTTCTCTGGTTTTGGCCTGCCAAATGAGTTCTGTTATATTCACAGACACCATTCAAACAGTTTTAGAAACTTTGGAGTGTTTTCTATCCAAAGCTAATAATTATATGCATATTCTAGTTTCTGGGCAGGAGTAATAATCAGATTAAATAGGGTACGTTTTTTATCCGGCCGTGAAAATACTGCCCCCCTATCCATAACAAGTTAACCAGCATGGCTACCACAGCATTCTGCAGCGATACGCCATCCCATCTGGTTTGGACTTAGTGGGACTATAATTTGTTTTTCAACAGGACAAAGACCCAACACACCTCCAGGCTGTGTAAGGGCTATTTTACCAAGAAGGAGAGTGATGGAATGCTGCATCAGATGACCTGGCCTCCACAATCACCCAACCTCAACCAAATTGAGATGTTTGGGATGAGTCGGACCGCAGAGTGAAGAAAAAGCAGCCAACAAGTGCTCAGCATATGTGGGACCTCCTTCAAGACTGTTGGAAAACCATTTCAGGTGAAGCTGGTTGAGAGAATGTCAAGAGTGTGCAAAGATGTCATTAAGGCAAAGGGTGGCTTTTTGAAAAATCTCAAATCTAAAATATATTTAGATTTGTTTAACACAATTTTTTGGTTACTACATGATTCCATGTGTGTTATTTCATAGTTGTGATGTCTTCACTACTATTCTAAAATGTAGAAATTAGTAAAAATATTAAAAAACCCTTGAACGAGTAGGTGTTCTAAAACTTTTGACCAGTAGTGTATATAACCAAGTTATCATTGTGTATTTATTCCTCCTGTTATTTTCTGCATTGAAGGGCCCGTAAGTAAGCATTTCACTGTTAGTCTACACCTGTTGTTTACGAAGCATGCGACAAATACAATTTGATTTGAAACAAAAAAACTGTAGTCCAGACCTCGCAGTGTAACATTTGAATACCCCTGGTCTTGAGGTTGTTTCTGGACTAGGTTGTAGACTCTTGGCCAAAGATGGTGGATAAATTAAGATGAACTACTCAACTCGTTTACCATTTTTTTTGAAAATCAATGTTCCTGACTGTGTAAGTTGGTGTTCCCTCTCTCGTGTGGGCATGCTTTCCCACGTGAGCTCACGGTTCCTCTATAATCTCTGGTATCCTGCCGCGAGAGAGGGAACAGCTGTCTCTGGTTGACTTATTGTCCCCTCCCCGCTTGTCCCACCCAGCCCTGACCGGTGAGATGTCTCCTTTCTCTACCATCTCTGGGGCACCCCCTCCACAGGGCAGGGGCAATGAATAGACCAGAGCGGCTCTGCCATGATAAGAATAAATTATGGAGTGGGATGTCTCGCTATATCTATCGTCTGTGTCATGGCCCATGTTGAGCTCTGCAATGACACTTCCTATTCACTGGGCGTCTGGTCGATGGACATTGATTGCTTAAATGTTTCCTTCCTATATAGGACCTTACCTTAGTCATTACTGGGCAAAATAAAAGCAAACACGCCTCTCTCTCTCTCTCTCTCAACTTCAATTCAATTTCAATTTGCTTTATTGGCATGATGTATTGATACATATTGCCAAAGCACAATGTTAAAATAATATACGAACAGCTGGCGACAGCCCAGTCTCACCCTCCCCCACCGCAGGTCAAAAAATGTAACACCCTCGCTAGTACAGGGAAGAGAATAATTTTCTCTGGCCCCATCCCGTGCTACCGAAGGGGTTAGGAACGTTTCAGCCAACTCTTTGCCATGAATGAGTATCTGAAAAAACTTTGCAATGACAGTAATGTCTCTTTTTGTGACAACTTTGATTTGCTGTCGGAACAACCAGCACTTTTTAAAAGAGAAGGGATTTGCCCTAGCCGCAGGGGTTTCAGGATTATTTCCAGCATCATCGCAAACTGTTTTAGGGACTGACGGACAGGGTCAGGTTGTGGTTGTGCTCCAGTTCTCCCTGTCAAAATAAGCAACAGAGGACTTGGAAAGCATATCAACTCCTGTAGAAATGGCACTATGGTTATTGTGAGTAACATAATAATATGATCCTGTTGCCATCTAATGCACATTCAAATGTCATAAATCAACACTGCAGAGCTCTCCCTGTCCTCTGCCGTGCCTTGATTGTATTACTGTTGATGATTTCTGTAAATGTGCATGTACACCCTGGCCCATCTACTGTTGCTAGCCCCAATTTGACTTGTGCTCTGATATCGTATTCACTGATTTCTGCTCTCGTAAGTAAAAGCCTGGGTTTTCTGCAGTTTAACACTCGAAGCGTATTACCTAAAATGGATCAATTGAATATGTGGGTTCACAGCTCCAATCAAGAATTTGTTCTTAACTGACTTGCCTAGTTAAATAAAGGTTGAATATTTTTTAATTTTATCAAGAAAATAGTATCTCACAAAGTACAATACAGAACTAAATGGGTTCACAAGCATAAGTAATCACCTCCCAGTCTTAGAAACATGACAAATAAAACGCATCCAGCTTCTAGAATTGCCGTTTCTACCAGTGATCCTAGCGAGTGTTTGTTCATAAGATGCTACCTCTAACATTGACTCTTTCTACTGTTTCAGAGTAGGAGTGGCATGACCCTTCCAAATTCTAAGAATTGTTGGGGTCTGATAAAACCTATGTAGTATCTTATATTTCTCCCTGGCTTCCCTTATGTTCCTCAATGAGCTGGACAAGATCTTCAACCAGGTATGATCCTCAATTTCACACTTAAGGTCAATGTGTCATATTGTTCTGAGGTTTTTAGTCTTTACTCTGCAGATGACTAAATATTGAGTAAAAAAGGGCTGCTTTATGTTTGGGTAATTCCAAACACACATTCTCTCAATTGTAAATATTTCCAGAAATGTCCCTTGTCTCCCACATCATATTTTTGTACCAAATCTGAGTATGACATTAAGGCCAGGTACCACAGACATTTTTTTAAAATTTTGCTTCCATCTGTCAATTTTCAGATTTTGGGATATTTTGCAACTATAACTTCCATACTTTCATAACATGTACAAATACATTGGCAATAATGTATATACATACTTTATTTGCATAATTTTATCACAACTCCGTCAACTATACCATAAATGTCGTTCTTGATAGCATATTTTATGTAGAACTTCAACCGCTATTTTTAAAACGTTCCATGTTGAATCATATATCATTCAAAAGCTTGTTTTCCAGAGCATAGCGTTACATGGATATACATGGATATATCCTTTGTAGATGTAGCGCTTCATGCTAAAAGATTAGTAATTTCCTGACATTCGATTGGTTACTGGCATTTAAAGGCCCTTTCCGGCAACCTGATTGGTTCAAATGCCTCACATGCCGCGTAGCACTTCCTTGTTTGAAAATATCTCCCGCGAAGAATCAACGTAAAGAGAGACAACATTTGAAAATCTCGAAGAATATACCTACAGTATATAAATAGATAAATAAATGAATAAAAATAGGCGATCTCAGTTAGCCAATGCGAGAAAACCAGTGAATGAAAGAAAAAATGTGTCTGATCCGCCGATCGAGTGTCACGCCCTGACCGTAGAGAACCTTTTTATTTCTCTATTTGGGTAGGTCAGGGTGTGATTTGGGTGGGCATTCTAGATTATGTTTATCTAGTTTATTTTTTCTATGTTGGGGGTTTTGTATGATTCCCAATTAGAGGCAGCTGGTCATCGTTGTCTCTAATTGGGGATCATATTTCAGTAGTTGTTTTTACCACCTGTGTTTGTGGGAGATTATTTTGAGTTAGTGCATGTTGCACCTCTGTCGTCACGGTTTGTGTTTTGTTTATAGTTTAGTGTTTGTTTGGCTAGGTTTCACAATATATTAAAGATGTGGAACGATACTCACGCTGCACCTTGGTCTGTTTCTACACACAGTCGTGACATCGAGGCAGTGGCAGTACAGGTAGAGGAGGAAAAGGAGGTAGCCTGCAGCAGCGCGTTGAGACGCAAATTAGTTGAGATGAAGATGACAACTAGCAGCAATCGACCAGACAGCAACCTGCCAACAGTGGCTTTTATTCCTTATGTCTCAAATAAACCAACTTGTACATGATTTGATTTGCCATAAGTGTCTAAACACTGGTAAACACTGGACTGAAAATCACCATAGACTTTACCAACCAGTGATTCTGTCATGATAGAATGTGCAGACTGAAGGTGATCGTGAAGCATTTAGGAGGAGTGTTGACACTTCCTCCAGGCTGCAGAAGTGGTCCAGGGTAGATGTGGCATTTGATATAAATGTGAGGATGGTTCTTCTAGCCCACGAACTTGGACTTGGTTATGCAGCTCTAAAGAAAATAAGCAAAGTCCGAGGGATTCCTTCCACGCTTCTCAGCTCATATCAGAGACATGACAGGAGAATGGCAGGTAAATAAAAAGGGAGAGTAGCCCATTATTGTCAGGTGACTTGCTGTATATAAATAATGTTTTTCCTTGCTCCAGCAAGTATTCAAAGTTAACAAAACTGAGTGATAGGAAAACATAACTATGCAATGAGACTGTCACATAGGCCTACAGTGTCACAGGGCTGTAGCCTAATGTGATTAGTGAGAAATTAGCTTTACTTAAAGTAAATACATGCTGATATACTAATATTTACATCGGGTAACATGCTGATATTTAGTCCTGCAGTTATGTCTGTACATTATGTCTGACATAATAAGTGTCTGAACTCTGTAATATGGTCGCGATGCCCCAAAACTGTCTTTGTGGGCAAAAGCCGCATTGACGGAGCAGCCAGTATGGCAGTAGCCACGTTCAATGAGGGATCCACTGCTATAACAAATGTGATGAACAAATTGTGGCTTGACAGCACTTTGGTGACACTGGAGCAATCAGAGAGGAGTTGTGAGAGCTGATGCTGAAAGCTGATCAATGGAGTGTGCCAAGCATAGGCGCAGGTCCCATGACACAGTCAAGAAACGCATAGTGGGGTGGCCATCTCCATCTGTAGGATGAAAGAAACAGAAGTGACAACCGCCCTGTCACCCCCAGTAAAAGCCTCTTAGTGGGGGACCTAATGGGTTGCATGTCACCACAGGGATGGTTGCTATGAGACCTGAGTTTAGGGGTGCAGGCTGAGGACGTTTGATGTATGAGTGTAGACCCTGAGGCTGAACAGGAGAAGTAGCTAAGGCTTTAGAACAGGAGTGCATAGCTCAAGGGATGCAGTGTTGCAGTGATTTCTACAAGGGTAACCAGATATGTGGCCTCACTCTCCTATCAGTAATGTACAGTAAATCAATTAAGTGCCTGGGAGAAAGGAAAATGGCAGTACTATGACTCTGGCAAAACCTGATTTGTGCACCCTGTGGTGTTAACCTTACTAAACAATCCAACAGCCCACCTGGGGTTTAGAGAGGGAGCGTTTGGTGTCCTGTGGTGCAGAAAGCAATGATACATAGGATGTCCTGCTGTTCACTCAGGAAGTCTGAAGGAAACTCTAAACACAAAGATATCCTTACACAGGATACAAGAACGTCTGTATTTTGGGGAAATAAATGCTTTTTGGTTATCAATCCAATACTTTGTAATGAAGGCAGAGAACAAACAATGTGCCCTGATCTCGAATCAAAGCAGAGAGAGACTTTTTCAAAGGAGGAAAATTATAATAATATCAATCAATCAGTCTGAAAGCCCACCTTTGAATCCTAATCATTTCCTCAAGTTTTCTTTTAATCCACTCCAGTTTTTGAGATGTGGAGAGAAAGCATCCCTGGCAAGAGAGAGCAGGGTGTTTTAATGCGAGCCCACGAGTGGACAGAGTATCACATTTCAGGCCAAGATGTCCAGGTCTGTAATTGACAGCGCCCCCTTTCAACCATCACAAGACCAAAAAACTGCTCTCCGTTTCTCACTTTATAACTTTGAATGGCCCTGAGCAGGTCAAGAGACAGAAACCAGACCCTCTGCAAGTAAACAGAAAAGGCCGCCAAGAGCGAAAAAGGACGTTTAAACATGTTTCCTTATCAATGTATTAAACTGTTGAACTCATTATATGTTGATATAACCTGCATTTTTTGTATATCTTTCCTCTGATTTTCCTATGTCATAATGGGGATTCTTCTGTAAATTAAAATGTATGGATTTTACCATGGTCATGTTGGACTCTAAAGACTATGTACTTCATCCTAGAGATTGTTTTTTTATTCAAAACACATTTTTTACATTCTGTGAACACTTATGGGGAAATCTCAGGTTTCTCGCATATGAACATTAAATGTGTTTTGTTCTCTGAATCAACGGGGCGTTCCCATGTCACACTGTCCGGTCATTAGAGCCCGCCTTCTGTGAGTCTCCCTATAAATAAGAGGACTTACTATCCAGAAATCAGATCAAGTTCTGCAAGGGACCTTCCCCATCTCCTTGGAAATCCAAAACACTGGTCGAGGCAACTTTATCCAACTCAGAAGAAGCACCTGAGATGAACTTTGCCGAACAACACACTTTACTCACTCACAAAGAACTGTTGAGTTCTATCTCTTCCTAAGTGGACCCAAACGTTCCACTGCACCATAGGGCCTTAAAAAACCTGATCTCTTTGGACTGAACGGAGTTGAGAACAAAAAGCTCCCCTGCATGTGAGCTCCGACGAGGGAAGAAACTTATTCGGCTGCAAGCTCCAACGCCAGGACCCCTAACCTTTTCCCTGCTTCATCTCCATCATAACGGAAATCCAACTTAACCAGACGCCATTCAGCTAACAGGCACGTAAATACATAATTGTATTTAATTTCCCTTTGGGTGACGCTGTGTCTGTGTAAAAGTGGTGTCAATAACTGATTATTGTTACTGTTATTCAGCGTTACATCTCAATAACCAATATTGTCCTGACACAGTCCACAGCAGGCATTAATAATAACCTGGACCGTATACCCCTGGTTAGGGAGCCTATAGTTTCACAGCTGTGAAACTTTACTGATGAAGGCTTTACTAATGTAGCCTCTGTCACTCCTGTTTTCATGAATAATAATTTCCAATTCTCCAATGTCCTGTTAAAGTGTTGTCATTTAAAAGCGTAGAGTTTCACACGTCAATGATTGTACTGCATTCCATTTGTATCTTGTGTATATTAAGCCAACTGTACCTACCTCATTTTCAATCTATCTAAGTCTAGTAATAAAACATTGCAGTAAATTCGTTGTTGTGTTGAAGTCCTTAACGAGATATTGGATTCTTGAAGTCTGAGAGCTCAATGACCATTCAGAAAGATTAATTTGTATAGGATAACCAAATGAATGAGATAAATTGGATCAATTGATTATTCCAGTAAATGATCTTGAACATCCGTAGCTAAAGTCACAACAAGGGCGACCTATGCACATAGTTATAGGGATTGTAAACTTCCAATTAAGTTCAATTTTCACTTAGTCATGCATTGTTGTCAATGGGAGACTAAATTAAAAACCGAGAGGAGGAGAGTTCCCTTAAGTTCTATTATTAATGTCATGCTCAATATGGATGACATGAGATTTAGAGTGTAGAGTGGAGGTAAGCTGGTCATAATTCGTGTAGGTTTGCACAGTGACACCTCCAGGGCCTCTCTCTCTTTCTTTTTCTCTCTGTCTCTCCTTCTCCTTCTTACAGGTTGTTGAATGCAACTTCTCCGGGGTCTGACCTCCTCTGTGATTGGTCCATCCCTCTCCACGGGGCGGGAGCTTACTGATTACTCAGTCTATTGGGGAATCAATCCACACTAAATTATACATTTAAGGAGTGGTGAGAAACTCATGTCTCTCTATCGATCCTCTCCGATATACCATTCAGGTTGTTAAGACTACAGCTCAGGAGAGAGAGAGTAATGAGAGAGAGATACGAGAGAAAGAGAGACAGATGTGGGGGCAAAATAGTGGAATTAATTGGCATGAAAATTTATAAATATTTTTATTCACCTCCACCTCCTCTTTTGAAAGAGTGATTTAATGACTGTTTTTCTCCCCTTTCTGTCTGTGTTTCTTTTACAGTGGAGACCCTTTTGATCCTTCATAGCCTACTAGTGTCAAGTAAATCTCTCCCTTCCTATTGCTTCCCCTCTCCCTCTCTCTTATTTTCTTCCTCTAGTCCCATCTCCTTCTTCTCTTCCTTCCATTGTATCAGTGAGAAGGATCAGCTTCCAGGAAGTCAGTAAGGTCTATTACTGTTAAGTGCTACTTTCATTGACCTTATCATTTTTGTGAGAGAGAGAGTGTTTTGTCAAGAATAGCTGAAGGACTTAAATTTTTTCTTCAAGTTCAACCCGAAAATGTTGGAGCGACCTCATGAAGTATTTGAATTGTGAAGTGTGTGCGTGAGTGCATGCGTGCCTGCTGTTTGCAAGTGCATTGAAAGTATAGAGAGAGTTACATTTTTCACCGCAACCGGTGATCAGAGCTTACTCACTTATTTTTGTACCACTACATCACTGATTGTGTTATACTGAAACATATTATTGTATTTGTTTGTGCCCATTTTAAATAAATCCTGTTTTGATTAATATGTATCAAGTCTGGTAATACTTTTGCCATTCTGTTGCTTATCAAATCAAATTTATTTATATAGCCCTTCTTACATCAGCTGATATATCAAAGTGCTGTACAGAAACCCAGCCTAAAACCCCAAAAAGCAAGCAATGCAGGTGTAGAAGCACGGTGGCTAGGAAAAACTCCCTAGAAAGGCCAAAACCTAGGAAGAAACCTAGAGAGGAACCAGAGGGGTGGCCAGTCCTCTTCTGGCTGTGCCGGGTGGAGATTATAACAGAACATGGCCAAGATGTTCAAATGTTCATAAATGACCAGCATGGTCAAATAATAATAATCACAGTAGTTGTCGAGGGTGCAACAAGTCAGCACCTCAAGAGTAAATGTCAGTTGGCTTTTCATAGCCAATCATTGAGAGTATCTCTACTGCTCCTGCTGTCTCTAGAGAGTTGAAAACAGCAGGTCTGGGACAGGTAGCACGTCCGGTGAACAGGTCAGGGTTCCATAGCCGCAGGCAGAACAGTTGAAACTGGAGCAGCAGCACGGCCAGGTGGACTGGGGACAGCAAGGAGTCATCATGCCAGGTAGTCCTGAGGCATGGTCCTAGGGCTCAGGTCCTCAGAGAAAGAAAGAAAGAGAGAAAGAAAGAAAGAGAGAATTAGAGAGAGCATACTTAAATTCACACAGGACACCGGATAAGACAGGAGAAATACTCCAGATATAACAGACTGACCCTAGCCCCCCGACACATAAACTACTGCAGCATAAATACTGGAGGCTGAGACAGGAGGGGTCAGGAGACACTGTGGCCCCATCCGATGATACCCCCGGACAGGGACAAACAGGAAGGATATAACCCCACCCACTTTGCCAAAGCACAGCCCCCACACCACTAGAGGGATATCTTCAAACACTTACCATCGTGAGACAAGGCCGAGTATAGCCCACAAAGATCTCCGCCACGGCACAACCCAAGGAGGGGCGCCAACCCAGACAGGAAGACCACGTCAGTGACTCAACCCACTCAAGTGACGCACCCCTCCTAGTGACGGCATGCACAGTTATAAGTGTTGTTATTATTTTATTGTTGTAATTTACTAAACATGTAGGTCGGCAATCTGCAGGGAACTCTCCAGATTTTCCTGGTTTTAATATAACTGAGATAGTTAAGTGATTGATACAAGGAACTAGGAAGCACCGAATTGGGTGAAATGTGTGCTGTAATTTCAGTAAATAACTACTTTGTCCCAGAATGTTGAATAAAATGATATTGCAAAAAGCCATAACTGTGCATTAACATGTTAGATTGAAGAACATTTTAAAGTAACCTACCTATTCCACATTGTTACAGTAGAAAGGGAAGAGATAAGGGGCCAGGGGATGTTTACGAGGGGCAATACAGAAGGAGAAGGAAGTGTGTGACATAAAAAACGGCACCCACAACAACAAAAGGAATGTACAGTAATATCAGGCATGGGAACTATTCTGATGTTGTGTAGTTATGCAACATGGAATTCAACACTTGCTACCCAGTGATCACCGTGAAATACGCCACAGAACCCGGTGGCATGGAAAGACCAAACGTTTCTGCACTTATCTGTGTTGCTGAGTTCTATTGCTCAAGCATTGCATACACAATACCATATTAACTTAATGAGCTAAAGCCCTGGCGTTCTTTGCACTGGCTTGTAAGCCAGTGCAAATCCTCAGGCATTAGGCAAAGGATCCCACCAAGTGCGGCATTGCTAATATTCCAAATAACCCCCACTAAATCTACAACAGTCACTCCAGCTTTAACCAACTCTCTCTTTCTCTCCAATCTGTCCAATTCTCTGTATATGACTCTGTCCATTACTCACTCACTATTAGCATCATTATCATAATCAAGGAATAAGATCAGACAATTAGGTTCAAGGCAAATGCAGTACGCCTCCATTACCTGCCAGGACAACAGTTCTCCATGAGCATTATTGTAACGTAATGGTTGAACGCACATTCTAGCAGGGCTATTACACACATACAGAGAAAGGACAACAATGTAATATAAAGTCATTATGACTGATACACTGAGACCTGCAACTGATGGTGTGTGAAGGTTGTGACTTCAGAGAGAAGTAAGGAAAGAGGGGGGTGAGAGTTTTCACGTTGGTTATACATTTGTCTGGACTAATCATGAGTGCTCTCCGTGGTTGAATGGTCCTGTACTATTGTGGTGACCTAACTCTGTAGGTCCACTAAATAGACTACGCCGCCTTAGGTTTAATGAGGGGAAGGACCTCAACCTTAAATAGAAAAAGCAAGATGGTGCCGATAGAGATGGCAGCTTCACTTCTAGTCCTTAGGAAACCGTGCAGTATTTTGTTTTTTTATGTATTATTTCTTACATTGTTAGCACAGAAAACTTTAAGTGTTATTACATACAGAGGAGAGGGTGCCTGAGCGGTCTTCTAGTGAAGCTCCGGATGTGCGCACACCACCCACCGCTTCTGAGTATATTACTCGTTAATGTCCAGTCCCTAGTTAACAAAGTCGACGAAATCAGGGCAAGAGTTGCTTTCCAAAGAGATATCCGGGATTGTAACATACTGTTTCACGGAAACATGGCAAGCTGGGGACATGCTGTCGGAAGTCCGTACAGCCAACAGGATTTTCAGTGCATCACGCCGGCAGGAATAAACATCTCTCCAGTAAGAAGAAGGGCGCGGGTGTATGTTTCATGATTAAAGACTCATGGTGTAATTGTAACAACATACAAGAACTCAAGTCCTTTTGTTCACCTCACCTAGAATTCCTCACATTCAAATGCCGACCATATTATCTCCCAAGAGAACCCTCCTCTGTTATTCTCACAGCCATGTACATCCCCCTGCAAGCGGATACCAAGACGGCCATCAAGGAACTTCACTGGACTTTATGCAAACCGGAAACCATATATCCTGAGGCTGCATTTGTTGTAGCTGGCGATTTTAACAAAGCTAATTTGAGAACAAGGCTACCTAAATTCTATCAGCATATCAATTACAGTACATGATCGATTAACACGCTCGAACATTGCTACTCCGCGATGCATACAAGGCCCTCCCCCACCCTCCATTTGGCAAATCCGACTATGACTCCATCTTGTTGCTCCCCTCCTATAGGCAGAAAGTAAAACAGGAAGCGCCCGTGCATAGGTCTAACCAACGCTGGTCTGAACAATCGGATTCCATGCTTCAAGATTGCTTCGATCACGTGGACTGGGATATGTTCCGGGTAGCCTCAGACAATAACATTGACGTATACGCTGACTCTGTGAGTGAGTTTATAAGAAAGTGTATACGAGATGCTGTACCCACCGTAACTATTAAAACCTTCCCTAACCATAAACCGTGGGTTGATGTCAGCATTCATGCAAAACTGAAAGACCATACCACTGCATTTAATCATGGCAAGGCGACTGTAAACATGGCTGAAAACAAACAGTGTAGTTATTCCCTCCGTAAGGCAATCAAATAAGTAAAGCATCAGTATAGAGACAAAGTGGAGTTGCAATTCAATGGCTCAAACACGAGACGTATGTGGCAGGGCCTACAGACAATCACGGATTATAAAAAGAAAACCAGCCCTGTCGCAGACATCGACGTCTTGCTTCCAGACAAATTAAACGACTTCTTTGCGCTCTTTGAGGACAATACAGTGCCACTGGTGCAGCCCGCTACCAAAGACTGTGGGCTATCCTTCTCTGTGGCCCCACAATGGTGTGGTCTCAGCCCCCTCCTGTACTCCCTGTTCACCCACGACTGAGTGGCCATGCACGACTCCAACTCAATCATCAAGTTTGTAGACGACACGACAGTGGTAGGCTTGATT
The DNA here is from genome assembly GCF_901001165.1 of Salmo trutta. Lineage (NCBI taxonomy): Eukaryota > Metazoa > Chordata > Actinopteri > Salmoniformes > Salmonidae > Salmo > Salmo trutta. Next base: position 38,355,633 of record NC_042985.1, on the reverse strand, counting down.
ACCAACAATGATGAGACAGCCTACAGGGAGGAGGTGAAGTCCCTCGGAGTGTGGTATCAGGAAAATATCCTCTCAGCAAAACAAAAGAGATGAGATGATCATGGACTTATTAATCTAACCACACTGTCCGATTTCAAAAAGGCTTTACAACGAAAGCAAAACATTAGATTATGTCAGCAGAGTACCCAGCCATAAATAATCAGACACCCATTTTTCAAGCTAGCATATAATGTCACATAAACCCAAACCACAGCTAAATGCAGCACTAACCTTTGATGATCTTCATCAGATGACAATCCTAGGACATTATGTTATACAATACATGCATGTTTTGTTCAATCAAGTTCATATTTATATCAAAAAACAGCTTTTTACATTAGCATGTGACTAGCATGTGACTAGCATTCCCACCGAACACTTCCGGTGAATTTACTAAATTACTCACGATAAACGTTCACAAAAAACATAACAATTATTTTAAGAATTATAGATACAGAACTCCTTTATGCACTCGCTATGTCCGATTTTAAAATAGCTTTTCGGTGAAAGCACATTTTGCAATATTCTGAGTAGATAGCCCGGCCATCACAGGCTAGCTATTTTGACACCCACCAAGTGTGGTACTCACCAAACTCCGATTTACTATTAGAAAAGTTTGATTACCTTTGCTGTTCTTCGTCAGAATGCACTCCCAGGACTTCTACTTCAATAACAAATGTTGGTTTGGTTCCAAATAATCCATAGTTATATCCAAATAGCGGCGTTTTGTTCGTGCGTTCAAGACACTATCCGAAGGGTAAAGAAGGGTGACGCGCCCGACGTGTTTCGTGACAAAAAATTTCAAAATATTCCATTACCGTACTTCGAAGCATGTCAAACGCTGTTTAAAATAAATTTTTATGCTATTTTTCTCGTAAAAAAGCGATAATATTCCGACCGGGAGTCGTTGTTTTCGTTCAAAGAGAGTGAAAGTAAACATTGTCCTCTGATCGACCATTATCCAAATGCGCTAATGTTTTTCAGCCAGGGCCTGCAAAGCCACCATTCATCGTTCTGGCGCCTTCTGAGAGCCTATGGGAGCGTTAGAAAATGTCACGTTATGCCAGAGATCCCCTGTTTTGGTTAGAGATGATCAAGAAGGCCAAGATATAGTCAGAGAGAGCGCTTCCTGTTTGGAATCTTCTCAGGTTTTGGCCTGCCAAATTAGTTATGTTATGACACCATTCAAACAGTTTTAGAAACTTTAGGGTGTTTTCTATCCAAATCAAACAATTATATGCATATTCTAGTTACTGGGCAGGATTAGTAACAAGATTAAATCGGGTACGTTTTTTTATCCGGCCGTGCAAATACTGCCCCCTATCCCAAACAGGTTAAGGAAACAGCAAAGGGAGCACCCCACTATCCACATCGATTGGACAGCAGTGGAGAGGTGGAAAGTTTTACGTTCCTCTGTGTACTTATCACAGACAAACTGAAATGGTCCACCCACACAGACAGTGTGGTGAACCTCAGGAGGCTGAAAAATGTGGCTTGTCACTGAAAACCCTCACTAACTTTTAAAGTTGCACAATTGAGAGCATCCTGTCGGGCTGTATCACCGCCTGGTACGGCAACTGCACCGCCCACAACCGCAGGGCTCTCCAGAGGGTGGTACGGTCTGCACAACGCATCACCGGGGGCAAACTACCTACCTTCTAGGACACCTACAACACCCAATGTCACAGGAAGGCCAAAAAGAGCATCAAGGACAATAACCACCAGAGCCACTGCCTGTTCACCCCGCTTCCATCCTGAAGGTGAGGTCAGTACAGGTGCATCAAAGCTGTAACTGAGAGATTGAAAAACAGCTTCTATCACATGGCCATCATATTTTAAACAGCCAGCACAAGCACAGAGAGCCGGCTGCCTACCTACAGAACTGATATGATTGGCCACTTTCATAAATGGAACACTAGTCACTTTAATATTGCCACTTTAAGAATGTTTACAAATCTCGCATTACTCATCTCATATATACACTACCGTTCTAAAGTTTGGGGTCACTTGGAAATGTCCTTGTTTTTGAAAGACAAGCACATTTTTATCCATTAAAAGAACATCAAATTGATCAGAAATACAGTGTAGACATTGTTAATGTTGTAAATGACTATTGTAGCTTGAAACTGCAGATTTGTTATGGAATATCTACATAGGTGTACAGAGGCCCATTATCAGCGTCCATCACTCATGTGTTCCAATGGCATGTTGTGTTAGCTAATCCAAGTTGATAATTTTAAATGGCTAATTGATCATTAGAAAATCATTTTGCAATTATGTTAGCACAGCTGTTGTTCTGATTGAAGAAGCAATAAAACTGGACTTCTTCAGACTAGTTGAGTATCTGGAGCATCAGTACTTGTGGGTTCGATTACAGGCTCAAAATGGCCAGAAACAAAGACCTTTCTTCTGAAACTCGTCAGTCTATTCTTGTTCTGAGAAATGAAGGCTATTCCATGCGAGAAATTGCCTAGAAACTGAAGATCTCATACACTGCTGTGTACTACTCCCTTCACAGAACAGCGCAAACTGGCTCTAACCGGAATAGAAAGAGGAGTACATTAGACTGTCTAGTTTGAGAAACAGACGCCTCACAAGTCCTCAATTGGCAGCTTCATTAAATAGTACCCGCAAAACAACAGTCTCAACATCAACAGTGAAGAGGCGGCTCCAGGATGCTGGCCTTCTAGGCAGAGTTCCTCTGTCCAGTGTCTGTGTTCTTTTGTGTTCTTTTGCCCATCTCAATCTTTTATTTTTATTGGCCAGTCTGAGATAAGGCCAGCATCCTAGAGTCACCTCACTGTTGCCGTTGAGACTGGTGTTTTGTGGGTACTAAGTACAAGTACAGCAACAAATGTCAAGATAACATAAAGTAGCGTACCATGTATATTTGCTTATGGTGTTCCCACTTCTTTTCCGCCCATGCAGATGAGAGCCTCCAGCTCACACTCCGTGATGTAGATCCTTAAAATACATAAGATGAAGTTCATTATTTACTAAAACATGAGCAAAGTAGAGTTGTGTGAACTTTCTGTAGATAGCTAGACTACCACATACTTGATCAAATTGGAGTGCCAAGGTGAAACAGTAATGAGTGCAGTACTTTCATCATAACAGGTTATGTGCAATGAAAATAGCTAGCTAGACCCATTCAGGCTGTAACCATTGAGGTATAAACTAATATTGCATAGCATGAACATTACAATCAGCTCAACACAAATAAAGTGATGTGACAAATCAGGAGCACTGGAATAAAAGAGAAGTGTTTGGACCAGCACCACTGTGGAAAATAGGAATGCAGGCTACTGCGTTACTAGCATTAGCTATAGCTAGTGGCAATGCATTGTGCAATGGCAAGAGAGCTATGGCCACAAGATTTACTCAAAACCTTTTTTGCGGCATTTCTACACTGGATTAAATGCCTGGTATTGTCATCAGACCCTGCAACAGTTTGGACACATGCCCTGGTATTTACAACAAGTAGCTAGCTAACTAACTAGGCTCATGTTAAATGTGAAGTTGTCATTCAACAGCAAGGAAGTAACATTGTAGCTAAAGTTATTGTTCGAAGAGTTATAATTTATAGTCCTACCAAAGCACATAGCTAGTTAAAGGCACAGCAGGCAGCAGGCTGCAGATGTGTTTTCAAAGATGTAATGTTACAATGAAATAGTCATGATCATTTTAAGGAGAACAAAAACTACTTACTACTTACATGTGAACACCACCGCAGAAGCTTCGCTATTTGCCATCTTCCAAGTTGTTTTGGTTGTTTACTTGAAGAGATCTACAGTTGAAGTCAGAAGTTTACATACACTTCGGTTGGAGTCATTAAAACTTGTTTTTCAACCACTCCACACATTTCGTGTTAACAAACTATAGTTTTGGCAAGTCGGTTAGGACATCTACTTTGTGCATGAAACAAGTAATTTTTCCAACAATTGTTTACAGACAGATTATTTCACTTAGAATTCACTGTATCACAATTCCAGTGGGTCAGAAGTTGACGTACACTAAGTTGACTGTGCCTTTAAATAGCTTAGAAAATTTCTGAAAATTATGTCATGGCTTTAGAAGCTTCTGATAGGCTAATTGACATCATTTGAGTCAATTGGAGGTGTACCTGTGGATGTATTTCAAGGCCTACCTTCAAACTCAGTGCCTTTTTGCTTGACATCATGGGAAAATCTAAAGAAATCATCCAAGACCTCAGAAAAATAATTGTAGACCTCCACAAGTCTGGTTCATCCTTGGGAGCAATTTCCAAATGCCTGAAGGTACCACGTTCATCTGTACAAACAATAGTACGCAAGTATAAACACCATGGGTCCACGCAGCCATCATACCGCTCAGGAAGGAGACGCGTTCTGTCTCCTAGAGATTAGCATACTTTGGTGTGAAAAGTGCAAATCAATGCCAGAACAACAGCAAAGGACCTTGTGAAGATGCTGGAGGAAACAGGTAGAAAAGTATCTATATCCACAGTCAAACGAGTCCTATATTGATATAACCTGAAAGGCCGCTCAGCAAGGAAGAAGCCACTGCTCCAAAACCGCCATAAAAAGCCAGGCTACAGTTTGCAACTGCACATGGGGACAAAGATCGTACTTTTTTGAGAATTTCCTCTGGTCTAATGAAACAAAAATAGAACTGTTTCGCCATAATGACCATCGTTATCTTTGGAGGAAAAAGGGGGAGGCTTGCAAGCCAAAGAAAACCATCCCAACCGTGAAGCACGGGGGTGGCAGCATCATGTTGTGGGGGTGCTAAGCTGCAGTAGGGACTGGTGCACTTCACAAAATAGATACTACTATTCTGACATTTCACATTCTTAAGATAAAGTGGGGATCCTAACTGACCTAAAACAGGGAATATTTACTAGGATTAAAAGTCAGGAATTGTGAAAAACAGAGTTTAAATGTATTTGCCTTAAGTGTATGTAAACTTCCGACCTCAACTGTAGCTATCAAAACTCGCAGCCCCCCTCTTCCAATGCATTGTGCCTATGAAATTCCCGAAAAGTGTGCAGTGAATTCTACTAGATGAAAAGACAAAATGAGTATAACATTGTTGCATTTAAAGCATTCTTGATTTTCGAAAATTCACATACTATAAAGCTGTATATTTTCGCATACTGAGAATGTTTTATGCGCAATTGCGTTGTTTCCGTTATTCATTGATTTCGGTAGCGCATTCCCATATCTAATTGATCAACTGTTGTCAAAGTCGAAATTAGTATGTCATCAGGGCGTTTAAAAGGGCACCCGAGTGGCACAGCGGTCCAAGGCACTGCATCTCAGTGCTAGAGGCGTCACTACAGACCCTGGTTTGCTTCCAGGCTGTATCACAACTGGCCGTGATTGGGATTCCCATAGGGCGGCGCACAATTGGCCCAGTGTTGTCCGGGTTAGGGTTTGGCCAAGGTAGGCCATCATTGTAAATAAGAATTTGTTCTTAACTGACTTGACTCCATTAAATAAAGTATACTAGAAGATTAGAAATGTCACATACTATAAAACAAAACATTTTCACATACTCAAATGGCCTGCTATTTAGGACACAAGAATGGGTATTCGGACACGGCCAGACACTTCCACAAGATTAAGGCAGAGGAGCGAAAGCTCCCATAGATAAGAGCTAGCTCCAATATTTGTTGCCTCTCCCATAGCTAATAATCTGGGAAGTGCCGTTAACACAACTAACACTTTTTATCTATGCTATGAATACACTACAGGTAACAGTGACTGCTACATGCTATACAGGAAGAGAGCACACATTAGCAATGTCTCATTACATATTTAGAGATCACAGAAACAATTGTCAATATTCTAAATACCGAATAAGATTGTTTCCTACTTTTGCAGGCACTGTACATGCACCTGGACTGGCTCCCTTTCCACCGTCCCTCCTATTGGACTTTGTGTGCACACACGTACGTTTAACACAGGTAAAAGATTCATCAACCGGTATGAATGAAACCAGACAAACATTTACCAGGACAAGAAGAGTTAAAGACTGGGCTGAGTTCCGCCATGTCCTGGACGATTCCCTGGCATACCCTAAACACAACACTGGATTAACTCAGATTACATAGTTTTACACGTTACATAATGCAACATGTTAGGCTGTGGTAGAGAGTGAGGAAGAGGAGGAATAAATTGTACCGTATGCTTCGCAGTTGAAACAGTTTACGCATACAGTGGGGGAAAAAAGTATTTAGTCAGCCACCAATTGTGCAAGTTCGCCCACTTAATGAGATGAGAGAGGCCTGTAATTTTCATCATAGGTACACTTCAACTATGACAGACAAAATGAGAAAATAAATTCCACAAAATCACATTGGAGGATTTTTTATTTATTTATTTGCAAATTATGGTGGAAAATAAGTATTTGGTCAATAACAAAAGTCTATCTCAATACTTTGTTATATACCCTTTGTTGGCAATGACACAGTGTCAAGTCCTGGCCAGTATAAGGGTTAATTGTTATTGTAGTTTGGTCAGGACGTGGCAGAGGGTATTTGTTTTATGTGGTTCAGGGTGGTGTGTTAGTTAGGAGGGCGTTTGATTTATTATTTCCGGGTTTTGGTCTATGTTTATGTATTTCTATGTGTAGTCTAGTAAGTGTGTTTCTATGTTGAGTTAATTGGGGTGGACTTCCAATTGAAGGCAGCTGTTTGGTGTTGCCTTTGATTGGAAGTCCTATATTAGTTGGGTGTGTTTGTCTGTGTATTTGTGGGAGATTGTTCTTGGATTGCTGTGTTGCCTTCAAGACTGTTATTTTGTCGTTCATCGTTTTGTTATTTTTGTATACGTGTTTGTTTGGTTTTTTCCTTCTTTTCCCGTAAATAAAGAAGATGAGTATACATGTCCCAGCTGCGTTTTGGTCCTCCATTTCTAACGACAAGCGTGACACACAGGTCAAACATTTTCTGTAAGTCTTCACAAGGTTTTCACACACTGTTGCTGGTATTTTGGCCCATTCCGCCATGCAGATCTCCTCTAGAGCAGTGATGTTTTGGGGCTGTCGCTGGGCAACACGGACTTTCACCTCCCTCCAAATATTTTCTATGGGGTTGAGATCTGGAGACTGGTTAGGCCACTCCAGGACCTTGAAATGCTTCTTACGAAGCCACTCCTTCGTTGCCCGGGCGGTGTGTTTGGGATCATTGTCATGCTGAAAGACCCAGCCACGTTTCATCTTCAATGCCCTTGCTGATGGAAAGAGGTTTTCACTCAAAATCTCATGATACATGGCCCCATTCATTCTTTCCTTTACACGGATCAGTCGTCCTGGTCCCTTTGCAGAAAAACAGCCCCAAAGCATGATGTTTCCACCCCCATGCTTCACAGTAGGTATGGTGTTCTTTGGATGCAACTCAGCATTCTTTGTCCTCCAAACACGACGAGTTGAGTTTTTACCAAAAAGTTATATTTTGGTTTCATCTGACCATATGACATTCTCCCAATCCTCTTCTGGATCATCCAAATGCTCTCTAGCAAACTTCAGACGGGCCTGGACATGTACTGGCTTAAGCAGGGGGACACGTCTGGTACTGCAGGATTTGAGTCCCTGGCGGCGTAGTGTGTTACTGATGGTAGGCTTTGTTACTTTGGTCCCAGCTCTCTGCAGGTCATTCACTAGGTCCCCCCATGTGTTTCTGGGATTTTTGCTCACCGTTCTTGTGATAATTTTGACCCCACGGGGTGAGATCTTGCGTGGAGCCCCAGATCAAGGGAGATTATCAGTGGTCTTGTATGTCTTCCATTTCCTAATAATTGCTCCCACAGTTGATTTCTTCAAACCAAGCTGCTTACCTATTGCAGATTCAGTCTTCCCAGCCTGGTGCAGGTCTACAATTTTGTTTCTGGTGTCCTTTGACAGCTCTTTGGTCTTGGCCATAGTGGAGTTTGGAGTGTGACTGTTTGAGGTTGTGGACAGGTGTCTTTTATACTGATAACAAGTTCAAACAGGTGCCATTAATACAGGTAATGAGTGGAGGACAGAGGAGCCTCTTAAAGAAGAAGTTACAGGTCTGTGAGAGCCAGAAATCTTGCTTGTTTGTAGGTGACCAAATACTTATTTTCCACCAGAATTTGCCTATAAATTCATTAAAAATCCTACAATGTGATTTTCTGGATTTTTTTTCTCATTTTGTCTGTCATAGTTGACGTGTACCTATGATGAAAATTACAGGCCTCTCTCATCTTTTGAAGTGGGAGAACTTGCACAATTGGTGGCTGACTAAATACTTTTTTTCCTCACTGTATATTATGACAACATTTTATGACGTTTTCGTTTGTTTTGCTGTTCGGCAGCATTCGGCATTCCGCTGTTCGCACACACAACCTTTTTACTTGAGGCAAGTCAAAGTTCGGTAGCCAAAGTCTACACCCCTACGTCAGTGATTTGTCAAGAGTTCTTCAATTAAGTGTTTTTTGACGTTTAACGAGCGACAACTAGTTTTTATGCAAATTCTTTCACTTATTCTGCACCAAACATCTTAGTTAGATGTCTTAGTTAGATGTAAAATTGCCCGACTAAAACCTGATTATAGATTTCTTAATTTATCTTGACTATTTTGAAGAACTGTTCTGGCTATGTTGTTGCTATGATGGCTCAAGAGAGACAAAAAAACAGTAATATTGCCGCTTTTTTTCAAGTTTTTCAAGCAAAGGTCTTTAGGGAGTATGCGAGTGCAGACGTTCACTTCGTCTAGCCAAATCTATGTATCCTGACACCTTAAGAGGAAGTGAAGGACAAGGAGAGAGTGGATGTGACTGAAGATGAGTTTCATATCAGTCCATGTCCAGCTAGTCTGTTCTTCACAACAGTGAGGCACATTAGAGACCCAAATCCTTTTCACACAACCAGAATAATTGCCCCATCTCTCTTTTGTGAATTACTCCATTGAGAAAATGGTAATAATATCCCAAATACTATCTCCTTCTTTGAAATTATCTCTTATTTAACATAATTGAGATTGGTGAGGTCAAGATTCTCACAATTACATTTATCCAATTACGTTAGATCAGTCGATCCCCATAAGTAGAAAGATATGAGGTGTTTTGCAGACGTTTAATGAAGGCCAAAGACACTGATATCAGATATCATCCTATTCACATCCTATTTTTTACGCATTGACGCAACATCACTCTACCAGCACTGTGTCCCTCCCCACCACGCCTCCACATCGACCTCACTGGTACATCAATACAGCTCAACTGCAGAGAGAGAGAGGAAAAGTGAGCGAAAAGCAGAAGGGGATAGAGAAAGATAAACAGAAACAAAAATAGAGAGATGAAGTGAAAATTTGACAAAACAAGTGGCTTGAGTGAGAGAAGGGGAGACGGAGAGAGGGAAACAGCAACAGGACTGTGTGAATAGGATAATGAAATAGACTGACTGACAGACAGACATACAAACTGACAGAAAAGAGAGAGAGTGAGTGAGTGATGGAGAGAGAAATGGGGTGTATATTATGTCAAACTCAATAACCTCTCGCTGTTACGGCTTTACGCTCATGCATAGCAGGAACTGATGTACCATTACTCACTCTAACCAGCAGTTATTACTGAATGGGCTTAGCTAATGGCAGATTAGCCATGGAGGGAGAGAGAGAGATCGAGCGAGAGAGAGAGAGGTTAGGAGTTAAGTGTGAGATGGCACAGAGGTGATGTGTAATCTGACATGCAGGTAATGGAAGATATGGAATATCACTGCTGGGCACTGATCTAATTTACCCTGAGAGAGATGGAAATGGAGAGAGGATGGAGAAAGGGAAAGGTAGGGGAGGGAGATACGACGAAGGGAGGGCAAGATTAGATAGTGAGAAGGTAGAAGAGAGAGAGAAAAATTGTCAAAACCAGAGACAGATCTAGAGAGAGTGTTTGAGTGAGAGAGATTTACGTGACATTTTAGCCATTTAGCAGACGCTCTTATCCAGAGCAACTTACAGTAGAGATGTACAGAGAGAGAGAGAGAGAGAGAGAGAGAGAAATTGGTAGTTAATGTAAGAAGATGGGGTGAAAATATAGGATGTGGATCTGATATGTCAAAACTGTACTATAGAGTAGTGTGTAATTTGATCATGTGTCAATGAAAGTACATTCATGTGAAAATATGTGTTTTGGTCATTTCCCACACAAACCTTTGTCCGTTTGTGGTGTGTGTGCGTACATGCATGCATTGGTGTGTGGGTGTAGGTGCGTGCGTGAGTGCGTGCGTGCATGTTCCTAGCAAAGCAGGATAGAAATATGAACCAATGCATTGAACTATTATCTAATCTGTCTGTGCCTACTGACTAGAGGTAGTATGAAATTAGATCAGAATCCATTTGTTCATCATCTTTCCATGGGTCTATGATGTCATACAATTCATTAGACCAGGAGTGAGGTCATTCTGGGCCTACAACCTACTATCTTAAAGTTACAAAACAAGAACCTAATTGAACAAAACTAAACCACCACAACCTGTGAATACAACAATAATGTTAATAAACGTCCAGCAAGGACATTGGTAAAATACCCATGACCCCTCTGTGATGAACACTGATCGTTTTGGCCTGCAGCGACTTCAGGCGTGTCATCAGAAAGCGCCGCTGATCTGAGTCCTTCAGACAATCCCAGAACCCACTAGGTCACATCATTACCCTCTGATGGGTTCTGATGTTGCCATGGCAAGGCAAGTATCTAAGGGTCTGGCAGGAATATGTTGAATTTTGATGGAAAGGAGGAATGTTAATTTTCTTGATATGGCAGAAATGTTGTGTGTGTGCGTGTGTGTGTGTGTGTGCGTGTGCGCGCGAATGTGTTTGTGCGTGCGTGCATATGTGTGTGTCTGCGTAGTCTAAGTTTGAATGACTGGAAGGATTTGGGCCTCAGGCTATAGAAAGGTGAGTATGGGTTGGATGGAGGGATGAGAGGGTATGCATCCCAGTGGCAAACAACAGCCTGGGGGTCCCTGTCCTAGATCAATCAGCTCACCTATCGCGCTCTCTCTCTCTCTCTCTCTCTCTCTCTCACTCTCACTCTCACTCTCACTCTCACTCTCACTCTCACTCTCACTCTCTCACTCTCACTCTCACTCTCACACACATTGACATATTATGCCCCAAACTACACCTTCTGCTTGTTATGTGGTAGTTAGACAGGAGTTGGGTGGGGAAAAAGGTTAGAACCAGACAGATTGCACCTTCCAGCTGTGTTGTATTACAGTAAATCATCACAAGATTGTACTCAGAGACAATAACTCAACGATTGAGTCCTAAGTTGATTTTTGGATCTTTGGAGTGTTCTAGAATGCACCTCTGGTCATTTAGAACATTCTGGAATGAACCTCTTCAGAGTCTTAACAATGTTCTAGAATAGACCTCTGGTAATATAGAATACTGTAAAACATTCAGGACCATGGCAGTTGTCTAGAATATAGCCCAGTCAATTAAAATTGTCTTGAATGAACCTCAGCATTCAAGAATGTTATAGGTCAGACCTTGAGTCATTTAGAATGCTGTAGAACATCTAAGGCAGTGTTCTAGGATAAAGTCCTGGTTAGTTATTCACATTGTTGGAGCCAAAGTGGGCGCTTGGGCCTTGTTTGGTTTTAGCGCCCTTCACTCATTAGAGCTGAGGAGATTGAGGCGCCAATCTCTCCAGCCCTGTGCCAACGCCGACCGCCTGCCAACTCTCATTCATCTCATTAACTCAAACACACCTCCCTCCAGATATTCCCTGTCTATCTATCCTGTCTTCCACCCAATCCCTCGCTCCATCTCTCCTGACACCTACCTCCCACATGAAAAAATACTACAGTTTACTATAGAATACTACAGTACTTACTATGGAATTCTGTAGTAAACTGTAGTATAATGTAGAATACTATACTGCACCTTGTAGTACAGTATATCTCGTTCATGTATAGTTCTTACCAGTGATTGAAACCCGATTTCAGAGGTTTAAAAAGGAACAGAAACGAACGGGTCAGAACTTTATTTGGCTGGTCAGAGCAGTGGAACGGAATAAAACAAATACTGGTTCTGTTGAGAATGAAATGATTGGAAAAAAAATTTGGTTCCAACCCCTGGTACTTACTATAGAATGGTATAGTATACTGTAGAATAATAAATACTACATTATAAACAGGGTGGTTCAAGCCCTGAATGCTGATTTGCTGACAGCCGTGGTATATCAGACCATATGACAAAACATTTATTTTTACTGCTCTAAGTAGATACGTTGGTAACCAGTTTATAATAGCAGTAAGGCACCTCTGGGGTTTGTGGTATGTGACCACAGACCACGGCTAAGAGCTGTATCCAGGCACTCCGTGTTGCACCGTGCCTAAGAACAGCCCTTTGTCGTGGTATATTGGCCATATACCACACCCCTTCGGTCCTTATTGGTTACGTATACTACAGACCACAAAGACACTACAGTAAATACTAAAGTAATGTTAGAAAAAAAACACTGCAGTCCTCAAAAACACTACAGTAAGTAATAGAGTAAAGTCTGCAAAAACACTTCAGTCTGCAAAACCACTACAGTAAAACCAAAACCACTACAATACTACTACAGTATTTAATTTGCATATACCCTGCCGAGTCCCATATATCCCAATTTTTGCCATCTATAATTGAGAAACCTACAGTACATGCCAAGTATAGACCATATACTGTTTTCCCTACAGGTTATACAACAAGAGCAGAAGCTCGGAACTGTCCGTTCAGAACTCAGTCCTACCTATCTTCAGGTTATGGAAAATTTGCTCTTTCAGTATTTTGTCAGGTAGGTTTTCTCAAGGACAAAGCCCCCACTGCTATGTCAAAGATAATAAAACAAAAATACTATAGTAAATACTACAGTAATGTCAGCAAAAGCACTACAGTAAATACAGCATATTACAGTCCGCAAAACACTACAGTAATTACTATAGTATACTACATTTTTTTTCATACTACAACATTTATACTATAGTAAACTTTAAATACTACATTATACTACTGTCATGTCCACAAAACTAGGGTAAATACTACAGTATTCACTGTAGTGTTTCTGCAGACCTAAGTCAGCAAAAACACTACGGTGAATATTATAATAAAGTCTGCAAAAACACTACAGTGAATACTATAGTATTTAATGGCTGTATTTGCCATACGACCAATGAATTAAGTGTCACATTTTAATGTTATTTAACAAAGCTTTTTATATTATAATAATGACTTTATTTTTTCATGTGGGCTGTGTGGCCAGATAATCAGAGAAGGAGGGATGGAGGGAAGGATAGGTGGATGTAGCGGGGTGAGAGATTTTTGGGAAATGGGGGAGACGAAGGTGTTATGAGGTAGACAGAGAAGCGCTGTAGCCATTACATCTGTGATGCTGATGGATGGCCCTGCTTCGCTTTGCGTTGCAGGCTGAGGTGTATTTCCCTGGCTGGTTTAATCAGACTCTGTTCGAGAGTGTTGTTTAATAGAAATTGTCTCAGGCCAGGTAAGGCCAGGATTGGGACAGAGACTGATAATTAGGGGTACACTGACATCTGCTAAACGTAAGTGTTGAATCCATGATTGAGAGCACTGGATTGAATGGACACCATTGAACCGCTGCTCTATAGCAGAGTGGTCTATAACTTGAATCATCTCCACATTCCTAACTCTACGTTCACTTTGAGATGTTTTTTTCAACTACTACAAGTAGTTAATCTGCATAGCTGCTAGCTTGTGGTTTTTCTACCTGACCTTTCTACCTTTCCTTGTTGCATTGATTTGCTTTGAGTATTAATGCTGATGTTTTGTCAGACGCTATTTGTAAGGAAAAAGTCTATAGTCTTCAAATAAATGTGGATGATTCATTATGCGTTTGATCACCTTACTTGAATCCTCATCTTCAGGTCTAAATGGGCTTCTAAACAGTCAGTAATGAGGATAAGATGAGTAGTGCATTAACTCTATGTTCTGGTGTTAGCACGGCCTGTTTCTAACTCCCTCTTTCATTAAAGCCCTATTACTGTTTCTGAAGCTTGTTCATTATCACTAGGCTAATTTGCCAAAGGAATTCCCATTACTGGGAGATAACTTTATCACTCAACAATCCCCTCCTGCTCTCCTCCTCCTTTTCTCCGTCTTGTCTTCCTACCCCTCTCTTTTCTATTTCGCTACTGTGTGATCACATGGGTTCTTATGGTACAGATGACGCTTGGTGTGTAGATTGCTCATTTGGATGTACAAAGTTTTCTCTTTCCAAGGGAATCAAACCCCATTCTCAACCACTTCTTTTGGTCATTGTCTGTATTTCTCATTCCTTTAATGTTTATCTTTCTCATTCTTATTCTCATTCTCTTCCTCCCCCTCCCCCTCCCCCTCCCTCTCTCTCTCTCTCTCATTCTCCCTTTATCTCCCTGTCTCTCTCTCTATTTTCCACAGAAAGAAGACCTATTGTCTCAAACCCATGACCTCAGTAGAACCTCTTATACTACATTCTACTACCAGGTTCAGTGTGCACCAGGCATAGCTCATCACATATTGTGACATGGACATTTCACTGCAGGCTCATAACACTCTCAGGCTTTATCAACCACATGTTCTGTTTTTCTTCTCCTCTTCTCCCTCAGTGATTTCATCAAGCTTAACATGGAACTAGTCTGGATGTGGAACTATATTTGGACCCTGTGTCTTCCTATCTCTTTTCCACTGATGGATAATTGTTCCATTAAAGATAGAACCTTCCTTGTACTCCATCACGCCTCTATGGCTGGGTGACATGAGGTAGAGGAGAATACGAATGAGAGATGGAGGGAGAGGAGGGAGAGGGGGATAAGAGGGAAAAGGGCAGAAATCTGAGAGGTGTTGAGGTGTTGCACGCACTGAGCTGTGGCGGTTACGGGAGGGAGAGAAAATGACAGGATGCGAGAAAGTGGAGAGGGAGGGGGGGAATGAAGGTCTGAAAAGCAACAGCAGCAAAGTTATTTTATGGAGGGAGAGGATCGAGAGATACTCTTGAGAAGGAAGAGGAGGAAGGGGAGCGGGGAAAGAGAGGGAGGAGGTGAAAGGCCAGAGAAAAAACTAAGAGAAGAGAGGTGTACAGTGAGGGGAAAAAAGTATTTGATCCCCTGCTGATTTTGTACATTTTCCCACTGAAATGATCAGTCTATAATTTTAATGGTAGGTTTATTTGAACAGTGGAAGACAGAATAACACCAAAAAAATCCAGACAAACGCATGTCAAAAATGTTATAAATTGATTTGCATATTAATGAGGGAAATAAGTATTTGACCCCCTCTGCAAAACATGACTTAGTACTTGGTGGCAAAACCCTTGTTGGCAATCATAGAGGTCAGACGTTTCTTGTAGTTGGCCACCAGGTTTGCACACATCTCAGGAGGGATTTTGTCCCACTCCTCTTTGCAGATCTTCTCCAAGTTATTAAGGTTTCGAGGCTGACGTTTGGCAACTCGAACCTTCAGCTCCCTCCACAGATTTTCTATGGGATTAAGGTCTGGAGACTGGCTAGGCCACTCCAGGACCTTAATGTGCTTCTTCTTGAGCCACTCCTTTCTTGCCTTGGTTGTGTGTTTTGGGTCATTGTCATGCAGCAATACACATCCATGACCCATTTTCAATGCCCTGGCTGAGGAAAGGAGGTTCTCACCCAAGATTTGACAGTACATGGCCCCATCCATCGTCCCTTTGATGCGGTGAAGTTGTCTTGTCCCCTTAGCAAAAAAACACCCCCAAAGCATAATGTTTCCACCTCTATGTTTGACGGTGAGGATGGTGTTCTTGGGGTCATAGGCAGCATTCCTCCTCCTCCAAACACGGCGAGTTGAGTTGATGCCAAAGAGCTCCATTTTGGTCTCATCTGACCACAACACTTTCACCCAGTTGTCCTCTGAATCATTCAGATGTTCATTGGCAAACTTCAGACGGGCATGTATATGTGCTTTCTTGAGCAGGGGGACCTTGCGGGCGCTGCAGGATTTCAGTCCTTCACGGCGTAGTGTATTACCAATTGTTTTCTTGGTGACTATGGTCCCAGCTGCCTTGAGATCATTGACAAGATCCTCCCGTGTAGTTCTGGGCTGATTCCTCACCGTTCTCATGATCATTGCAACTCCACGAGGTGAGATCTTGCATGGAGCCCAAGGCCGAGGGAGATTGACAGTTCTTTTGTGTTTCTTCCATTTGCAAATAATCGTTGTCACCTTCTCACCAAGCTGCTTGGCGATGGTTTTGTAGCCCATTCCAGCCTTGTGTAGGTCTACAATCTTGTCCCTGACAACCTTGGAGAGCTCTTTGGTCTTGGCCATGGTGGAGAGTTCGGAATCTGATTGATTGATTGCTTCTGTGGACAGGTGTCTTTCATACAGGTAACAAACTGAGATTAGGAGCACTCCCTTTAAGAGTGTGCTCCTAATCTCAGCTCGTTACCTGTATAAAAGACACCTGGGAGCCAGAAATCTTTCTGATTGAGAGGGGGTCAAATACTTATTTCCCTCATTAAAATGCAAATCAATTTATAACATTTTTGACATGCGTTTTTCTGGATTTATTTTGTTGTTATTCTGTCTCTCACTGTTCAAATAAACCTACCATTAAAATTATAGACTGATCATTTCTTTGTCAGTGGGCAAACGTACAAAATCAGCAGGGGATCAAATACTTTTTGTTCCCCTCACTGTAACAGTGAGGGAGATGCAGGGGATAAATTATTCAGAGAAGGAAACACATAGTAATATTCACTATCAACAGTCATATCGGAAGATGCTGAATTTCACGCTTGCCAGCTGACTACAGTTTTCTGTGTGTGTGTGTGTGTGTGTGTGTGTGTGTGTGTGTGTGTGTGTGTGTGTGTGTGTGTGTGTGTGTGTGTGTGTGTGTGTGTGTGTGTGTGTCGAAAGCAGGGAACAGTAGGAGTCTGTCGCCACCTATTGGTGGATGCTCACCATTAAAACAACTTCTACATTGTACCATCATTTACTGTGACCAATAGCCTACAGCTCATATGATGGCAATTTCTGATCACTTTCTGTCTGAATAGAATCTATTACGTTGAAATCTCTATGATGTCTTACTTGCCTTACCTGCCATCTTCTAATTCTTCCCCACTCTTCTCTTTTTCTCCTCTACTATCATCTCTCCTCTCCTCTCTTATTCTTGTGTTCTCATCTCTCCCTCTTCTCTTCTCTGCTATTCGCTTCTCTTCTTGTCTCTGTCCTGGTTGGTTGCGCTGCTCCTCTCCTCGTCCAATCATGTGGTAGATATTATCTGGTCATATCAGAGAGGAAGAGGCGAAGCGAGAGGACTTACTCCGCCCAAAATCTGTCTGCGTGAGATAAGCCTTTTTTGTCTGGAGGTCTATGAGAGAGTGTCGAAATACGTGAGGCTTAATTTATTGAATATAACTTTTGTAATGCTTAGGTTGTTACAAATGTACTGATTTAAGTGGATGCACGTGGCATTCTGGCAACTTTGAGAAAAAAATATTTAGTTCTGCCTGTTGTTTAAACGCATATCTGCCTTCTCGTTGGTTAGAATGGTCCCATCTGATCTTATCTGCCTTCGATCATTGAGGACATGTATTTCCATTGTTAGAGCGGTCACTCGGCTATCATGTCAATATAATAGATCATCTTTGGGTACATCCTTCCTGCAGAGGTCACAGCAGGTCATGAGCCCTAGCCTGCTCTTCCTTCTCATTCTTCTTATCCTACTCTTCCTCAACGTTTTTGATTTTTTTTATATGATTCTCTTCTCTATTGTTGAAAAACATTTTACTCTGACTTCTCTTAATTGATGACAACTTAAACATTTGGTGAACCTATATATTTGACATGTAAACTGGTTTGTCTACTGCAGATTTTGAGAACTACACAATGAAAATGTATGTCTGTAAAGTACAAACATAAAAAGTATGATACATACATGAATGTACTACTATGATAGACTATTATGATTTCATTTCACAGTAGTAAAGTAGTTCTAGCTCAATACAATATACCAATACATAAACAAACCAGAAAGTCCCAAAACTAAAAAGAAATGCATCCCCTTTACAGTAAACATGTATCTAAAATGAAGTTGCTGGAGTCAATACAGGTGGAAGATATATGATTGCCATCCCCATGAGTGTACCACCCTCCTTCAGGCCATGGATGAGGTATGACATTATTTCAACCCAGACCTATGTCAGGCTTGGATTCACCATGCAGAACGTTTTTTTCCCAGGTGCAATGAGGATATTTATTGAGATTTCGATGAGAACCTATGGCTAAATGCTCAAGACAGGCTTGATGCAAACTAGTGCCTGCTAAACATTGTTTATTTCGTTTATTTTATTTGATTACGTTCTGAAAGATGTCTTCAATGATCACATGGGATAGAAATTATGAACATTTTAATAGGTAGTGCAACTGTATTGCCTATGTGAAAACGGTGTAATGTTCTGTAATTTACAGTACTGTAGCATACTACATTCAAAGGGCAATTGTGAAACATGTACAGCATCTTGCGTTCTTTGCTAGAAGATATCATTATGTTGTGTTTTGGTGATTAAACCAATGTACTCATTACATTTCACAGTAAACGTATATTTTGGATCAGTGGTTGAGTGGTGAAAGATGTCTACAAACAAAATGAATGCAAAATGAAAGGTTTTGATTGTAAGACTATCTGCGTAACAAGTGTTACCTGTTTGGAGTTTTGTATTAAGAGTTTAGATAATTCACCACGTACTTGTGAAAATAGTACCAAAGCAATAAAAAAAACTGTAAAACCCAGTTGGATTATCGTCTTTATCTCCTTATGGGATCGATCACTGTGTGTGTGTGTGTGTGTGTGTGTGTGTGTGTGCGTGCGTGCGTGCGTGCGTGTGAGTACAGTCAGGGTCAAGGGAGCTCAGGCATAGAAGACTCTATCCTCTCTTTCGCTGACCCTGGAAGTGACTAATCCTCTTCGGGCCACATTAACAGCTTTGGCCCTGTCTCCACAGTTACCTGAGATAGAGATACACCTGTGCTGTAGTCTATACCTGGCACTGACATAGAATACACCTGTAGCATAGGTTCTACCCCAGTAGGCACGAGGATCTATGTCCTAATTAACTGAAACTCAAATTGTTTATTACAAAGTCACACACAAAATCATAAGTTATGGACTTAGCAGGAACTAGCCAAATGTAACCATGGCAGAATCTTGTTTCAAAATACCTACCCCAACCGCCTACCACAAAACACCGCACATACCCTATCTCTCTCTTGGCTGTGTGTTGGCGTAAACAGTGTCTTACGACACAGGAAGAGGAATAACTCAGTGTCAGGGTTCGTTGAGTGAATGACAGGTTGTTGGGTTTTTTTACGCTGACCAGTCCATCATCCTGCTAATGCTATGATTGGAAGTGACACATTACAGGGGGAGGGCGAAGAAAGTGAAAGTGCACTCTTTTGCTTCAAGATTTTATCATAATCTAGATGAGAAAATGTTAGGCTTTCACAGTTCTTACATTCGCAGTCAAAGACTGAATCAAAGAAAGTGAGGGCAAACAGAGGTAGATAGAGAGAAAGTGATGGATAAAGTGTGGGTGGGCATGGGGTAAACAAAGAATAGAGAGAGGGGGTTGGACAGGAATGTGATAATCATTTTGACTCAGTGACAATACCAAGTCATTGGGTTAGTTCACCTGTCAACACCAGAGGCCTGCGAAAGTGTGTAATGATTTCATAGTTTTCTTCCCCCAAATAACATATCAGAATACATACAATCAATAATATTAAAGCCTAAGTGGGCTTCTCCAGCTTCACTGGTTCTGTTGGATTGGTTATGGGATCCGGAATACAGGATCTTGGTTCTTGGTTCTGGGTTCTCTAAGATTCTCAAGGTAATAAATATTATTTGACAGGAGAAAGGTTGTCTCGCCGAACCTTGATCTTCAGTTCTTCATTCAGACCCTTGTTTTGACCCTTTGGGTCTTCTCTGCTTCCTGAGAAAAGTTCTCCAGGTTTCTGCAGGTTCTGCGGACTAATCCCAGCCCTACCCTTTCAGCGGAGCAGCGAGTGCTGTCCTTCAGGCGGCTAATCCCGTTAGCACAGCCTAGCCTGCTTTAATCCTCCCACGTCGCCCAGCGCCCCACAGCCTACACACTCTCACCGCTTCTGGGATGACGGGCCACTGTTAATACCCTCAGGTCCCAGCACCCTCACCCTTACAGAAGTCCCCCTATGTATCCTCAAACTACTGTTAGGATCCTTACAAACCCCAAACTATAGGTAGACCAGTGGGAGAAAATCCTGGGTCAGCAGAGTTTTGTTCCAGGGCAGCGCCAGTACACCTGATTCTGCTAATCAAGGAATTGAGGCCAAGGGTTGGTGACCACCAGTGTATACTTTATCTGTAGCATACCATACCGCTAACAAGAGACTACCACTAAAAAGAGACTATTAACTAGACCAGTCTTTGTTATATGTTTGCTATATGTATACATGTCTTCCAAATAGTATCTCCTAGTACTTGGTGGGTGTCCCCTCAGTGGTTCGTGGCTGTTGTGTCTCTGTGGTATAGGCCCACAGTGTAGCTCTGTTTTTGTTTTAGGGAGAGACATAGACGTAGCTTTGGAACTGAATTGTGTGTCTTTGTAATGGAAGACGAGTTGATATAAGAAATGAGTATCACTGGTTGGCAACATTTGCAGGCACATTTTTTTATCAAAACTGTAGGTCAGAGTCTCTTAATCCTGGTCCTGATCACAAAGGGGTGCACATTTTTGTGTTTACCCTAGCACTACACAGCTGATTTAAATGATTAACTCATCAGTTAATGTGGTCACTGCAGTGTACGCTCAGTGTACGTGTGATTAGAACACTAGTTACAATTGATGCAACAGTCAGCGTTTGAGCTGGCTACACTGTTTTTTCACAGAAACAATTTGCACAAACACAGTCTTTACAATGTTATGTCCTCAACGTGAGCATTTTATTTTTGGATGGAATTTTCAGACATTCACAAAAGTAGCAACAGTTCCCATCGTAATCAGAAAATGCAGGCTACATTAGTCCTAGCACTGAGGAAAGAGTGAGCTAACGCAAGCGGTCATATTTAGCTAACTCTCGGCTGACAGAAACCATAATATGAAGTAGCTAATTGCAATGACTATTTACAATTCATCACATCACAGGTCAGCTCACCAGTGATGGAAATAACTGAGTAAAATACTTTCTAAAAGTCTAAGCTTGTGCGCGCAGTCATTTTTGTTTTTCCCGAGTCAACCAAAAATA
The DNA here is from genome assembly GCF_901001165.1 of Salmo trutta. Classification (NCBI taxonomy): domain Eukaryota; kingdom Metazoa; phylum Chordata; class Actinopteri; order Salmoniformes; family Salmonidae; genus Salmo; species Salmo trutta. The sequence goes on along the minus strand of NC_042985.1, from coordinate 38,334,332 downwards.
AGAAAAGGTGACACGATGAGTTGGCTCTGTTTGCAGTATGCATGTGGAAGGGTGTGTCGTCTACCATCATTCACTTCCCATCATTCTCTTCTGGAAGTTTACTCGAAAAACAAGTGAACCATCCCTTCACTTCGTTTTGTTATAACATCTTTGGTCTGACAGATGTTTACATGACACCCACCACTGTATGATGTCAACTAACATGGCTCCACACATAGCTGGCAATCCAAAAATAATTTTGCACATCATATTTGTCCATTACAATCTATTGCAAGAATGAGACTGCATGATTTGTCACCAGTACTTGAAAATGTGAATAAAATATTAAATAAATAAATAAAATGATTACTACACAAACCATTTTCTGATAATGATTTATTGATACAAATGGCATGTGCCAGCAGTCAATCATGTAACCTCTGACACTCACTCAGAGCCATTCAGTGTTGTTGTTTGTGTATGTAGCTAGTGGGCAAAGCTGTAGCATCTTGGTCATGTACTGTTAAAATCTCCACCCGGCACAGCCAGAAGAGGATTGGCCACCCCTCAGAGCCTGGTTCCTCTCTAGGTTTCTTCCTAGGTTCCTGCCTTTCTAGGGAGTTTTTCCTAGTCACCATGCTTCTACACCTGCATTGCTTGTTGTTTGGGGCTTTAGGCTGGGTTTCTGTATAGCACTTTGCTGCTGATGTAAAAAGGGCTTTATAAATACATTTGATTGATTGATTGATTGATTGATTGATTGATTGATTGATTGATTGATTGATTGATTAGAAATGTCTTTCAAAAGTAGACAACTCATAAATGCAGAAATTCTGGAGTTTTTGTCAATTCTGACAATGAGTGAGTATGAACATCAGGAATCAGACTCTGACTGTGACAGTGAGTAGCTGCCACCCAACCTTGTGGTCATTGAGAACCCTGAAACTGAGGACCCCTTGCCCGCCGATGAAGTCCCAGGCCCCTTAGAAAATGCTGCTGGTGAAGTACGAGAGTACTCAATAGTGGGTGAAGTATGAGATGTCTGCGGTAGCTGGAAGGCTACCAGCCATTTCACCCCTCCTGGCTCTGCTGTTGGCTTTGAGTCCCAGTCTGGATTGCAAAGAGCCTTTCCATCTCCCTCTGAGGCAGAGTGCTTCAAGCTGTTTCTGACATAGGAGCTGGTGGGGGATAGTGGAGGAGATCAATCACAATGCCTTGGAGCTACAGGAGAAGAGAGAGACAGGAGTGAGGGGGAAGCTCACTAAATGGGTGACAACCACAATTAGTGAAATGTATACCTTCCTGCTGACAGTCTTTCTCATGGGAATAGTAAAGAAGAACTCCCTAAGAGAATACTGGAGCACAGATCCTGTGTTTGCAACTCCCTTCTTTGCCACTCTCTTTTCCCAAGACCGCTCTTAGTTCTGCTGCGATGCCTGCATTTCATCAACAATGTCACTGCCAACCTAAATGACCCCTTACACAAAATAAGACATATTCTTACTAGCCAGACATCAGCATTTTGTCAGGTCTTTGTGCCATACAAGGACCTATGTATTGATGAGTCCCTCATGTTAGAGCAGGGTAGACTGGCGTTACGTCAATACATTCCCTCCACAAGGTGATGTGAATCCAGGATTTGTCCAGGACATTATAGCCTACACAGGGTCCACCACTGACATCCAACATTATAAGTGGTGTCCGGGTCTGTGGTGATGACCACGCTAGCTCCTCATCTCGAGACGAGCCACACTTTGTATGTAGACAATTAGTACAGCAATCCCACACTCTTCCAGCAGTTGCTTTCCAACAGCACAGGAGCCTGTGGCTCAGTAGTCCGGTCGAATAGGTAGGGGGTGCCGGCATTCAGAAGCAGGAAGATGCAGAGGGGGAAGGTGGAGTTTAAGGAGAATGGTCAACAGCTGGCAGTAAAGTGACAAGACAAACGAGATGTCCATGTCCTCTCCACTGTCCATACAGCAACCATGTCGGCCATAGGGAAGGTGGACCATCTGACGGGAGAGTGACAAATCAAACCAGACTGTGTGCTTGACTATAACCTCAAAATGGGGGCAGTGGATTAGGCGGTTATGTTAAACAGCTTTGTGGAATGCTCTCAGAAAACTACCTAGTGGTATTAGAATATTTTTTCTCTCCATCTAATCGACATTGCTGTCCTCAATGGCCATATAGTTCATCGCCAGCTGACATGTGACCAAGGTTTTTTGTAATTGGACATACAGTTCACATATAATTCCATTATGCAATTATATTGACAATATCTCACCCAGCTACCCACTCCCTCATCATCCTCTCCACTCCCTCATCATCCTCTCCACTCCCTTATCCTTCCCACTCCATCTCCCTTTCCCCCATAGGTGAGGTATGGTCACTCTGACAGAACTCCAGAGTTCCTCTGTGGAGATGGGGGGACATTCCAGAAGGACAACAATCTCTGCAGCACTCCACCAATCAGGCCTTTATGGTAGAGTGGCCAGATGGAAGCCACTCCTCAGTAAAAGGCACATGACAGCCCACTTGGAGTTTGCCAAAAGGCACCTAAAGTACTCTGAAAGGGGTTCACCTAGGGGTCTTAATAGGGGCTGTACCAAATGTTTGATGTATTATAATAATTGATTTTGCTTATGTTGTATTACAGTTTTTCTCAATTGCGAAAACACAATTTCTGAAACTTTGCTCCATTTCCTGAAAACATTAAACACAAAGCCTCATCTTCAAGCACTATTTGCATAAATTCTGACTCCTCTCACAAAATGAAACATTCGCCTCAAAACAGTTTTACCTGTGTTCAAAATCAAACACTGCTCTCAAATCATAAACAAAATGATCAAAATGATATACACTCTCAAGCAGTCAGTAAACAATACACCGAAAAATAGAAAATACATTGTTCAAAACATACAATTCTCAGGGAGAAGTACATTTTTAATCTAAAAAAATATTCCGATTTTTCCGTCATTGTCTTTTGATGAACAATAACATGTTCTATCATAGTAGCTCAAAATTGATCAGAAATTACTACTCTGCTTTGCTCTTTGCAATTTTGTTTTTTGTTCTTCCTCCTCCTTGTACCCCTATTTTTACAGTACTGTACCCTGCATCTCACAAACTTGTCCTTTGTCTCTGTGATACTGTAATTCTTGTTCTTTGTTGATATGAACCTGCAACCAGTCAAAATCTATTGAGCAGTCAGTTTGAGTGGTTGTGTTCAATCAATGACATGTGTTCTCTATTTGTATTTGATTGTTGCCACTTGTGTTTACCAGTATGGATGACAGGTGCATTAGAGTGCAGAATGTGTTTTGAGAATGAGAATGTTTAGAGTTTTGCTGAAAAGTCTAAGTGAGATCTGCAAATTGTGTTTTACCATGTGAAAAGTTTGAAGGTATTGACAACAGACTGCATAATTAGCTAAATGAGTCCAGGCAACTGAGAAATTTGTTCAGCCAATGGGTTTTAGTGTTTTAGCAATTGAGAAAAACTGTAATAGAAGGGGAGGGGTTATAAGACCCCACCCTCCTTACATTTATTGGGTCCTAGACTACAGATTAACAATATATATATTCATTATAGAGGTTTAGTATTGTTCCACAGTTGTGTTCTGGTCTCTTTGCCTCATGTAAGAGATAAGAGATTAGTCAGACATTCCACTATAAATCAACTTGGACATGTACTGCTAAGCTTTTAGATAGCTATATAAACAAGAGTTTTAGTGTTGAGTAGGCATGGTTTTGGTCTCATGAGTAAAAGATAATGACGTAGGCAGTGACATCATTAAGGCTGAACTTCAGGTTTAATAAAGTAACCTGGGACCTTTTATTTTATGCAGAACTTACTTGGAAACATGCGTTACATTCCTGTTGTCAACGTCTGTCTGCAATTGCATTAATAAAGGATTTTGAATGATTTAATTAAAGATATTGTCATAATGCTAATTTCACCAATGAGCCAAAGACTGACAAGTAACAAGGAAACGAACCCCAACAACTCCCAGACCATGAGAAACAAGATTCTCTGGTCTGATGAAACCAAGATTGAACTCTTTGGCCCGAATGCCAAGCGTCACTTCTGGAGGAAGCCAGGCACCGCTCATCACCTGGCCAATACCATTCCTACAGTGAAGCATGGTGGTGGCAGCATCATGCTGTGGGTATGTTTTTCAGCAGCAAGGAATGGGAGACTAGTCAGGATTGAGGGAAAGATGAACCGAGCAAAGTACAGAGAGATCCTTGATGAAAACCTGCTCCAGAGCACTCAGGACCTCAAACTGTGGAAAAGGTTCACCTTCCAACAGGACAATGACCCTAAGTACACAGCCAAGACAACGCAGGAGTGGCTTTGGGACACTGACAAAGGTATTTAAACAAAGTACTGAGTAAATGGTCTGAATAGTTATGTAAATGTAATATTTCTGTTTTTATTTCTTATTTAATTGTTTTATACAAATCTGTATTTGGTTTGTCATTATATATTTATTTATTTGTATTTTTATTTCACCTTTATTTAATCAGGTAGGCAAGTTGAGAACAAGTTCTCATTTACAATTGCGACCTGGCCAAGATAAAGCAAAGCAGTTTGACACATACAACAACACAGAGTTACACATGGAGTAAAACAAACATACAGTCAATAATATAGTAGAAAAATAAGTCTATATACAAAGTGAGCAAATGAGGTGAGATAAGGGAGGTAAAGGCAAAAAAGGTCATGGTGGCGAAGTAAATACAATATAGCAAGTAAAACACTGGAATAGTAGATTTGCAGTGGAAGAAAGTGCAAAGTAGAAATATAAATAATGGGGTGCAAAGGAGCAAAATAAATAAATAAATACAGTAGGGGAAGCGATAGTTGTTTGGGCTAAATTATAGATGGGCTATGTATAGGTGCAGTAATCTGTGAGCTGCTCTGACAGCTGGTGCTTAAAGCTAGTGAGGGAGATAAGTGTTTCCAGTTTTAGAGATTTTTGTAGTTTGTTCCAGTCATTGGCAGCAGAGAACTGGAAGGAGAGGCGGCCGAAGGAGGAATTGGCTTTGGGGGTGGAGCGTGTGTTAGAGATGGGGGCTGCTATGGTGACCAGCGAGCTGAGATAAGGGGGAACTTTACCTAGCAGGGTTTTGTAGATGACCTGGAGCCAGTGGGTTTGGCGACGAGTATGAAGCGAGGGCCAGCCAACGAGAGCATACAGGTCACAGTGGTGGGTAGTATATAGGGCTTTGGTGACAAAACGGATGGCACTGTGATAGACTGCATCCAATTTATTGAGTAGGGTATTGGAGGCAATTTTGTAAATGACATCGCCGAAGTCAAGGATCGGTAGGATGGTCAGTTTTACGAGGGTATGTTTGGAAGCATGAGTGAAAGATGCTTTGTTGCGAAATAGGAAGCCAATTCTAGATTTAACTTTGGATTGGAGATGTTTGATGTGAGTCTGGAAGGAGAGTTTACAGTCTAGCCAGACACCTAGGTATTTGTAGTTGTCCACATATTCTAAGTCAGAACCGTCCAGAGTAGTGATGCTGGACGGGCGGGCAGGTGCAGGCAGCGATCGGTTGAAGAACATGCATTTAGTTTTACTTGTATTTAAGAGCAGTTGGAGGCCACGGAAGGAGTGTTGTATGGCATTGAAGCTCGTCTGGAGGGTAGTTAACACAGTGTCCAAACAAGGGCCAGAAGTATACAGAATGGTGTCGTCTGCGTAGAGGTGGATCAGAGACTCACCAGCAGCAAGAGCGACATCATTGATGTATACAGAGAAAAGAGTCGGCCCAAGAATTGAACCCTGTGGCATCCCCATAGAGACTGCCAGGGGCCAACAGGCCTTCCGATTTGGCACGCTGAACTCTATCAGAGAAGGAGTTGGTGAACCAGGCGAGGCAATCATTTGAGAAACCAAGGCTATTGAGTCTGCCGATGATGTGGTAATTGACAGAGTCGAAAGCCTTGGCCAGATCAATGAATACGGCTGCACAGTATTGTTTCTTATCGATGGCGGTTAAGATATCGTTTAGGACCTTGAGTGTGGCTGAGGTGCACCCATGACCAGCTCTGAAACCAGATTGCATAGCGGAGAAGGTGCGGTGGGATTCGAAATGGTTGGTAATCTGTTTGTTCACTTGGCTTTCGAAGACTTTAGAAAGGCAGGGTAGAATAGATATAGGTCTGTAGCAGTTTGGGTCAAGAGTGTCCCCCCCTTTGAAGAGGGGGATGACCGCAGCTGCTTTCCAATCTTTGGGAATCTCAGACGACACGAAAGAGAGGTTGAACAGGCTAGTAATAGGGGTTGCAACAATTTCGGCAGAGAATTTTAGAAAGAAAGGGTCCAGATTGTCTAGCCCGGCTGATTTGTAGGGGTCCAGATTTTGTAGCTCTTTCAGAACATCAGCTGACTGGATTTTGGAGAAGGAGAAATGGGGAAGGCTTGTGCGAGTTGCTGTGGGGGGTGCAGTGCTGTTGACCGGGGTAGAAGTAGCCAGGTGGAAAGCATGGCCAGTTGTAGAAAAATGCTTATTGAAATTCTCAATTATAGTGGATTTATTGGTGGTGACAGAGTTTCCTATCCTCAGTGCAGTGGGCAGCTGGGAGGAGGTGCTCTTATTCTCCAAGCGTTTTTGAGTTTGTGTTTGTGTTGCAGGAAGTAAATTTCTGCTTGAAAACGCTAGCCTTGGCTTGAGGCAATGAGGCAGTAATCGCTGAGATCTTGGTTGAAAACAGCAGAGATGTATTTAGAGGGCAAGTTGGTTAGGATGATATCTATGGGGGTGCCCGTGTTTACGGCTTTGGGGTGGTACCTGGTAGGTTCATTGATCATTTGTGTGAGATTGAGGGCATCAAGCTTAGATTGTAGGATGGCTGGGGTGTTAAGCATGTCCCAGGTTAGGTCACCTAGCAGCACGAGCTCTGAAGATAGATGGGGGGCAATCAGTTCACATATGGTGTCCAGACCACAGCTGGGAGCAGAGGGTGGTCTATAGCAGGCGGCAACGGTGAGATACTTGTTTTTAGAGAGATGGATTTTTAAAAGTAGAAGTTCAAATTGTTTGGGTACAGACCTGGATAGTAGGACAGAATTCTGCAGGCTATCTGCAGCAGATTGCGGGGATTATGGGGTATTGTGTGTAGATTGAGGGAAAAAAATAATGTAATCATTTTTTTAAGAGGCTATAACATGACAAAATGTGGAAAAAGTGAGGGGGTCTGAATGCTTTCTGAATGCACTGTTATTTCTTCAAGAATCAATGGGTACACATAATTCATTTATAAATCCAAAAATGGATGTACAGATTGCCCCTTTAACAAGTTATTTGTGTATTTGCCTGGTGGTTTCCCTCAAGAGCCAGTTTATCAGTGGTTTCCCTGTTTGTGAGTTTACCATGGTAGTGGATTCAAGTAAATATTTAGCGCAGCAATTGTCACTTTGCAGGGCTTGCTTTCATCAGCTTGATCTCTGTATGAAGACATAGGATATATAGCACCTGATATTGAGTTAACACACGTATATGTGACCAATATGTGTATGTGTATGTTGCAGGATGTTCAGCTGGGTGGTGATAGTGGTTCCCCAACCTCCTGAGCCTCCTGGGAAACTAGGAGATGAGGAGAAGACCAATGCCAAACCTGCACCAGTAAGTCCCCCACAAGCGAGAGAAAGAAAATCTATAAACAATTCCCTTTGTGTACTAAGAAGTCAGTAAACTGATCTGTATAAGCAGCATAGAGCGACATCCGTCTCACACTGTTCTCTAACTATGATCGACAGCTCCAAAACCTGCCAAGGCCAAAGAGGAGGAGGTCGCCGAGGAGAACGGGTGAGTGGCCGCAATTCAATACTTATAGTTTGTCAATGCTCACCAACAGAGAAAGGGAGGGGGTCTTTCAACATTGATTTGACACTATTTCTTTCTGTATTGTATTGCTTTGGCAACATTGATTTCCCCTCTCTTGCCAATGAAGCTAATTTAAATTTGAGAGAGAGAGAGAGAGAGAGAGAGAGAGAGAGAGAGAGAGAGAGAGAGAGAGAGAGAGAGAGAGAGAGAGAGAGAGAGAGAGTTCCATATGAGCCGGTGGCCTAGTTGGCTTTGGGCACATATGGTATGCCAGGAGGATAGAGAGGATCAGAGTGATCGGACCAGGATCAGAGGATATCCTATAGCGGAATGCTATTGAGCCCACATAATGCATTGCTCTTTACAGTACTGGACTATAATATAGAATTCCAGTAGCTAATTAACATTTTTGATCAAAATGTACATCAATTTGCTAGTGTACAGACATCATCCTCTCTCTACACTCACAGGCGCACACGCACGCATGCACGCAACCCCCCCACACACACACCAGGGCACGTGCACAGATAGGGGTCTACCTGTTACCGATTACCTGCCCTTTACTCTCCCACTCGCCAAGTGCCCTTTTGGGCGGTGGTATAATTGTTTTTTTTAATACAGTTTTTGTCGTTGTTGTTCTGAACCCACTGCACCCAAGTCGCTGTGACGTCATCAAGTTCGCCACCCCTGACCTCTACCATGGCCTGAGATGCGGTCACCGGTTGAGTGTGTGTAGCAAGCTACCTAGTTTAAATATCAACAGTACTGCCACAGCAGTACAAGCGAGCACTTATATATGGTATTTTCATACTTTCATAGAATGTTTGGGAATGAGGTAGAATAAGACAATTGTGAAAATTCTATAGCAATATATAGTGGAAAAGCGGCTGTGCTTTGGACAATTAACACACTGCAGTAAATAAAACCTAATAAAAACGTGTAAGTCTTGTCAAGGACCGGACTCAACACAGACCGGGGCACTATAGCCAATCAGAGCTACAGTAGACCTATATGCAAATAAGCCATTTGACACAAGACCCAGACATCATTCACTATGAACTGGACTGTGTGTTTACAGGCACAACTTTAGACCATTAGACCACACCTAAATGGATTTCTGCAAATATATCAGTACCACGGGAGTCCTCTTCATTTGGGAATTTTACAGTCCTATTGAGTTAAGAAAATGAACAGGTAGGCTCTCTCTCCCTCCCTAAGATCAACAACTAATGTTAGCCAGAGCGAGATAAGCTAAAATCTAACCAGGCAAGAGTAAATAAACCCTCTCAAACTTTTTCAGCTTGTAGTTGACTGTCAAAATTGCACTGATAAATGATGGGGAATAGTAGCCTGCTCGTCCTTCTGCAGCTTACCTATCTATGTATGCTTGTCACAACCCACGTTGCATTATGTGGGCTCAATGGCATTCCGCTATAGGATATCCTCTGATCCTGGTCTGATCACTCTGATCCTCTCTATCCTCCTGGCATACCATTTGTGCCCACAGCCTACTAGGCCACCGGGTCATATGGAACTCTCTCTCTCAAATTTAAATGAGCTTCATTGGGAACTGCATGCCGCCCATTTGATCGATTCCAAATGCATTTGGTATTTGGTATTTTATTAGGATCCCCATTAGCTGTTATAATGCAACAGCTACTCTTCCTGGGAACCACACATAACATGAAACATGACACAATACAGAACATTAATAGACAAGAACAGCTCAATGACAGAACTACATAAATATTTATTTTTTTATAAAAGGAACACATAGCCTACATATAAATACATACACACAAACTCTCTAGGTCAAATAGGGGAGAGGCGTTGTGCCTTGAGGTGTTGCTTTACCTGTTTTTTTAAACCAGGTTTGCTGTTCACTTGAGTAATATGAGATGGAATGGACTTCCATGCAATAATGGCTCTATATGATACTGTACGCTTTCTTGAATTTGTTCTGGATTTGGGGACTGTGAAAAGACCGCTGGTGGCATGTCTGGTGGGGTAAGTGTGTGTCAGAGCTGTGTGTAAGTTGACTAAGCAAACAATTTGGGATTTTCAATACATTGTTTCTTATAAAAATAAGTGATGCAGTCAGTCTCTCCTCAACTCTTATCCAAGAGAGACTGGCATGCATGGAATTAATATCAGCCCTCTGATTACAATGAAGAGCAAGACATGCCGCTCTGTTCTGGGCCAGCTACAATTTAACTAGGTCTTTCCTTGCAGCACTCGATCACACGACTGGACAATAATCAAGATATGACAAAACTAGGGCCTGAGGGACTTGCTTTTTGGAGTGTGGTGTCAAAAAAGCAGAGCATCTCTTTATTACAGACAGACCTCTCCCCATCTTTACAACCATTGAATCTATATGTTTTGACCATGACAGTTTACAATCTAAGGTAACGCCAAGTAATGTAGTCTCCTCAACTTGTACAACAGCGACACCATTCATTACCAGATTCAGCTGAGTTCTAGAACTTAGGGAATGATTTGTACCAAATACAATGCTCTTAGTTTTAGAGATGTTCACGACCAGTTTATTACTGGCCACCCATTCCAAAACAGACTGCAACTCTTTGTTAAGGGTTTCAGCGACTTCATTAGCTGTGGTTGCTGATACGTATATGGTTGAATCATCATCAAATCAAATTTTATTGGTCACATACACATTGTTAGCAGATGTTAATGCGAGTGTAGCGAAATGCTTGTGCTTCTAGTTCCAACAGTGCAGTAATATCTAATAAGCAATCTAACAATTCCCAACAACTATCTAATACACACAAATCTAACAAGTAATCTAACAATTCCCCAACAACTACCTAATACACACAAATCTAAAGGGGTGAATGAGAATATGTACATATAAGTATATGGATGAGCGACGGCCGAGCGGCATAGGCAAAATGCAGTATATGGTATTAAATACAGTATATACACATGTGATATGAGTAATGTAAGATATGTAAACTTTATTAAAGTGGCATTATTTAAGGTGGCATTGATTAAAGTGACTAGTGATCCATTTATTGAAGTGTCCAGTGATTGGGTCTCAATACAGTATATTCATCTGATATGAGTAATGTAAGATATGTAGACATTATTAAAGTGCCAACATTTAGAGTGGCATTGTTTAAATTGACTAGTGATCAGTTAATTTAAGGCTCTTCACAGACCGTGATTATTTGAGACCAAAACTAGCGATCAATTGTAGAGTCGTGACTTTTTATAATCACTTCTATTTTCTATTTTTCACTTCTGGACTATCAGAAAGAATGTTGGTACTTATATATTTTGATCCAAGGCCATGAATGAGTGAGTCACTCAGCTGTATGTAGGTGCCGAGGCTATACGATAACAAGCACAATTACATTAGTGTTCTACGTACCGCCTCTGACCATTCCCCAAGTTCTATGTTCAAAATGTTGTTCCAGTATTCGCTTTCTAACGTGTTAGAGTTTCAGCGGGAAAAGGTCTGTTGAGACAAAGCACATTCCTTTGGTGAATTTGGCAAGCACAGGCCTGGATCTTCTCCCTTGATTTACAACAGGATGTGAGTGTCAATCCCCACTAGTTTTTTCCTCCCCCCTCTACGGGGGAAAGGGGGTCTGATTGAAGTTATTAATTGCAAACCAAATCTTATTTGGATTCTCTTGGTCAGTCATGACAAAGTTATGAATTTCGAGATATGAATTTTCAGGGGTGCACAAACACAAATGCCACATAATGTCAACCCCCCCCCCCCCCCCCTCCCCTTTAGCCTCAGAGTATCCTCAACTCGACAGGGCATGGATTCTACAAGGTGTAGAAAGCGTTCCATAGGGATGCTGGCCCAGGTTGACTCCAAAGCTTCCCACAGTTGTGTCAAGTTGGCTGGGTGTCCTTTGGGTGGTGGACCATTCTTGATACACACGGGAAACTGTTGAGCGTGAAAAACGTAGCAGCATTGCAGTTCTTGACACAAACTGGTGGCAACTACTAACATACCCTGTTCAAAGGCACATAAATATTTAGTCTCGCCCATTCACCCTCTGAATGGCACACATAAACAATCCATGTCTCAATTGTCTCAAGGCTCAATCCTTCTTTAATAACCTCTCCTCCCCTTAATCTACACTGATTGAAGGGGATTTAACAAGTGACATCAATAAGGAATCATAGCTTTCACCTCGATTCACTTGGTCAGTCTATGTAATTTAATGTTTTGTATTGTCTTCAACTATTTTACCACCCTCTCCCCATCTCTGTGTAGTGGTGAGGCTGGAGTGTTGACATGGATCATCCATGGTTTTACTAATTCTCTTCCCCAGCCTGCTGGGACACTCCGGCTAGGCAGAGCCAACACTGAGTTAAGATCCACTACAGATTTGTGTGAACGTTACTGCAAGATCGTGTTGAGTTCAATCTCACAGTGCCGTGTGTGACTCTGTTCTCTGTTCATCCTTATCCTTCCCCCCTCCACCAAACAAGAGGAGAACAGGTACAGAACTAGTGTGTGTGTGTGTGTGTGTGTGTGTGTGTGTGTGTGTGTGTGTGTGTGTGTGTGTGTGTGTGTGTGTGTGTGAGGGTGAGGGTGAGGGTGTGTGTGTGTGTGTGAGTGTGAGTGTGTGTGAGTGTGAGTGAATTAGTGAGAAAGCCGGATGTGGAGGTCCTGGGCTGGATTCTATGTAGCAGATGATCTAAATGACTACTTTGACACTGACAAACGGAGAATCTGAGATGAAACAAAACGGCCTTGTCTTGAATCTATCAATAGCCTAGGTGAGTGGAGATATACATATTGTACAATATTAGGGGAAATTACAGTCCTAAAAAAGCTTTCCAGTTTCACTGACTCACCCGCAGCTCACTCACCGGTGATGGATAATGCCCATGTCAAAAACATCTATCTTGTTTTACTTTGTAAAACAATGCTGTTCGCTCAATGGGCCTGGTTGGAAGTTGATAACATATTTAGTAGCCTACAGGCAGATTCGTCTTCTCTTTTCGGCAGGAGTCATTTGCTTTCCAATCTGTGTTTTCCCAGGATTGTATTTTAAATACTGCGAAATACCTGTTTTCGTTGTATGCTGTTTACTGACAGATTTGCAGAGCGATCCCAACAGTAGGCATGCCTCGTGATTAAGCTACACCAAAAAGTTATACAGCTGCACCATCGAGAACATCTTGACTGGCTACATCACCGCTTGGTATGGCAATTGCACCACCTTGACCGTAAAACTCTACAAAGGGTGGTGCGGACAGCCCAGTACATCACTGGGGCCGAGCTCCCTGCTATCCAGGACCTCTATATCAGGCGGTGTCAGAGGAACACCTGAAAAATTGCCAAGGACTCCAGCCACCCAATTCATAGACTGTTCACCCTGCTACCGTCCGGGAGCATCGGCTCTCAGACCAACAGGCAGCTTCTACCCACAAGCCAAAAGACTGCTAAATAGCCAGACTGCTAAATAGTCAACTAATGGTACCCAAACTATCTTGCACTGACCCTACGCACACTCACTAGACTTTATATACATACTCACTCATACACACTACACTGTCACTCCCACACAAATCCCTCACACATTCAAACAATACATACACACACACACACACATAACATAGACACGCATACCAACACAACACAAACAAACATACATACACACATGCACACTCACACACACATTATTATCTACCTCTTTACCCTGCCTGCATGTACAGTGCGTTCGGGAAAGTATTCATACCCCTTCACCTTTTCCACATTTTGTCACGTTACAGCCTTCTAAAATGGATTAAAAACATTTTTCCTCAATCTACACATAATGCCCCATAATGACGAAGAGAAAACAGTTTTTTTGACATTTTTGCACATTTATAAAAAATAAAAATCAGAAATACCTTATTTACTTAAATATTCAGACCGTTAGCTAGGAGACTAGAAATTGAGCTCAGGTGCAATCTCTTTCCATTGATCATCCTTGAGATGTTTCTACAACTTGATTGGAGTCCACCTGGGGTAAATTCAATTAATTGGACATGATTTGGAAAGGCACAGACTTGTCTATATAAGGATCACAGTTGACAGTGCATGTCAGAGCAAAACCCAGGCCATGTGGTCGAAGGAATTCTCCGTAGAGCACTGAGACAGGATTGTGTCGAGGCACAGATTTGGGGAAGGGTACCAAAACATTTCTGCAGCATTGAATGTCCCCAAGAACACAGTGGCCTCTATCATTCTTAAATGGAAGAAGTTTGGAACCAGCAAGACTCTTCCTAGAGCTAGCCACCCAGCAAAACTGATCAATTGGGGGAGAAGGGCCTTGTTCAGGGAGGTGACCAAGAACCCTATGGTCATTCTGACAGAGCTCCAGAGTTCCTCTGTGGAGATGGGAGAACCTTCCAGAAGGACAACCATCTCTGCAGCACTCCACCAATCAGGCCTTTATGTGGCCAGACGGAAGCCACTCCTCAGTAAAAAGCACATGATAGCCCGCTTGGAGTTTGGCAAAAGGCACCTAAAGGACTCTCAGACCATGAGAAACAAGAAGCTCTGGTCTGATGAAACCAAGATTGAACTCTTTGGCCTGAATGCCAAGCATCACGCCTGGAGCAAAACTGGCACCATCCACACGGTGAAGCATGGTGGTGGCAGCATCATGCTGCAGGAACTGGGAGACTAGTCAGGATTCGAGGGAAAATGAACGGAGCAAAGTACAGAGAGTTCCTTGATGAAAACCTGCTCCAGAGCACTCAGGACCTCAGACTGGGGTGAAGGTTCACTTTCCAACAGGGCAACGACCCTAAGCACACAGCCAAGACAACGCAGGAGTAGCTTCGGGACAAGTCTATGAATGTCCTTGAGTGGCCCAGCCAGAGCCCGGACTTGAACCCGATTGAACATCTCTGGAGAGACATAAAAATAGCTGTGCAGCGATCCTCCCCATCCAACCTGACAGAGCTTGAGAGGATCTACAGAGAACAATGGGAGAAACTCCCGAAATACAGGTCTGTCATGCTTATAGCATCATACCCAAGAAGACTCAAGGCTGTAATCACTGCTGAAGGTAGTTCAACAAAGTATTGAGTAAAGGGTCTGAGTAGTTATGTAAATGTGATATTTCAGTTTATTTTTATTTAGTTTAGCAAACATTTCAAAAAAACTGTTTTTGCTTTGTCATTATGGGGTGTTGTGTGTAGATTGATTAGGGGAAAAAACGATTTAGTCAATTTTAGAATAAGGCTGTAACGTAATAAAGTCAAGGGGTTTGAATACTTTCCGAATGCACTGTACATACAGTATCTACTTCAAGTACCTCGTACCTCTGCACATTGATCTGGTACTGGTACTCCCTGTATCTAGCTCCATTCGTGTGTATTTTATTTTATTCCACTTGTCTTAGTTACTATTTCATTTTTTATCATAATTGTTTCGTACTCTGGTCATTGGGAAAGGTTTGTAAGCAAGCATTTCACTGTAAAGTCTACACCAGTTATTTTCGGCACGTGATAAATAACATTTGATTTGATGAATCACACAATCCAGAGCTAGATTGTAGTTGTTTTTTTGTATAGCTATTGATCCTCTGTGGCTAAATTGTAGGCCTACTCCTGGTGTAGCCTTCTGAATTATTTAATTCCATTCTGAACAGACAACAGTAATTCTATATCTTT
Source organism: Salmo trutta (assembly GCF_901001165.1). Classification (NCBI taxonomy): domain Eukaryota; kingdom Metazoa; phylum Chordata; class Actinopteri; order Salmoniformes; family Salmonidae; genus Salmo; species Salmo trutta. The sequence goes on along the minus strand of NC_042985.1, from coordinate 38,318,850 downwards.
GGCAAATTTCAGTTTACCTGGGGTGTTGCGGCACCACCAGCACTCTTATGATTCTATAAGGAAATAAGTGATGAAGTGCAACGCTGGAGAGATGAGAGTTACAGGCTGTAGTCCATCAAAGCAGAGACGGAGGGAGATCATAGAAAATGAATGTCATTCTAGTTCTGTGAGAAATATAGGCATGCTTCTCACTCTCACCACAGCAATGGCCAAGCGTTGGTCTATAGGCTACAATGTTGCACAAACCATAAACCCGGGCCCGCCCAAATCGTATACATTTTTTGAATATCAGGCACATTGTCACATTAGGTTTATTTAAGTGGTAGTGAAAATAGAGCGGTACTGGATCCTGGCAAACATGTTCCAGAACATAACAGCCCAAATTATGCATTGGCTACGCTATGCTAATATGCTAAATGTAAAGCAGTTCCTATGTAAAACCAAGACTAGACAGGCTAACTGCCATAGTGTGCAACCCAAATAAATGCAGCCTACAATATTAGACTAGGCTCTTCAAATCAAATTTTATCGGTCACATACATATTTAACAGACGTTATTGCCGGTGTAGCGAAATGCTTGTGAGCTAGAAGCAGAGTTGCCATATCTGTCGACGCCATCTTCTGAAGTAGCTACTGAGGATACTAGCTTGGACCACTTTCCCTATTAACACATCCCACCGACATGAACCGGAGATCTTCTGCATTTTGAGCTACACCCTCAGAAGCAAAGTGGAATTGAGTTAGAAGTAGGAGAGGAGGATCATTCCAATGCATTCTCCCTCTCCCCTCTCTTCCAGACCTGCGACTCTATAACCGTTTTTCGGCTCTGAGCCCCCTGAGTTCACCGGGGTCCTCCGACGAGGACCTACTCTGCCCCCCAAGGCCTTCCCACTCAACCTCTGGTCCTGGGTTACCCATAGACCAGATCCCACAGGCTCCCCCGGCGTACATCAGCCATCAGGGTCTCTGGCTCTGTGCGACCTGGGAATCCATGATCACCTCCCCTCAAGGTAGCTATCGTCGGGATCGTTGTCCGGGATGTGGTAGTTGGCGGGGCAAAGACTTTCTGCTTCCTTGGAGCCAGGGTGCGTGACATTACCCGGGAACTTACCCTCATCCTAAACCGAAACCCAGAGCTGCACGCGGTGGTCATGCATGCTGGTACTAACAACATCAGGGAGTTGAGACAGCATTTTGGCATACCTGAGGGACAGCCTATTGGCATACCTGAGGGACAGCCTATTGGCATACCTGAGGGACAGCCTATTGGCAAGCGGATGATCTTTTCTGGATTTATTCCTTGCACCCGAACAGGAGAGGGGCTAGGAGGCTGAGTGCTAATATCGAAGAGGTATTATAAAAAAATGGTGGGATATCAGTCCTTGCCGGCAGCACACATTACACAGGTTTTAAAGTCTGCACTGGCTACCTGTGAGTTTTAGAATTAGTTTAATGTTTCTTCTGTTGGTTTTTAAATCAATACACGATTGTGCACCCCAATACATATCAGACATGCTTTTTAGTTATGTACCCAGTAGGTCCCTCAGATCCTCTGACACTGGCCTTTTAACACTAGAACCGCCTGGCCTATCAGCCTATAAATACCTGCTAGAGAACATTGCCGGGAGTCACCTTTAGCATACGCATCAGATGCATATCAACACACAAGGTGCAGCAAACTTAAGCACCAACACTTGATAAATAGTGCATAAACTATTGTAAAAGATTAATTGCATGAAAAAATACTAGTGGAAACATATCAATAATAAATGTAAAACAATAGTTATTTGTTAAGATAGATTCAAGAATATCTTTTGAATAGGTCTACAAAGTCCTAGAAAAAAACATAGGCCTATAGCCTATTTTTCTTTCCCTTTCAATAAAAACATTAGTGTAATCCATTTGATCAACTTTATTTGTAGATTAGATTAGTAATATAGTTATAGTAATTTATAAAGTCCAATTAGATCTTCTTTTGACGAAGTACTGTACAAAAAAAGATATGATAATATTATAACCAGCCAGGTGCATAGATGAAATGATTTGCTATTCCTAAACAAAAGCACCAGTGTATGAACAATTGTAAAGGATGAATAAATACAGTGCATTCGGAAAGTATTCAGACCCATTGACATTTTCCACATTTTGTTATGTTACAGTGTCACGTCCTGGCCAGTATAAGGGTTAATTAGTATTGTAGTTTGGTCAGGACGTGGCAGAGGGTATTTGTTTTATGTGGTTCTGGGTGTTGTATGAGTTAGGAGGGCATTTGATTTAGTATTCCGGGGTTTTGGGCACTGGGTGAGTTTCATGAATTCTATGTTGAGTCTAGTATGTCTGTTTCTATGTTTGGATTCATTGGGGTTGGGACTCTCAATTGAAGGCAGGTGTTGTCTATTTGCCTTTGATTGAGAGTCCCATATATGTGGGTGTGTTTGTGTTTGTTCTGTGTTTCGCCTTGTGCCTTACCAGACTGTTTTTGTTGATCGTTCGTGTTTTTTTTTGTTATTTTTGTACGTTCATTTTGGAGTTTAATAAATGTTCAAAAATGAACAACCGCATGCCTGCTGCGTTTTGGTCCTCCTTCACCGACGACTACCGTGACATACAGCCTTATTCTAAAATGGATAAAACAGTTTTTTTCCTCATCGATCTACACACAATTCCCCAAAATGACACAGCTAAAACAGGTTTAGAACTTTTTTGCTAAGTTATTAAAAATAATAATGGAGGGGTACGCCCAAATGTAGCTGCTGCTCATTCTGTTTGCTCGAAAATTGGTTAAAAAAAAGTAAGGCTCGAGTCCATAGAGACACATACCAGCTCTACTGCTACTGTAGTACAGCTGACAGTAGCAGTACTACACATGCACCTGTCGACGACACAAGTTATTTTGCTTCCACGAGCACATCCAATGCTAGCATCAGTAATTCTACATTTGTTGTTAGCCCAGCTAGCATGGACACTGACAGTTGTGAATCTGATGCAGCCGAAGAGCAACTGCCCCCTTACCCGGGAAAGCACCGAACAACAGACAGGGACGTTGGACCATCGAAGAGGCGCAAATATGATGAGAACTACATTGTTTTGGGGTTCACTTATATTGGAAGTAGTGCCTTTCCTCAGCCACAATGTGTTATATGTGCAAAGGTACTATCTCACAACTCGATGAAACCTTCCCTCTTGCGCAGACATTTAGAAACAAAACATGCCAATTTGAAAAATAAGGCACCGGAGTAAGAGTAGTAAGACATGTATAAAAGCAACAGATACCATTAATAAGAAGGGTCTAGAAGCGTCTTATATGGTGAGCTACTGACTGGCTAGGACAGGCAATTCCCATACTACTGTGGAGGACTTAATTCTTCCTGCTGCCGCGGATATGGCTGGGACAATGCTGGGGGAAAAGGCCCCAAAAACTATACAGACAAATCCTTCATCAAACAACACTGTTTCACGACGCATCAGTGACATGGCAGGAAATGTTTTGAAACAATTACTGGTTTGCATACAAGCCAGTGAATTCTATACGTTACAGCTGGATGAGTCAACAGACGTGGCGGGCCTGGCACAGATCCTGGCATATGTCCGTCACGTTTATGGGGGCGCAATTAATGAAGACATCCTCTTCTGCAAACCACTGGAAACCATGGCAACAGGAGAGGATATGTTTAAAGTACTGGACAGCTTTGTGACATCAAATGGACTTTGATGTGTTGGTATCTGTACTGAAAAAGCCATGACAGGGAGACATTGAGAGTGGTAATGCGCATGCAAGCAGCTTGAAAGACATTTTGGACACTACAGTGAAAATGGTTAACTTTGTTAAAGCAAGGCCCCTGAACTCTCGTGTATTTGCTGCACTATGCAATGATATGGGCAGCGACCATGTAATGCTTTTACAACATACAGAAGTGCGCTGGTTATCAAGGGGCAAAGTATTGACATGTTTATTTTAATTGAGAGACAAGCTTAAAGTTTTCTTTACTGACCATAATTTTCCCTTGTCTGACCTCATGCATGATGACGAGTTTCTCACATGACTGTCCTATCTATCTCGCCTGAATGATCTGAATCTAGGATTAGAGGGACTCTCCGCTACTATATTCAATGTGCAGGCCAAAATTGAGGCTATGATTAATAAGTTGGAGCTCTTCTCTGTCTGCATTAACAAGGACAACACACGTCTTTCCATCATTGTATGATTTTTTGTGTGCAAATGAACTCAAGCTTACGGACAATGTCAAATGTGGTATAGCGAAGCACCTGAGTGAGTTGGGTACGCAATTACGCAGGTACTTTCCCGAAACGGACGACACAAACAACTAGATTCTTTATCCCTTTCATGCCCTGCCTTCAGTCCACTTACCGATATCTGAACAAGAGAGCCTCATTGAAATTGCAACAAGCGGTTCTGTGAAAATTGTATTTAATCAGAAGGCACTGCCAGATTTCTGGATTGGGCTGCGCTCAGAGTTTCCTGCCTTGGCAAATCACGCTGTTAAGACACTGATGCCCTTTGCAACCACGTACCTATGTGAGAGTGGATTCTCGGCCCTCACTAGCATGAAAACTAAATACAGGCACAGACTGTGTGTGCACAATGATTTAAAAATGAGACTCTCTCCAATACAACCCAACATTGCAGAGTTATGTGCATCCTTTCAAGCACACCCTTCTCATTAACCTGTGGTGAATTATTCACAATTTTTGATGAACAAATAAGATTGTATATGTAAGATGGTTAAATAAAGAGGAAAATTATTGATTATTGTTATATTATTATTTGTGCCCTGGTCCTATAAGAGCTCTTTGACACTTCACATGAGCCGGGTTTTTGACAAAAACACACTCATTCATATGTTTAATACATGTATCGTATAGTGTGTGTGTGGCAGGCTTACAATGATGGCAAAAAACAACATTTGAGAGTGCGCTAACCCTAGTGCTACAGGAGGTATGCAACTAGAGGTTGAATGTTGGAAGGGGTATGAGACTATAAAACGTTTGGAAACCACTGCTCTACAGGATCGGTGGGTCCCTGTGGGACGTTTGAGCTAATGTAGGCTAATGTGATTAGCATGAGGTTGTAATTAACAAGAACATTTCCCAGGACGTAGACATATCTGATATTGGCAGAAAGGTTAAATTCTTGTTAATCTAACTGCACTGTCCAATTTACAGTAGCTATTATAGTGAAAGAATACCATGCTATTGTTTGAGGAGAGTGCACAGTTATGAAGTTGGAAATATATACTGCTCAAAAAAATAAAGGGAACACTTAAACAACACATCCTAGATCTGAATGAAGGAAATAATCTTATTAAATACTTTTTTCTTTACATAGTTGAATGTGCTGACAACAAAATCACACAAAAATAATCAATGGAAATCCAATTTATCAACCCATGGAGGTCTGGATTTGGAGTCACACTCAAAATTAAAGTGGAAAACCACACTACAGGCTGATCCAACTTTGATGTAATGTCCTTAAAACAAGTCAAAATGAGGCTCAGTAGTGTGTGTAGCCTCCACGTGCCTGTATGACCTCCCTACAACGCCTGGGTATGCTCCTGATGAGGTGGCGGATGGTCTCCTGAAGGATCTCCTCCCAGACCTGGACTAAAGCATCCGCCAACTCCTGGACAGTCTGTGGTGCAACGTGGCGTTGGTGGATGGAGCGAGACATGATGTCCCAGATGTGCTCAATTGGATTCAGGTCTGGGGAACGGGCGGGCCAGTCCATAGCATCAATGCCTTCCTCTTGCAGGAACTGCTGACACACTTTAGCCACATGAGGTCTAGCATTGTCTTGCATTAGGAGGAACCCAGGGCCAACCGCACCAGCATATGGTCTCACAAGGGGTCTGAGGATCTCATCTCGGTACCTAATGGCAGTCAGGCTACCTCTGGCGAGCACATGGAGGGCTGTGCGGCCCCCCAAAGAAATGCCACCCCACACCATGACTGACCCACCGCCAAACCGGTCATGCTGGAGGATGTTGCAGGCAGCAGAACATTCTCCACGGCGTCTCCAGACTCTGTCATGTCTGTCACATGCTCAGTGTGAACCTGCTTTCATCTGTGAAGAGCACAGGGCGCCAGTGGCGAATTTGCCAATCTTGGTGTTCTCTGGCAAATGCCAAACGTCCTGCACGGTGTTGGGCTGTAAGCACAACCCCCACCTGTGGACGTCGGGCCCTCATACCACCCTCATGGAGTCTGTTTCTGACTGTTTGAGCAGACACATGCACATTTGTGGCCTGCTGGAGGTCATTTTGCAGGGCTCTGGCAGTGCTCCTCCTTGCACAAAGGCGGAGATAGCGGTCCTGCTGCTGGGTTGTTGCCCTCCTACAGCCTCCTCCACGTCTCCTGATGTACTGGCCTGTCTCCTGGTAGCGCCTCCATGCTCTGGACACTACGCTGACAGACACAGCAAACCTTCTTACCACAGCTCGCATTGATGTGCCATCCTGGATGAGCTGCACTACCTGAGCCACTTGTGTGGGTTGTAGACTCATGCTACCACTAGAGTGAAAGCACCGCCAGCATTGAAAAGTGACCAAAACATCAGCCAGGAAGCATAGGAACTGAGAAGTGGTCTGTGGTCACCACCTGCAGAACCACTCCTTTATTGGGGGTGTCTTGCTAATTGCCTATAATTTCCACCTGTTGTCTATTCCATTTGCACAACAGCATGTGAAATGTATTGTCAATCAGTGTTGCTTCCTAAGTGGACAGTTTGATTTCACAGAAGTGTGATTGACTTGGAGTTACATTGTGTTGTTTAAATGTTCCCTTTATTTTTTTGAGCAGTGTATTAATAAACCAATTAGGCACATTTGGGCCATATTGATACAACATTTTGAACAGAAATGCAATTGTTCATTGGATCAGTCTAACACTTTGCACATACACTGCTGCCATCCAGTGGCCAAAATCTAAATTGTGCCTGGGCTGGAATAATACATTATGGTCTTTCTCTTGCATTTCAAAGATGATGGTACAAGAAAATTACAAAACAAGACGTTTTTTTTCTTAGTATTATCTTTTACCAGATGTAATGTGTTAGACTCTCCTACATTAATTTAATTTTTCCACAAACTTCAAAGTGTTTCCTTTCAAATTATATTTAGAATATGTATATCCTTGCTTCAGATCCTGAGTTACAGGCAGTTAGATTTGGGTATGTCATTTTAGGCAAAAATTGAAAAAAGGGTCCAATCCTTTAAGTTAAAGCACCTTTGGCAGAGGTTACAACTTCAAGTCTTCTTGGGTATGACGCTACAAGTTTAGCACACCTTTATTTGAGGAGTTTCTCCCGTTGTTCTCTGCAGACCCTCTCAGGCTCTATCAAGTTGAAAGGGGAGCTTCGCTGCACAGCTATTTTCAGGTTTCTCCAGAGATGTTCGATCAGGTTCAAGTCCGGGCTCTTGCTGAGCCATTCAATGACATTCAGAGACTTGTCCCAAAGCCACAGGGAATGATATTGCCCCTCTCTAGGTGGGCCAAAAGCTGCTAGGGTGAGGCAGTAACGGAAGCAGCCATATAAAACATCCACGTCTTTTCCCCAGAGTGTGAGGGGCTTACACAGCATGCAGGGTAGTCTGATACAGCTGTGGTACAATGCTTCCTAGCTGTGCCCTTAGGTAGGAGGGGCTTTGATCGCTAAGCATGTAATTTCCTGCCAATTATAAGTTTGTGGGCTATTTCTCCTCTTCACTGTCATGACAACAGATACTTAAAACCTGTCTGGGCTAGGGGGCAGTATTGAGAATTTTGGAAAAAATATGTTCCCATTTTTAACTGCCTCCTACACCAACTCAGAAGCTAGAATATGCATATTATTGTTCAGGTTTGGATAGAAAACACTCTGAATTTTCTAAAACTGTTTGAATGGTGTCTGTGAGTATAACAGAACTCCTATGGCAGGCAAAAACCTGACAAGGTTTCAAGCAGGAAGTACCCTGTCTGACAAGGAGTCGTGCGTCTTGCATCTTTTTATTGAAAAGTAAGGATCTTAGCTGTAACGTGACAATTCCCAGGGCTCCAATAGGCTCTCAGAACCCGCGAAAAACGTGAAGGTTTACGAGGGAGCCTCAGGCTGAAACACATTATCACCTTTTGTAAGTGGCTGCTCCGAGGACCTTTGAATGATGCGCGTGCATGAGTCGCTTCTGAGGAGAAATTTTATTCGGCTGTTTAGGCTCAATGCATACTCCCGGTCGGAATATTATCACTAATCTACGAGTTGAATGGCATAAAAATTGGTTTTAAACAGCGGTTGACATGCTTCGAAGTACGGTAATGGAATATTTAGACATTTTTGACACGCCAATGCGCCATGCGCGAGACCGTGAAGAAGCATTCTAGAACTCACGAACAAAACGTCGCTGTTTGGATATAACGATGGATTATTTGGGACCAAACCAACATTTGTTATTGAAGTAGAAGTCCTGGCAGTGTATTCTGATGAAGAACAAGCAAGGTAAGAACATTTTTCTTATAGGAAATGTGATTTTGGTGGAGGCTGACCTGGGTGGGTATCTAAATAGCTAGCCCTGTAATGCCGGGCTATGTACTTAGATTATTGCAAAATGTGCTTCATCCGAAAAGCTATTTTAAAATCGGACATATCGAGTGCATAGAGGAGTAATGTATCTATAATTCTTAAAATAATTGTTATGCTTTTTGTGAACGTTTATCGTGAGTAATTTAGCAAACTGTTAGTAAATTCTCCGGAAGTTTGTGGGGGTTATGCTTTTTCTGAACGTCACATGCTAATGCAAAAAGCTGTTTTTTGATATAAATATGAACTTGATTGAACAGACATGCATGTATTGTATAACACAATGTCCTAGGAGTGTCATCTGATGAAGATCATCAAAGGTTAGTGCTGCATTTAGCTGTGGTTTGGGTTTATGTGACATGATATGCTAGCTTGAAAAATGGCTGTATGATTTTTTCTGGCTGGGCACTCTGCTGACATAATCTAATGTTTTGCTTTCGTTGTAAAGCCTTTTTGAAATCGGACAGTGGGGTTAGATTAACGAGATTCTTGTCTTTAAATAGCTGTAAAATAGTCATATGTTTGAGAAATTGAAGTAATAGTATTTCTAACGATTCAAAAATTGCGCCACTGGAATTTCAGTAGCTGTTACGTAGGTGGGACGAAATCGTCCCACATACCCGAGAGAGGATAACAATACAACAAAGTTAAATATATTTTTTCCTTAAACTGTTCAAATACACTGCTCAAAAAAATAAAGGGAACACTTAAACAACACAATGTAACTCCAAGTCAATCACACTTCTGTGAAATCAAACTGTCCACTTAGGAAGCAACACTGATTGACAATACATTTCACATGCTGTTGTGCAAATGGAATAGACAACAGGTGGAAATTATATTCAACTGTCTGCCCTGTCTACTCTAGAGTACCTGCTAAGAGCATTGGGCCAGTAACCAAAAGGTTGCTCATTCGAATCGCCTTGAGCAATGAGGTTAACCTCCAACATCTGCTCCCCGGGCACCGATGACATCGATTAAGGCAGCCCCCCGTACTTCTCTGATTCAGAGGGGTTGGGTTAAATGGAGAAGACACATTTTGATTGAATGCATTCAGTTGTGCAACTGACTAAGTATCCCCTTTCCCTTCCCAATGATCTGACACATTCTCTACGCTGCTATAACATGGGAACGGCTTGCAAACACATTCGTGACGCTGTTATAACATAGTAATAGCCCTGAAATGTGCTATACTGCTAAAGCATGATAGCAGCTGTTAAACATGCCCTGTGATGTAGACAGTCCATACTCCAATATCTCTGTTCTCCTTCTACAGTGTGGTGGGCTGGATTGTTCAGGGCTTCGCTCGTATGTTACCTCAGCCTGTCCTGACTCCCAGTGGATCGGTGAGTGACTAACCTCCTAATAGCACAAGGCAACAAACCAGGATAGTATTCATTAAGGCACACTGTAGGAAAACACTTTGCATGGCAAACCACATTTCTTAATGGATACGTTCAGATAGTCCTTCCGTGTTTCAGTACATTTTCTTCCGTTTGGTGCCTAATGAAGAATGAACAAGACCCTGGTTTGGGGTTAAATTATATTTTTCATTCAAAGTTGTTCTTAAACTTCAACTAAACAGGACATAGCTGAAAGAGTACGTAGGTACTGTAAATGGAAGCTGAAGTCTAACATTGTTTGTTTTGTGTCTCCCCCTCTGACAGGAGAACGCTGAGGCTGTGCAGAACAGTAAGTAAAGCTGTTCTCATGGCGATCTCATACACATACAGCATCTCACAGAACCCGTTTTCAGATGCTTTAGACCTCTAAGTAATTGGCTGATCATAAAAATCAAAATGGTGTTCAAAAGACAATCAGCATTATGGTCATATAAAATCCAAAACAGTGTACAAAGATGTCTGAACTTCCAATAGACAACAGACAGGCAGGACAACAGAGACTACAACCAGACATTGGCACTGTTCCTTTGAGTCTGATATCAGTTGTGGACACACTTCAGTGACCTGAGTTATGCATTGAGGTAGTTTGATTGATTGATCAGTAGTGTAGTGAAAGTGGTGATTTGCAGGTTCATTGATTGGTTGATTGGTTAATTACAGGGTGTATTGATTGGTTGATTAGGGCTAGTGTCCATGATGAGGCAGACTCTAACTGGGCTCCTCTTCTCATTCTGTTTCAGGGGGGGAAGGTGTGCTGAGAGCCCCTTAAACGAAAGGAGAAGGAAGACTGGGAAAAAGTTGCTCACAAAAACATAAACACACACATAGAAGAGTAGACTAAACCGCAGGCACACAGTGAAGATTGGAGCGAGACAGGCAGTTAAACAGACAGGCAAAAAAGACAGAGGAATTCATAAATGGACACACACTTACCAGAGGAGGCTGGTGGGAGGAGCTATAGGAGGACAGGCTCATTGTAATGGCTGGAATGGCATAAATGGAATGGAGTCAAACATCTGGTTTCCATATGTTCAACCTAGCGTAGCAGGCGTAAAAGAAACGCCTGAGCGGAGTTCCCGTGTCTGGTTTTCAGCGGAAAAGGAACCTAGGTTGAAGATAGCAGTATCCCTGAAAACCAGATGTATCCAGTTGTTGGCAACTTTGCTAAGGGTGCCATATGTTTGATGTGTTTGATATCGATCAATTTATTCCATTCCAGCCATTACAATGAGTGTGTCCTCCTATAGCTCCTTCCACCAGCCTCCTCTGACACACACATAGATTTTATTTGTATTCATTTGTATTTTTATTGAACCTTTATTTAACTAGGAAAGTCAGTTAAGAACAATTTCTTATAGATAGAAATAGTCAATGGATCTGTAAAGCAAAAGAGCTTTCAGTTCTTGCGCAGCTATAACGCTTAATGCACTTTCCCCCTCTTCTTTCCACAAACGATTGAACCAATAAGAGATTCTGAATGAAATTTCTAATTATGTTTAAATACCCATAAACCAGCAAATTACCTAAGCATGGAAGTGAATGTAGCCTAATTTACAAAGGCTGTGTTCACACAGGCAGCTCAATTTTGATTGTATGTCAATTATTTGGCATATCTGATACATATATGATCTTTCCCCCAATGTCTAAACAGCAAGTTCTGATTTATATCACATCCGTATGTGGCTCTCAATTCTGATACGATTTTGATGCTCCATATGCAACCTCAGTGTGGATGCTCAGATCAAATGTATTCTTTTGCTCTGAAAGGTTGTTTTTTTACATGAAAAAATGTGTAAATTAGCGTTGCATATGTGTGCTATTTCAGATGTTAAATGTGTGAATGCACAAACCTGTCCCATATAAACCTGAGTGTAAACAGTCCGAAAAAATGGTTGGATATGAAACAAAATCTGAATTGGGTTGCTAGGATGGCTGCGTAAACATAGCCAAAGTGGTTTATTGTGCTTTCGATGCTATGATCATTATCTGTTAGAATCATCATTTTGGAGACAATATCTCACTCTAATAGCAATGGCACAATTATACTAATGATTATTCCATAAACAATTACCCAAAAAGCCTAGGAATCTCAAAAAAATCTAGGAATTCTGTTTTCTCCGGAGAGACAGGGTGATCACATGCTTTTGCCAACAACTTCCATTCTCATTTTAAACGGTGTCGAATCAATACACTGCTATCAATTGTTTTTAGATTGTATGGAACCGTGACAATAAAAAAAACAGTTGGATTGGCTAGCACTATATTTCACACACGGTTTGTAGTTGACGTACTGTTAGCATAGTACACACTACTGTTAGTATTGTTGTTATTATGTTTGTCAAATGAAACAAACAACTAGCTAAGCCCAGACAGCTATACTATTCTCATGAAGATGTTGTTACATTATATGCAGTTTGTTTACGATTAATAAAGAGTTTGAAACGCAGTCTGGTGTATTGTGTGACAGTCAATCAATCTGCCAATCAATCTACAAATCAATCTACCAATCTACCAATCTACCAATCAATCATGCGTATACTTATAAATATTCAAACAGCCAAGTATAGAAAGGGGTCTGAATTACGTGATATGATTAAAAGTTGGGTTCACTGTATCTGTTGAATATATTTTCAAAGGATCCGTACAGCTAATGCTAACCTTTCGTAAAGCACAGTACTGCAATGTATTGTAGCAACCTTAAGCCAACAAAAATAAATAATTAAATAGCAGCTTCTGTACAGACAATTACTTAGAAGAACAAGTGAACTGAAAAACAGGGATTATAAAGACAAACAGGTTTGGTCCTCTTGGCGTCACAGTTAAGGTGTTTCCTTGACAGTTGCTGGACCCGGGTTCGAGTCCCGGTTGGGGCTACCTCCCGAATTTGCTACATTGGTGTCAGAAGTAGGATGGCGCCTGTGAGGCCATCGGAGAGGCGTGTACAAGTGAGGGACTAAGAACACTCTCCTGAAGGAAGGAGATAATGTAGTGACCTTAACTCCAACACCTAGTAACCTAGTCAAAAGGTTCTGACCTTTTGGTGTAACGGTTAAGGTGTTGGCTTGACAGTCGCTGGACCCAGGTTTGAGTCCTGGTCAGGTCTACCCCAAAAATTTGCGATACAGTATATAACGGCAAATCAGTGGGCCACTGACGTTCTGTGTCCAAAGACTAATATCTAGCCATCCATAAGATGAAGTTGTAAATTCGGCAGACTATCCCATTCATTTGAATATTCAAATTGAGAGTGGACTAATCCTGGTAATTACCAACTGGAAAGGTGGTAATTACCAGTTTTGAAGTTTCAAATGCCAGTCGGATGAATTCATGTGCTTTAAACTCATTGAGAAACGTCAATTGGCTAATGCGCAAAAAACTAAAAGCACAGCAAAAAAAATGTTTTGCATTTTTGTAATTTAACATACAGTTGAAGTCGGAAGTTTACATTCACTTAGGTTGGAGTCATTAAAACTCATTTTTCAACCACTCCACAAATTTCTTGCTAACAAACTATAGTTTTGGCAAGTCGGTTAGGACATCTACTTTGTGCATGACACAAGTCATTTTTCCAACAATTGTTTACAGACAGATTATTTCACGTATAACTCACTGTATCACAATTCCAGTGGGTCAGAAGTTCACATACACTAAGTTGACTGTGCCTTTAAACAGCTTGGAAAATTCCAGAAAATGATGTCATGTTTTAGAAGCTTCTGATAGGCGTAACTGACATCATTTGAGTCAATTGGAGGTGTACCTGTGGATGTATTTCAAGGCCTACCTTCAAACTCAGTGCCTCTTTGCTTGACATCATGGGAAAATCTAAATAAATCAGCCAAGACCTCAGAAAATAATTTGTAGACCTCCACGAGTCTGGTTCATCCTTGGGAGCAATTTCCAAATGCCTGAAGGTACCGCGTTCATCTGTACAAACAATAGTACGCGAGTATAAACACCATTGGTCCACGCAGCCGTCATACTGCTCAAAAAGGAGACGTGTTCTGTCTCCTAGAGATGAACGTACTTTGGTGTGAAAAGTGCAATCAATCCCAGCTCAATAGCAAAGGACCTTGTGAAGATGCTGGAGGAAACAGGTACAAAAGTATCTATACTGCTCAAAAAAATAAAGGGAACACTTAAAGCAACACAATGTAACTCCAAGTCAATCACACTTCTGTGAAATCAAACTGTCCACTTAGGAAGGAACACTGATTGACAATACATTTCACATGCTGTTGTGCAAATGGAATAGACAACAGGTGGAACATATAGGCAGTAAGCAAGACACCCCCAATAAAGGAGTGGTTCTGCAGGTGGAGACCACAGACCACTTCTCAGTTCCTATGCTACCTGGCTGATGTTTTGGCCACTTTTCAATGCTGGCGGTGCTTTCACTCTAGTGGTAGCATGAGACGGAGTCTACAACCCACACAAGTGGCTCAGGTAGTGCAGCTCATCCAGGATGGCACATCAATGCGAGCTGTGGCAAGAAGGTTTGCTGTGTCTGTCAGCGTAGTGTCCAGAGCAATGGAGGCGCTACCAGGAGACAGGCCAGTACATCAGGAGACGTGGAGGAGGCTGTAGGAGGGCAACAACCCAGCAGCAGGACCGCTACCTCCGCCTTTGTGCAAGGAGGAGCAGGAGGAGCACTGCCAGAGCCCTGCAAAATGACCTCCAGCAGGCCACAAATGTGCATGTGTCTGCTCAAACGGTCAGAAACAGACGTCCACAGGTGGTTGTTGTGCTTACAGCCCAACACCGTGCAGGACGTTTGGCATTTGCCAGAGAACACCAAGATAGGCAAATTCGCCACTGGCGCCCTGTGCTCTTCACAGATGAAAGCAGGTTCACACTGAGCACATGTGACAGACGTGACAGAGTCTGGAGACGCCGTGGAGAACGTTCTGCTGCCTACTGTCCAGGAGTTGGCGGATGCTTTAGTCCAGGTCTGGGAGGAGATCCCTCAGGAGACCATCCGCCACCTCATCAGGAGCATGCCCAGGCGTTGTAGGGAGGTCATACAGGTATGTGGAGGCCACACACACTACTGAGCCTCATTTTGACTTGTTTTAAGGACATTACATCAAAGTTGGATCAGCCTGTAGTGTGGTTTTCCACTTTAATTTTGAGTGTGACTCCAAATCCAGATAAATTGGATTTCATTGATTATTTTTGTGTGATTTTGTTGTCAGCACATTCAACTATGTAAAGAAAAAGGTATTTAATAAGATTATTTCTTTCATTCAGATCTAGGATCTGTTGTTTAAGTGTTCCATTTATTTTTTTGAGCAGTGTATATCCACAGTAAAACAAGTCCTATATCGACATAACCTGAAAGGCCATTCAACAAGGAAGAAGCCATTGCTCCAAAACCGCCATAAAAAAGCCAGACTACGGTTTGCAACTGTACATGGGGACTAAGATCGTACTTTTTGGAGAAATGTCCTCTGGTCTAATGAAACAAAAATAGAACTGTTTGGCCATAATGACCATCGTTATGTTTGGAGGAAAAAGGGGGATGCTTGCAAGCCGAAGAACACCATCCCAACCGTGAAGCACGGGGGTGGCAGCATCATGTTGTGGGATTTCTTTGCTGCAGGAGGGACTGGTGCACTTGATGGCATCATGATGATGGAAAATGATGTGGATATATTGAAGCAACATCTCAAGACATCAGTCAGGAAGTTATAACTTGGTCGCAAATGGGTCTTCCAAATGGACAATGACCCCAAGCATACTTCCAAAGTTGTAGCAAAATGGCTTAAGGACAACAAAGTCAAGGTATTGGAGTGGCCATCACAAAGCCCTGAGCTCAAACCTAAAGAAAATTTGTGGGCAGAACTGAAAAAGCGTGTGTGAGCAAGGAGTTCTACAAACCTGACTCAGTTACACCAGCTCTGTCAGTAAGAATAGGCCAACATTTACCCAACTTATTGTGGGAAGCTTGTGGAAGGCTACCCGAAACGTTTGTTCTAAGTTAAACAATTTAAAGGCAATGCTACCAAATGCTAATTAAGTGTATCCAAGAACCCAATGGTCACTCTGACAGAGCTCCTGAGTTCCTCTGTGGAGATGGGAGAATCTTCCAGAAGGACAACCATCTCTGCAGCACTCCACCAATCAGGCCTTTATGGTAGACTGGCCAGATGGAAGCCACTCCTCAGTAAAAGGCACATGACAGCCCACTTGGAGTTTGCCAAAAGGCACCTGAAGGACTCTCAGACCATGAGAAACAAGATTCTCTAGTCTGATGAAACCAAGATTAAACTCTTTGGCCTGAATGCCAAGCGTCACGTCTGGAGGAAACCTAGCACCATCCCTACGGTGAAGCATGGTGGTGGCAGCATCATGCTGCGAGGATGTTTTTCAGCAGCAGGGACTGGGAGACTAATCAGGATCGAGGGAAAGATGAACAGAGCAAAGTACGAAGAGATCCATGATGAAAACCTGCTCCAGAGCGCTCAGGACCTCAGGCTGGGTCGAAGCTTACCTTGGACGTCATAGTGCCGCTTGCTTGGTGGTGCCCCTTGTTTAGTGGTGCTGCAGACTCTGGGCCTTTCAGAACAGGTGTATATAAACTGAGATCATGTGGCAGATCATGTGACACTTAGATTGCACACAGGTGAACTTTATTTAACTAATTATGTGACTTCTGAAGGTAATTGATTGCTCCAGATCTTTTTTAGGGGCTTCATAGCAAAGGGGTGAAAACATATGCACGCACCACTTTTCCATTTTTTTATTTCTTTTAAATATTTAGGACTAAATTATTCCTTATTCCTTCCCATTATGAAACTAACTGCAGCTCTTTGTTAAGTGTTGCAGTCATTTTAGTCTCTGTAGTAGCTGACGTGTATAATGTTGAGTCATCCGCAAACATAGACACACTGGCTTTACTCAAAGCCAGTGGCATGTTGTTAGTAAAGATTGAAAAAAGTAAGGGGCCTAGACAGCTGCCCTGGGGAATTCCTGATTCTACCTGGATTATGTTGGATAGGCTTCCATTAAGTAACACCCTCTTATCCACAGTATAGCAGGGGGTGTAAAGCCATAATACATACGTTTTAACAGCAGCAGACTATGATCGATAATGTAAAAAGCCACACTGAAGTCCAACAAAACAGCCCCCACAATATTTGTATCATCAATTTCTCTCAGCCAATCATCAGTGATTTGTGTAAGTGCTGTGCTTGATGAATGTCCTTCCCTATAAG
This sequence comes from Salmo trutta, assembly GCF_901001165.1. NCBI lineage: Eukaryota > Metazoa > Chordata > Actinopteri > Salmoniformes > Salmonidae > Salmo > Salmo trutta. The sequence continues at coordinate 38,301,664 of NC_042985.1, read as the reverse complement.
CGCGCTGAAAGTCTAGTAATTCCCCAATGGCAATTCCCCCCAAAATTACAAAATATGACATTTTACAGTCAAAATCGCTGATTTAAACATATATAAAGGTTAATGGATAATCGTCAAATCATTTTTAAGAGCATCTTGATCAAGTATATCCATAACCCACTCAACTTCAATCTTCTGAAAAAATAAATAATCTGCTATGATTAAATATATACTGTATAATAAATTAGAGCCACTGTACTTTCCCATTGGTTGCAAATATGACCACTAAGATAGTCATATACCACAAGCACCATGGATTCAATGTATTGAAAATGAAATCACATATGTGAACTACACCCTTTAAACATTATGTCTGAAGCTGTTGAATGCAGACTTCTGGTGCCAAATTCAGCTGTATACCTTGGAGATTTACGCTTGTGGTCTTTTGACCATTTTGAGAAATCATGTGAAACTTCTCTGAATCATATTAGACACCTTGGTTATGCATAATATATGACTTATTTGCTAATAAGTACAACTTTAACTACTGTAGAACCTCTTAAATACAAAATATATATTTTTCACTATTGTGACTGATGGGATTAAATGCGTTGCCGAAAGTGCTGTTAGAGGTAATTTCCTTAGTAGGTGATGTCAGAGTCCAGCATGTGGGAGAAGTCGAAGCTCAGGGATGATAGATGAGCTTCCCACTAGTTATTACCAGTTGGAGGGGCTTTTAACAAACTGCCATGGAAACCCATTTCATGAAGCTCCCGACGAACAGTTCTTGTGCTGATGTTGCTTCCAGAGGCAGTTTGGAACTCAGTAGTGAGTGGTGCAACCGAGGACAGGCAATTTTACACGCTACGCGCTTCAGCACTCAACGGTCCCGCTCTGTGAGCTTGTGTTGCCTACCACTTTGCGGCTGAGCTGTTATTGCTCCTAGACATTTCCACTTCACAATAGTTGACAGTTGACCGGGGCAGCTCTAGCAGGGCAGAAATCTGACAAACTGAATTGTTGGAAAGGTGACATCCTACTGTATGATGGTGCCACGTTGAAGGTCACTGAGCTCTTCATTACGGCCATTCTACTGCCAATGTTTGTCTATAGAAATTACATGGCTGTGTGCTCGATTTTATACACCTGTCAGCAACGGGCATGGCTGAAAAGGCCAAATCGACTAATTTGAAGGGGTGTCCACATACTGTTGTATATATAGTTCATTTGACAGCACAATTACCAGACATTAAAACTACTACTACTAACTACTACTCTAACATTTTCGATCTTATCATGACTTCCAGTTTTGCTCGATTGTGTTGATCTGTTTGGCTGTCTGACCGTGTCTCCACCCAGTGGCCTCCAGTTGCTCTCCAATCAGGAGCCTGCTTGTGCATATCCCCCACACCTGCCAGTGCCTCGACAGTCTCACACAGTTGCTACGCGACAACAACCTGACCCCTCCTAAACTGTCCATGCTCGCCCTTCCAGAAGAGCTAACCCTGCTAAAACATGACATGTCTGAGCTACCCAAGCAGGCACAACAGTACTGCCAAATGATCCTCAACTGCCTCAACAGACTTAACCCAAACACAGTGTCCCAACCCCAACCCCAGGAAGATGCCTCCAAGGTGTAGCACTCCCTTCCCCTGTCCCAACGCATTCCCCTCCCTGCAGACCTGTAGTTAGATTCATAAAATGAGTGTCAAATTAGATCAACCTTCTCCTCAGAGCACCAAATCAAGTTTCACCTATCCTGAGACTTCCTGACCCCATCCTCACCCCTGACCCCTTGACCCCCGACCGCCACATCTCTGCCATCATGCTCTCTACAGTCCCCCCTGCTTCATCGCAAAGAGCAGCAGCCATCCACCCACTGCTAAGGTGAACTGAACCATCTAAAGGGTGAAATGTCCTGTGCCATGCTGTTCTGTGTTGTGCAGTGCTGTGTCATGTTGTGCTGTGTTGTGTTGTGTCGTTCTTTCACATCAATGACAATAGCCTCTTTATTTATTCATTTTTAAAAACTTTTTCTACATTGTAGCAACCAAAAAAGTGCCAAACAAATCAAAACACACTCCACATTTGAGACTCTTCAAAGTAGCCACCCCCCGCTCTGGACACCCTTGGCACTCTCCCAACCAGCCTCATGAGGAAGTCACCTGTTAATTGACAATAGCCTCTTTACTGTTGTACTCAAGTTATCCCTGGGCTAAGCAAACCCCATGGGTTCTAGAATGTTTTCGTCTTCCTACAAAAGTTCTAGAACGCTTTCAAGTGTTGTTTCTAGAATTTTAATCTGACAGTTCTGGGTTGTTGGTGTGTATCAACAGAACGCTCTTGAGTGAGTTTTCTAGAGTTCTAGAATAATCTGTCAGGGATTCCTCAGAGAGTTCTGGAACGTTGATGTGTATCAGAGTTCTAGAATCCTACTTTGTGTTCTTCAGAGAACGTTGGTAAGGACAGAGGGAATGTGCTGCCAGCAGTTAAAGTAGAGGATGTGGACAGAGACGTAGGGATGAAGGGAGTCTCAACATCCCCCAGATCATCACCTCCCAGGACCCCCTGTCCATCTCTCTGACCGTGCCTCTCGTCCCCATGACCAAGCACAGGTAAACTGACTATACACTCTGCTGCTTCAAAAGCCTATCTGATGATTATAGTAAACTTAGCAAATAAGCGTCCCCTCACTGTCAACTGCGTTTATTTTCAGCAAACTTAACATGTGTAAATATTTGTATGAACATAACAAGATTCAACAACTGAGACATAAACTGAACAAGTTCAACAGACATGTGACTAACAGAAATTGAATAATGTGTCCCTGAACAAAGGGGGGGTCAAAATCAAAAGTAAGTCAGTATCTGGTGTGGCCATCAGCTGCATTAAGTACTGCAGTGCATCTCCTCCTCATGGACTGCACCAGATTTGTCAGTTCTTGCTGTGAGATGTTATCCCACTCTTCCACCAAGGCACCTGCAATTTCCCAGACATTTCTTGGGGGGAATGGCCCTAGCCCTCACCTTCCAATCCAACAGGTCCCAGACGTGCTCAATGGGATTGAGATCCGGGCTCTTCGCTGGCTATGGCAGATCACTAACATTCCTGTCTTGAAGGAAATCACGCACAGAATGAGGAGTATGGCTGGTGGCATTGTCATGCTGGAGGGTCATATCAGGATAAGCCTGCAGGAAGGGTATCACATGAGGGAGGAGGATGTCTTCCCTGTAACGCACAGTGTTGAGATTGCCTGCAATGACAACAAGCTCAGTCCCATGATGCTGTGACACACCGCCCAGACCATGACGGACCCTCCACCTCCAAATCGATCCCGCTCCAGGGTACAGGCCTCGGTGTAACGCTCATTCCTTCGACGATAAACGTCAATCCGACCATCACCCCTAGTGAGACAAAACCGCGACTCGTCAGTGAAGAGCACTTTTTGCCAGTCCTGTCTGGTCCAGCGACGGTGGGTTTGTGCCCATAGGCGACGTTGTTGCCGGTGATGTCTGGTGTGGACCTGCCTTACAACAGGCCTACAAGCCCTCAGTCCAGCCTCGCTCAGCCTATTGCCGACAGTCTGAGCACTGATGGAGGGATTGTGCATTCCTGGTGTAACTCGGGCAGTTGTTGTTGCCGTCCTGTACCTGTCCCACAGGTGTGATGTTCGGATGTACCGATCCTGTGCAGGTGTTGTTACACGTGGTCTGCCACTGCGAGGACGATCAGCTGTCCGTCCTATCTCCCTGTAGTGCTGTCTTAGGCGTCTCACAGTACGGACATTGCAATTTATTGCCCGGGCCACATCTGCAGTCCTCATGCCTCCTTGCAGCATGCCTAAGGCACGTTCATGCAGATGAGCAGGGACCCTGGGCATCTTTCTTTTGGTGTTTTTCAGAGTCAGTAGAAAGGCCTCTTTAGCGTCCTAAGTTTTCATAACTGTGACCTTAATTGCCTACCGTCTGTAAGCTGTTAGTGTCTTAATGACCGTTCCACAGGTGCATGTTCATTAATTGTTTATGGTTCATTGAACAAGCATGGGAAACAGTGTTTAAACCTTTTACAATGAAGATCTGTGAAGTTATTGAGATTTTTATTAATTATCTTTGAAAGACAGGGTCCTGAAAAAGGGACGTTTCTTTTTTGCTGAGTTTAGCTGTACAGACTTGCTCTATAGTGATTTGCCTAGGATGACCCTAATATTACTCTCTCTTTTTGTCACACATTCAGCAAAGCTGTGGCTACAGAGTAAGTTATGGCAGCTTTGTTTGTGCAGTTATCCTACCCTTTTCTCTTTGTCTCCTATTGCCTAACCTTGTATCGCCTTCCCCTCAGTGGCTTGCTCCTCCTGGTCGAAGAGAGAAGTGCTGAAGAGGATGATGTTTGTGGTGTTGATGACTTGGAGATGCAGACCGGCCTCCTGACTGTGGAAGATGAGTGAGTGATGCCACACAGGCAAATACACAACATGCATGCAAAACCAGTGGAGGCTGCTGAGCGGAGGAGAGCTCTTAACAATGGCTGGAACGGAGTAAATGGAATCAAACATATATATTTGTACCTTTTTTTAACTAGGCAAGTCAGTTAATAACAAATTCTTATTTACAATGACAGCCTAGGAACAGTGGGTTAACTGCCTTGTTCAGAGGCAGAACAATTTTTATCTTGTCCCCTCGTTATGGAAACCATGCGTTTGATGTATTTGATACCATTACTATGAGCCCGTCCTCCTCAATTAAGGTGCCACCAACCTCCTGTGATGCAAACATGCATGTACACTTGCACACACACACACACACACACACACACACACACACACACACACACACACACACACACACTCTCGCTCACTGATGATGTCATATGCTGCAGGGATTGTCCAGCATCAGCGGCCAGCGATGGCAGTGTGAATATCCAAGAGACAGTGACTACACTGTTCAAGCTGTTTAAGGCGAGGATGGTCCGAAAGAAGGACAAACTGATGGACCCTGATGACTCTGAGGAAGACAGCCCCCAAGCCTATAGGTTACCACTAAACATGACCTTTAACCTGTGACCCTGACCCTTGACAAGCAAAATACGCAATTGCCATACGATTTTCTAAAATATACAAATGCAACCCTGACCCACATCCTTTTTCACATAACCTATAACTTTTGACTCCCAGTCCCAGCCAAGGCACCCCCTCCTCCCCCGCCCCCAGAAGAGGATAAGAAGGACATCCCAGGCCCGGTGGAGGAGGAAGAGGCGGAGGAGTACTGGGACTTGTATGGATACCCAATCAAAATCCTCAAACTTCCCAAAATGCCCCCACTTCCTAGTTGGCTTCAAACCATAGTGGACTATCATTTCCCTTCCAGCATCAACCCCTATACTGGTGAGTTATCCTGTTGGTGACCCCTTCCCATTCTCATCCCATTAACGGGATTGATTTTGACAACAGCCAGTGGAAAATCAGAGCGCCAAATTTAAAACTGCTAAAATCTCATAATTCCATTTTCTCAAACAATCAACTATTTTACATCATTTTAAAGATAAACTTCGTGTTATTCTAACCATATTGTCCGATTTCAAAAAGGCTTTACGGCGAAAGCGTAAAATTAGATTATGTTAGGACATAAACTTCACAAGAAACACCACACAGCCATTTTCCAAGCAACTAGATGCATCACAAAAACCCAAAACACAGCTAAATGAAGCACTAACCTTTGACGATCTTCATCAGATGACACTCCGAGGACATAATGTATGTACAAAATACATGTATGTTTTGCTCGATAAAGTTCATATTTAGATCCAAAAACAGCATTTTACATTGGCGCGTAATGTTGAGAAATGTTTTCCCTCCAAACCCTTCGGTGAATGAGCACAATGAGCACACATAGTACGTAAATTCTCATCGTAAACATTGATCAATACAGAAGTGTTATGCACGGAATTATAGATACACTTCTCCTAAATGTAATCGCTTTGTCAGATTTCAAAAAAGGTTCACGGCGAAAGCACAATTTGCAATAATCTGAGTACAGCCCAGATGACACTAACAACTAGCAAACAGAAACCCGCCATCTTCGAGTCAATAAAACTAAGAAATTACATTATAAATATTCACTTACTTTTGATTATCTTCCTCAGAAGGCACTCCCAGGAATCCCAGCTCCACAAAAAATGTTCGATAAAGTTCATATTTATTTCCAAACAATCAATTTTGTTCGCGCGTTAGGTTCACTATCCAAATCCACTACGCACGTGCTTACTTAGTCCAGACGAAAAGTCAAAAAAGTTATACTACAGTTTGTAGAAACATGTCAAACAATGTATAGAATCAATCTTTAGGTTGTTTTTATCATATACCTTGAATAAAATTCCAACCGGACCTATCCGTTTTCTTTAGGAGTGAATATGAACTCAGCTCGCTCCCAAGTCATTGCGCGTGACTTGAGCCCATGCCTTATAATGGGACACCAGTTTACCACAGCTGGTATTCCCTTCAAATTCACCATAGAATCTTCAAACACCGTTTTAAAGACTGCTGACATCTAGTGGAAGCTTTAGGAAGTGTAAAATGAACCCTAAGTCACTGTATACAGTCAAGGCAATCACTTGAAAAAACAACAACCTCAGATTTTCCACTTCCTGCTTGACTTTTTCTCAGGTTTTGGCCTACCATATGAGTTCTGTTATACTCACAGACACCATTCAAACAGTTTTAGAAACTTCAGTGTTTTCTATCCAAATCTACTAATAATATGCATATTCTAGTTTCTTGGACAGAGTAATAAGCTGTTTAAATTGGGTACGTTTTTCATCCGGCTGTGAAAATACTGCCCCCTAGCCCTAAGAGGTTTTAAATACCAAAACACATTATACTTAAGCACTAAGGCCCGAGGAGGTGTGGTACTGTGTATGGCCAATATGTGTTCTTATGCACATCGCACATTATGCACATCGCACATCGCAATGCGGAGTGCCTTGGTACACAACTTAGCCGTGGTATATTGGCCATATACCACAAATCCCTGCATTACTGCTATTATAAACTGGTTATCAACATGCAGTGCCTTGCAAAAGTATTCACCCCCCTTGTCGTTTTTCCTATTTTGTTGCATTACAACCTGTAATTTAAATGGATTTTTATTTGGATTTCATGTAATGGACATTCACAAAATAGACCAAATTGGTGAAGTGAAATGAAAAAAAATAACTTCTTTCAAAAAATTCCAAAATTAAAATTAAAACGGAGAGTGGTGCGTGCATATGTATTCAATCCCTTTGCTACAAAGCCCCTAAATAAGATCTGTTGCAACCAATTACCTTCAGAAGTCAAATAATTAATTAAATAAAGTCCACTTGTGTGCAATCTAAGTGTCACATGATCTCAGTATATATACACCTGTTCTGAAAGGCCCCAGAGTCTGCAACACCACTACCAAGCAAGCGGCACCATGAAGACCAAGGAGCTCTCCAAACAGGTCAGGGACAAAGTTGTGGAGAAGTACAGATCAGGGATAGGTTATAAAAAAATATCTGAAACTTTGAACATCCCACTGAGCACCATTAAATCCATTATTAAAAAATGCAAAGAATATGGCACCACAACAAACCTGCCAAGAGAGGGCCGCCCACCAAAACTCACAGACCAGGCAAGGAGGGCATTAATCAGAGAGGCAAGAAAGAGACCAAAGATAACCCTGAAGGAGCTGCAAAGCTCCACAGCGGAGATTGGAATATCTATCCATAGGACCACTTTAAGCCGTACATTCTACAGAGCTAGCTTTACGGAGGTGGCCAGAAAAAAGCCATTGCTTAAAGAAAAAAATAAGCAAACATGTTTGGTGTTCGCCAAAAGACTCCCCAAACATATGGAAGAAGGTACTCTGGTCAGATGAGACTAAAATTGAGCTTTTTGGCCATCAAGGAAAACACTGTCTGGCACAAACCCAACACCTCTCATCACCCCGAGAACACCATCCCCACAGTGAAGCATGGTGGTGGCAGCATCATGCTGTGGGGATGTTTTTCATCGGCAAGGACTGGGAAACTGTTCAGAATTGAAGGAATGATGGATGGCGCTAAATACAGGGACATTCTTGAGGGAAACCTGTTTCAGTCTTTTAGAGATATGAGACTGGGACGGAGGTTCACCTTCCAGCAGGACAATGACCCTAAGCATACTGCTAAAGAAACACTTGGTTTAAGGGGAAACATTTAAATGTCTTGGAATGGCCTATTTAAAGCTCAGACCTCAATCCAATTGAGAATCTGTGGTATGACTTAAAGATTGCTGTACACCAGCAGGAATGCATCCAACTTGAAAGAGATGGAGCAGTTTTGCCTTGAAGAATGGGCAAAAATCCCAGTGGCTAGATGTGCCAAGCTTATAGAGACATATCCCAAGAGACTTGTAGCTGTTATTGCTGCAAATGGTGTGCTTTACAAAGTATTGACTTGGGGGGTGAATAGTTATGCATGCTCAAGTTTTAATTTTTTTTGTCTTATTTTTTGTTTGTTTCACAATAAAAAATATTTTTGCATCTTCAAAGTGGTAGGCATGTTGTGTAAATCAACTGATACAAACCCCCCAAAAATCTATTTTAATTCCAGGTTGTAAGGCAACAAAATAGGAAAAATGCCAAGGGGGGTGAATACTTTCGCAAGGCACTGTAATTATACAGTGAACAAGTAATTTTGTATTTAAGCGATGAGGCACTAGGGGTTGTCGTATATTGCCAATATACCATGTTTAAGGACTGTTCTTAGGTACGACGCAACGCGGATTGCCTGCATACAGCCCTTAGCCGTGGTATATTAGCCATATGCTACAAACCCCAGAGGTGCCTTTTCACTATTATAAACATAATTAGAACAGTAAACAAATAATTTGCCATTTGCTACAATCTAATATACCACGGCTTTCAGCCAATCAGTATCCAGGACCCAAACTATATAATAGTGGATAATATCCCTCACCAACTTGACTACCATATACCCCTGTACCATTATACATTCCTATACAACACAATACTTTACCGACTTGACCAACTGGCGAATGAGTGCGCCTCTTACAGTCTCATATCACTTCTGGATCTTGACAATAAAATATGAACTATCTTTACCAACCTGATCTTCGGCCCTGATACTAATGTAATGAAATCATAATATGCATTTTAGCCCCGACTGAGTTTTTATATTCACGTTGTAGTTGACTCTGCTCTGCTCTGTATTAGTGCCTATTGTCTCCCTGTAGACCTGGTCTACGTGGTGTAGCTGTTCTTTGTGATGATGGCGTGGAACTGGAACGTGTGGCTGATCCCTGTGAGCTGGGCCTTCCCCTACCAGACTGCAGACAACATCTACTTGTGGCTGTTAATGGACTACACCTGTGACCTTATTTACATCACCGACATCCTGGTCTTTCAGCCCCGCCTGGAGTTTGTACGCAGAGGAGATATTGTGGTAAGGGGATCTGGATACTCATACATGCTGTAGGCAATCACATATGCACATGCGTATACAGAGATTCACATATACACAAACAGGCCCTCACACAAACAGGCCCTCTATGGGAAGTAGTACTAGAAAATGTATGCCAACACAGACAGTCATACACACAGAGTCAGAAAAAAATTCTAAAACACACATACATGTACATATTTATAGATACAAGGAACAAAATTATGTTTTAATTTCTTATATTTTCCTACAGTGTGACAAAAAGGACATGAGAGACAACTACATGACAACAGAGCAATTCAAGGTGAGGCTGAAGCTACACCGTTTCTCCTTGTTGACTAGGCTAGTAGATAAGTAACTCTATATTTCTAAGATGGACGTGAGGAGTGTTGGTTTGTTAAGGAATTGTGTGTCTTTCAGCTGAATTGTATCAGTGTGTTCCCCATGGAGATATTTTACTACTTTACTGGAGTTAACTCCCTCCTCAGATTCCCCCGCCTACTGAAGGTACACACACATACTCGTACATTCTTTGTAGTGCTTAGATCTCAGTGATTAGTGATTGATTATTGATGCCTCTGTTGTCTCTCTCTCTCTCTCTGTTTCAGTACATGGCTTTCTTTGAGTTCAACGACCGTTTGGAAGCAGTAATGAAGAAAGCCTACATCTACAGGTACCAGAGAGAGACACATAGAACACACTTTGACCATCAACAACACATACATACTCTACACAGGACATTCGCTCAGCACGAAACACTCAGCAGAGAACACTAAGCAAACACACTCAAAACACGATACACATATTTAGCCAGCAGAGGGTGCTGTAGCCCTTACTGAGCTTAAATAACTTTTTCTCATTCCCCTCCTCTCTCTCTCGGAGTGATCCTGACCACTTCCTACCTGTTGTATTCTCTCCACATCAACGCCTGTCTGTTCTATTTAGGTTCTGACTATGAGGGTCTGGGGTCCACTAAGTGGGTCTACGACAGCAGAGGGAACAGGTGAGGAGAATACCGCTAAACAGTCACAAAACAGTCAAAAACCTCATACCAACCACATTACCACAATACAAAACAGCTTTTTCTAAGTCCTCTTCTGCTGTCACCTTTAAAATGTGTATTTATCCCAGATGTGTGTCTGCATGTATTTGTCTGACATCTGTGTGTATAATGTACCTCTGTCTGTCTGTGTGCCCAGTTATATCCGGTGTTACTACTTTGCTGTAAAGACCTTGATCACAATCGGTAGTCTCCCGGACCCCACCACCGTGTTCGAGATCACATTCCAGCTCGTCAACTACTTTGTTGGCGCCTTTGCTTTCTCCATCATGATTGGTCAGGTAGGTTCATTAGGGTACGCTGTAGCAAAAATGTTTTCCAAGAGAAAATGAAAACAAGCGTTTCTTGATGGCTCAGATAGTATGTTCTTGTTTCTGAGCGTTTTCGTCCATTTCATGCCTACTGAACACAAGGCTTGTTGTTCTGCTGTTGTTCCAGATGAGAGATGTGGTGGGGGCTGCCAAAGCAGGACAGAACTACTACCGGACAACACCATCAAGTACATGACCTCCTACCACATCCCCAAAGAGGTCCAGAACCGAGTGAAGACCTGGTACGACTACACCTGGAAGACACAGGGCATGCTGGGTGAGGAACGTTGGCTGAATGTTGTGAAAGTGCTGCATGTGAAAACGTTACAAAGAGGCTGTTTCTGTTATGGGCCTATCTGCTCACTCACCCTCCCCCTGTCGCTCTTCTTCTCTCTGCCCATCTGTCTCCCTCCTTACCTTTATCCCTCTCTCTGTCTCTCTCTCCCTACAGATGAGCAGGAGCTGTTGATCCAGCTGCCAGATAAGATGAGGATGGACATGGCTGTGGATGTTAACTACTACATTGTCAGTAAGGTGGCCCTGTTCCAGGTAAGGGGAGGGAAAGAGTCTAATGCAGAAACTCAGACATTGCAGCCCTCATCTTTGTCAAATCTTCAATAGTACATACTGTACTCTTTCTTCTCTCTCTCTCTCTCTCTCGTGTTTTCTTTATTTCTCCAATTGTACTAAACTCCCTCTTTCATGTCTCTCTATTCCATGTGCTGTGTGTCCCGTGTGGGCAGGGTGAGATCAGCAGGGAGATGTATATCAGCAAGCAGGGGGAGGTTCAGGTGGTGGGAGGACCTGATTTGAAAACTGTGTTTGTAACAATCAGGGCCGGCTCTGTGTTTGGCGAAATCAGGTGAGAGCTCCCCCTTAATCCCTGGTCCAAATCTTTTCCTCATATACAGTATCATGTTTTGGAATATCTAAGGGCTGTACATTGTACACAATCCCAATGAACCTGTTTCAGCGCTCATGCATGCAACAATGTGCATGCTATGCCTCTAGCTTGCCTCTAGCATGTCTCTAAGCATGTGTTTAGTGTTTGTTTGGCGTATAACCCATACATGTCCTCCGATTGGACAGCTTGCTGGCAGGGGGCGGGGGTAACAGACGCACGGCCAACGTGGTGGCTCACGGATTAGCTAACCTCTTCATCCTGGATAAGAGGGACCTCTCAGACATCCTGGTGCACTACCCCGAGTCCCAGAAACTCCTCCGCAAGAAGGCATAGTGAGGGGGTGATTTCTGGAATCCAACTTTCCTACCTTTTCCACTTCCCCTATCCCTCTCTTCTTACCCAGGACACAGCCCAAAGGCCCGAGGAGGGAGGTCAAATGGAAAGGCTGGGACGTGGGATATGAGTCTTGGAGAAGGGAAGGGTGGAGGGGATGGATAACCTACACACAGCCAACACATATCCCACTACATATTGTACATAGCGCTTTTTATCATACCCACCGATCTTGTGATCGCTCACGTGATGGCGAGGCAAAACGGTGTTCTCTCTTTCTCTCTCTTTACCAAGCCTCTATCTCTCCGCTTCATCTCTTCGTCCATCTGTAACTCTCTCCCTCTGTCTGTTCATCTGTTCTTTATCTCTATCTCTTTCCCTCTCTACTGTAATTCTCTCTCTCGTTGATAGTGGTTAAGAGGAGTTTGAGCTCCTGAAGAAGTATTATTGGTTTAAGTGAGAGGCAGGCAGAAGTTGAGAGGGAATCAGATCTGGAAAAACAGACAGTCTCATGACCTACTCTAACTCATCCGTGGCATCAATTTGCCTCATGAGTGAGGACAGGGCGGTGCAGTGTGTGTGTGTGTGTGTGTGTGTGTGTGTGTGTATATGTGTGTGTGTGCCTAAATGTTTCAAGCCCACAAAGTGCATCAATGTACACAGTGTATATGCACAGTGAGACCATATCTAAAAGAGTTTACTTCAGTCTGACTGACCTGACCACAACTTTTCCCTACTTCTTGGAAAATGCTGACTAAGGGTAAGAAGCCAGAGGAAAAGGCAGAGGTGAAGGAGACTGCCGAGGTGATCCCAGACAGGCCAGAGACCCAAAAGCTGTTCAAAAAAGCACCCTTGGTGGTTACAGAGCAGGCAGGCATTAAGGGCACCTTTGCCAAGCTGAAAGAGGGCTACAAACCTACTGAGACTGAGGTAAATAGTACACGCATGCATTTACATGCACACACCTAGTGTCATAAACAACTACCTCTGTGTCTGTCCCCAACTCCCCTTCTCACACCCTACCTCTTACTCTCTCTCTCTCTCACCCCCAACCCCCTCTCCCCCCAGTCCTCTGGACTCCCCATGCCTCCTCCCTCCCCGATGGTGCACCGTCGCTCCCCCATCCCCCCTGCACATCCCCACGCCGAGGATGACGAAGATGCGTTTTCCGAGACGACCGACAGCATGATGATGCTCATCCGCATGACACGCCGTCACAAAAGCGAGGAGCTCCTGTCCGTCGAGCAGAAGCCTGGAGATGAAGAGGAGGAGAAGGAGAAGAAGTAGGAGACTGAAAAGGAAATAGACAGAAAGAGAAGGGGAAGAAATGTGATCCTCCACTACTCTTCTATGCTCTTCTTGTTATATATTGACATTGAGATTTTAGACCGAAATAGTTTTAAAAAAAAACATTCTCTCTCTATTGCCGCGTTCACTTCATGTTAGAAACTCTGGACCTACGAGACAAAATGAACGTAAGTTATTTGCATAGAGCTTCCTATTGGTTGATTTTCCAAGTGGGAAACTCGGGTACCATCTTTCTATAATGAGTAAGCAAGTAGGACATTTCGGAGTTTCCGACAAGACGTGAACACGGCATATGTCCCCCTCGGGAAAGTTCCCTTTACAGAGTTATCCTTTCATATTCTGGGATATTCTGTGTACCCCTTCTATCCCTCACTCCCTCGTGGTCTCACTGATGTTGTGTGTGTTAAATACGTTTTAGTACCTTAAAGAGGCAATTAGCAGTTGAAACAATAAAAAAGCGTACTTCCCGCCCCTGTTTCGGTTAAAAGCTGAGGGATGGGGCTGGAGAAATGTGACCATCCTTGATATCAAAATGTAGTGTTATGCTTCTTTTGAGGCTATATAGCGTTTGTTTACGTTTACTTTGTTTACAAACATTGAAGTAAAACAAGCTTATATTTGGGATTGTGAAATGGTACGACAGTTGAACTAAACTCATGAGACATTTATAAGTTACATTCTTAAAGAATTAATGAGTACATATCATTAATTTATATATCCAAAAATGTTTGTAGCAACTGCAGATTGCCCCTTTAATCCTTATTGATGCTTCATAATCCAAAAGAGCCTTTATGGTTATAGAACTCCATTACCCAGGGGGCTTAGCTTCTATGTACTGCCATTCTCCCCAAGGACCTGTGACAGAGGCAATATGGCCTTAACCAAACCTAGATGTTGCTGGTTTCCTTAGCCATTCCTTTTTAAAAGAGAGGCCATTTTCTTTTGTAGTCTGTGCCACAAGAGTGAACACTAGTCTTTCACTCTAAAACAATGCTTAGCATTTAATCGTTGGGAAAACATCTGTTTCTCTTATCTGAGGAATATGGGAAGAAAACGTTTTCTTATCTGAACTCTGAGAGTGAGTGGTCCTGTGTTGGTTTCCATGGCGCCGTGATGCATCACACAGGTCGATATCTGATTGACGAATTCAGGGTCGTTGCCATGTGTCCTCCTGTCTGACACAGCAGGAGCACAAATGGGTTTCAATGATTTTACTGAGTTACTGAGTTGAGGTCAGTGTGTGTGTGTGTGTGTGTGTGTGTGTGTGTGTGTGTGTGTGTGTGTGTGTGTGTGTGTGTGTGTGTGTGTGTGTGTGTGTGTGTAAGATGTGGAAATGAGTGTGTATGAGCAGGAAGAGGTGCAGAAAGCCAGAGGAAGTGTTCATTGTGTCCGTCTCAACCAAACGGGAAAAGGCAGAATAAAAAAAAAAGGCGGGAATAAAACAATGCTGAGCAAGCCTCAGAACTAACCTCTGTCCGACATTGTGCTACATCTTAGGCTGTGGGTGTGTGTGCATACTTGTGGTAGGAGTCACATTTTAACTTAAGTTCAAGTTAACTTTCCAACCCTTTCCCATATCTATCAGTGACCTAAGGTCATAGACAGAGTGGGTTGTCAGAGTGGGTTCTTTTTAAACACCATAGCATAGATGCCTAGGTGCTACTAGAAGATTTAGGGCTAGATTAAATCCCTATCGCAGAAGTAGGATATCGCAGAAGATCTGCGTTATAGCTTGATTTCAATTTCAAGGCAATGTTCATCGCATACTAGATTCACGGTAAACGTTGCACATGTCGGCTCAATCTAAAATTACCTTTACATTTTGACGCAGATCTTCCTAGATACTTCCACAATACGGATTGAATCCGGCCCTTAAATGTAACGCTCAGGGATTATGCCCATATTTCATGTTTTTATGAGCCTGTTTTTAACATGGATATGTTTCAGTCGACTGGACGTGCTTTTGGTGTCATTTTCAACTGAGAAAGTATCAGACACACTGAACCATTTTGGAAATGAAAGCTATATATTATATATATATATATATATATATATATATATATACACACAGTTGAAGTCGGAAGTTTACATACACCTTAGCCAACTACAGTGGGGGGGAAAAGTATTTGATCCCCTGCTGATTTTGTACGTTTGCCCACTTACAAAGAAATGATCAGTCTATAATTTTAATGGTAGGTTTATTTGAACAGTGAGAGACAGAATAACAACAAAAAAATCCAGAAAAATGCATGTCAAAAATGTTATAAAATGATTTGCATTTTAATCAAATCAAATCAAATTTATTTATATAGCCCTTCGTATATCAGCTGAAATCTCAAAGTGCTGTACAGAAACCCAGCCTAAAACCCCAAACAGCAAGCAATGCATGTGAAAGAGGCACGGTGGCTAGGAAAAACTCCCTAGGAAAAACTCCCTAGAAAGGCCAAAAACCTAGGAAGAAACCTAGAGAGGAACCAGGCTATGAGGGGTGGCCAGTCCTCTTCTGGCTGTGCCGGGTGGATATTATAACAGAACATGGTCAAGATGTTAAAATGTTCATAAATGACCAGCATGGTCAAATAATAATAATCATTGTAGTTGTCGAGGGTGCAACAAGCACGTCCGGTGAACAGGTCAGGGTTCCGTAGCCGCAGGCAGAACAGTTGAAACTGGAGCAGCAGCATGGCCAGGTGGACTGGGGACAGCAAGGAGTCATCATGCCAGGTAGTCCCGAGGCATGGTCCTAGGGCTCAGGTCCTCCGAGAGAACGAAAGAAAGAGAGAAAGAGAGAATTAGAGAGAGCATGAGGGAAATAAGTATTTGATCCCTCTGCAAAACATGACTTAGTACTTGGTGGTAAAACCCTTGTTGGCAATCACAGAGGTCAGACGTTTCTTGTAGTTAGCCACCAGGTTTGCACACATCTCAGGAGGGATTTTGTCCCACTCCTCTTTGCAGATCTTCTCCAAGTCATTAAGGTTTCGAGGCTGACGTTTGGCAACTCGAACCTTCAGCTCCCTCCACAGATTTTCTATGGGGTCTGGAGACTGGCTAGGCCACTCCAGGACCTTAATGTGCTCCTTCTTGAGCCACTCCTTTGTTGCCTTGGCCGTGTGTTTTGGGTCATTGTCATGCTGGAATACCCATCCATGACCCATTTTCAATGCCCTGGCTGAGGGAAGGAGGTTTTCACCCAAGATTTGACCCCGTCCATCGTCCCTTTGATGCGGTGAAGTTGTCCTGTCCTCTTAGCAGAAAAACACCCCCAAAGCATAATGTTTCCACCTCCATGTTTGACGGTGGAGATGGTGTTCTTGGGGTCATAGGCAGCATTCCTCCTCCTCCAAACACGGCGAGTTGAGTTGATGTCAAAGAGCTCCATTTTGGTCTCATCTCCATTTTGGCCTCATCTGATTTGCATTAAGACCACTGGTTGGTAATTAAGACATTTCAGGGCATATTGACAACTGTTTCTCTTTAGTTTTGAGCTTTTGACTGGTCTGCTAAACAGGACATTAGCAGTAATTTTTTGGACCATTGAGAAAGGCAAGGAAACACGCTGAGGGAAAATCTATTCTGTTGCCAAATATCATTTGCCGAGTCCCGGATGTTCCGGTTTTCAGGTGAAATGGAAAGAGAGCCTGTGACACGACTTCCGCTTTTGAACGTTAGCAAGTGTAACCGTGTATGTTCCGTGCCTCTCTTCGCCCCAACCTGGGCTCGAACCAGGGACCCTTGCACACATCAACTACTGACACCCACGAAGCATCGTTACCCATCGCGCCACAAAAGCCGCGGCCCTTGCAACGCAAGTGGAACAACCCCTTCAGGTCTCAGAGCGAGTGACGTCACCGATTGAAACGCTATTAGCGCGCACCACCGCTAACTAACTAGCCATTTCACATCGGTTACACAAGGCGATACTGTAGTTTAACTCCACATCCACTGGATTGGTGGAACAGAGCAGAAGATAACCGCTTTTTCCCCCAGTTTAGTTTTTCTTACGTCAAGACCAGTATGTAGGGGATCTAGTTTCAGGCGTGTATTTATGCCTGCAATGTTAGGTTAGTGTGCATATACTGTGACTGCATTCTGCTTCTTCAAGTATTGTTCTTGGATAAACGAGTACAACGTTAAGATATTTACTCCAAACAGTTGTGTGAGATTGGTCAGCGGTCAAGCAACAATACAACGGGTTAAACATCTGTCAAACGTCTCTCTCTTTTGGTGCTTTCAGGACAACTGGGAACTCGAAAATAACCTAGGACAAATCATGACGTCGGTCATTGGGAAAGTTGAAGCTCTCTAGAAAGATGCTCAAGTTCCCGACTTAGAATTCCGACGTGGATGACCGTTCAAAACTGTTTTTCCCAATCTAAACTTGTCTTTTCCCGAGTACATAGTTGCCTTGAACGCACTGAAGTCAGAAGTCTGAGATTTCCGAGTTGGTTTGAACGCGGCGATGTCTGACCTACGTCACTGTCTCTGAAGCGCTGTCAGCTGGTGAATTCCACTCCAAATCGCGAGGAGACGCAACCGAAAAAAAAGAAAAACTTAACTCTGAATAGGCTACTTCAGGGTTTTGGACTCTGCAACACAGTCCAACCGCTTTTTGATTGACACTTTATGTGCGGTTGATTTATTTTGTCAATTTGGGAAATGTACGGATAAAATAACAAGGCGAGGTTTCGCGTGTTGGACCGAGAGGTAAGAGTTACAAACGTTGCACTATTTTCCTTTCCTCTAGCACATTGCTTGCTTTCAATTTCGCCATTTATAGTAAATTGTTTAAGATTTGCTCACACAATAAATTGTAGTTGCCATGTCAAAATAATGTTGGTTTGTATTAACAATTTTGTCAAACCGCGAATTGCACACTGATTTGGCAGCGTGGTCGTGCAGTTTAATTAGTGATATTGACTATCAATATTAGGCTACTTGGCAAGGCGCCCTAGACTACAGCCCAAAGCCACTTTATCAAATTGCTCCGTTTTGTTTCCGTTGTTTACAGAACACTGCAACGGAGCACATCCAATTCACTGAAAACAGCTGTGGTTCACACCATTCCAGTCGTTTCCACGCATGTCAAAAAGCCTCCCTCTTCTGTCAAATAAAATGTTCTCAGCGTTTTCATTTCAGTGCTGAACTGTGTGTGTGTGTGTGTGTGTGTGTGTGTGTGTGTGTGTGTGCGCGCGCGCGCGCGCGCCCCCACTCATATAAAAATTATATCACACTACATTACACACACACACACACAGTGCCTTCGGAAAGTATTCAGACCCCTTGACATTTTGTTACATCCTAATTCTATAACTTATTAAATAGTATTTTTCCCTCGTCGATCTACACACAATACCCCATAATGACAAAGGAAAAACAGGTTTATACAATTTTTTTCCCCTAATTTATAAAAAACTGAAATTACATTTATGTACAGTACCAGTCAAATTTGGGACACCTACTCATTCAAGGGTTTTTCTTTATCTTACTATTTTCTACATTGTAGAATAATATTGAAGACAAACTGAAATAGCACATGGAATCATGTAGTAACCAAAAATGTGTTAAACAAATCAAAATATATTTGAGATTCATCAAAGTAGCCACCCTTTGCCTTTATAACAGCTTTGGTCTTGAGCGCTCTGGAGCAAATCAAACTTTATTTGTCACATGCGCCGAATACAACAAGTGTAGACCTTACTGTGAAATTCTTATTTACAAGCCCTTAACCAAAAGTGCAGTTCAAGAAGAGTTAAGAAAATATTTACCAAATAAACTAAAGTAAAAAATAATAGAAACTAACACAATAACAACAATAACGAGGCTATATACAGGGGGTACCGGTGACGGTACAGGTTGAGGTAATTTGTACATGTAGGTAGAGGTGAAGGGACTATGCACAGATAATAAACAGCGAGTAGCAGCAGTGAGCAGTGTACAAAACAAATGGAGGGGCGTGTCATTGTAAGTAGTCCGGTTGCCATTTCATTAATTGTTCAGCAATTTTATGGCTTGGTTAGAAGCTCTTAAGAAGCCTTTTGATCCTAGATGTGGCGCTCTGGTACCGCTTGCCGTGCGGTAGCAGAGAAAGCAGTCTATGACTTGGGTGACTGGAATCTCTGACAATTGTATGGGCTTTCCTCTGAAACTGCCTATTAAATAGGTCCTGGATGGGAGGAGGCTTGGCCCCAGTGATGTACTGGGCCATATACACTACCCTCTGTGGTACCTTATGGTCAGATGCCCAACAGTTTCCATTCTAGGCGGTGATGCAACAGGTCAGGATGCTCTCGATGGTGCAGCTGTAGAACTTTTTGAGGATCTGGGGACCCATGCCAAATCTTTTCAGTGTCCCGAGGGGGAAAAGGTTTTGTCGTGCCTTCTTCACGACTGTCTTGGTGTGTTTGGACCATGATAGTACATTGGTGATGTGGACACCAAGGAACTTGAAACTCTGGACCCCGCTCCACTACAGCCCCGTTGATGTTAATGGGGGCCTGTTCGGCCGGCCTTTTCCTGTAGTCCACAATCAGCTCCTTTGTCTTGCTCACTTTGAGGGAAAGGTTGTTGTCCTGGCACCACACTGCCAGTTCTCTGACCTCCCTATAGGCTATCTCATCGTTGTCAGTGATCAGGCCTGCCACTGTTGTGTCCACGCAGTCGTGGGTGAACAGTGAGTACAGGAGGGGACTAAGTACACACCCCTGAGGGGCCCCAGTGTTGAGGATCAGCGTGGCAGATGTGTTGTTGCCTACCCTTAACACCTAGGGGCAGCCTGTCAGAAAGTCCAGGATCCCGTTGCAGAGGGAGGTGTTTAGTCCCAGGGTCCTTAGCTTAGTGATGAGCTTTGTGGGCACTATGAACTTTGTGGGCACTATGGCGTTGACTACAGCTTAGTGTTCAATGAACAGCATTCTCACATAGGTGTTTCTTTTGTCCAGGTGGGAAAGGGCAGTGTGGAGTGCGATTGAGATTGCGTCATCTGTGGATCTGTTGGGATGGTATGCAAATTGAAGTGTGTCTCGGGTATCCGGTTTTCATCAAGGATATCTCTGTACTTTACTCCATTCATCTTTGCCTCGATCCTGACTAGTCTCCCAGTCCCTGCCACTGAAAAACATCCCCACAGCATGATGCTGCCACCGACATGCTTCACCGTAGGGATGGTGCCAGGTTTCCTCCAGACGTGACGCTTGGCATTCAGGCCAAAGAGTTCAATCTTGGTTTCATTAGACCAGAGAATCTTGTTTCTCAGTCAGTCCTTTACGTGCCTTTTGGCGAACTCCACGCGGACTCTCGTCCCTTTTACTGAGGAGTGGCTTGAGTCTGGCCACTCTACCATAAAGGCCTGATTGGTGGAGTGCTGCAGAGATGGTTGTCCTTCTGGAAGTTTCTCCCATCTACATAGAGGAACTCTGGAGGTTTGTCAGAGTGACCACCGGGTTCTTAGTCGCCTCCCTGACCAAGGCCCTTCTCCCCCGATTGCGCAGTTTGGCTGGACAGCCAGCTCTAGGAAGAGTCTCGGTGGTACCCTTCCCCAGATCTGTGCCTTGACACAATGCTGTCTCGTCGGAGCTCGACTGACAATTCCTTTAACCTCATGGCTTGTTTTTTGCTCTAATATGCACAGTCAACTGTGGGACCTTTATATAGACAGGTGTGTGCCTTTCCAAATCAAGTCCAATCAATTGAATTTGCCACAGGTGGACTCCAATGAAGTTGTAGAAACATCTCAAGGATGACCAACGGAAACAGGATGCGCCTGAGCTAATACTTATGTAAATAAGTTATTTATGTTTGTTGAGAGAGACCAGGGTGTGTCTAGTCGTCTTTACAGACCGTGCCAATGAACGGATGTATGATCTAAAAATAGAAGAGTTTATTTATGAGTTATCCTTTAAAAAAATTACAAACAAGTGTCAGGGACAGTGATCTTGATTTGACATCGGAGCAGATTTTTCTACACGCTGGGTAATGGAGTAACTGTGTGTAACATCCTTCCCTTCTTACTGTTAGAAAATGTAATAGCTCAGTCAATGTGGGGCGGACTTATTTTGACAGACCATTGTTTTTAAAAGCCCTCCCAGTTGTTACTGCACCAGAGGGGGCTGTGTTTGTAAAATACATACCGCTAGAGCGCAGAGTACAGGGACATTCCATTTTGTTCTCCATGTTCTCCATGTTCGCTACAGTACATCTCCTCGCGTCATCACTGGCATGGCATTCCAGAGGCAGGAGTCACGAGCAGAACACATTGACCCTACCCCTCTCTGTTAGACCTGCATAGCTGAGAAAGATTACACCGCTTTAATTCAATTTCATGTTGATGTGAGGGAAGATGGTCAGGGCATGTCTGCTAAGTCTCTAGTTGTTCGGACTGTTATTGTGGGAACTGCTTAGACCGTTCATATGTTATGTTGGACTCCCATAGAGATGGCGACACAATTCTGCCCCCCTCTAGATCTTAGGCCTCACTCCCCCCTATCTGAGATATCTACTGCTGCCCTCATCCTCCACATACAACACCTGTTCTGCCAGTCACCTTCTGTTAAAGGTCCCCAAAGCGCACACATCCCTGGGTCGCTCTTTTCAGTTCGCTGCAGCTAGCGACTTGAATGAGCTGTAACAAACACTCAAACTGGACAGTTTTATCTCCATCTCTTCATTCAAAGACTCAATCATGGACACTCTTACTGACAGTTGTGGCTGCTTTGCGTAATGTGTTGTCTTTACCCTTTGTGCTGTTGTCTGTGCCCAATAATGTTTGTACCATGTTTTGTGCTGCTACCATCTTGTTGCTGCCATGCTATCTTGTTGTCTTAGGTCTCTCTTTATGTTGTGTTGTCTCTCTTGTCATGATGTGTTTTGTCCTATATTTTTATTTGTATTTTTAATCCCAGCCCCCGTCCCCACAGGAGGCCTTTTGCCTTTTGGTAGGCCGTCATTGTAGATAAGAATTTCTTCTTAACTGACTTGCCTTGTTAAATAATAAAAACAATTATAATAATCATGGTCCCCCAAGCAAGGTATAGTTGGACAAGACACCAGTGTAGGCTGGGAGGGTGTGGAGACAGAGAGCAGACACACACACACAGTCTGTGGTTTCCAGACGATGGGCTGGTTGAGTCACAGGCTGTAAAGAGAATAAGAGTCTGCTCGTGGAAATTACATGTCATACAGAGTGATTATGTAGCTCCAACCGCGTGCGTGCTTGTGTGCGTGCGTGCTTGTGTGCGTGCGTGGCTACTAGCTACACATCAGACAATGTATTCCGTTAAATATTTGCCAAAGACACTGTATGGGGAAATCTGTTCAGAAATGTGCCATGTGCACAAGCGTGCGTGAGCTCACACATGAGGATAGTGTTTGTTTGGATCACAGTCAGTCTCTGGTTTGGTGCTCTATTGTAGGCTGTTTGTTAAATAAGTCCTGGACGGTTTGACTTGTTTTGCTGCGGTAGTGGAGATGATGAGGTTAAAGAGTGGGGCGTGTGAACCACTTTTTCCCTTTCATCATATAAAGGATGGCATGTTGTGACTTCTCCATGCATTCAGGCATTATGTAACGGCTCTGATTGGAAGCATATTATCGTAGAATGTGAACATGACCAGAACCAGTAGGTGGTGCTGTTTGCTGCAGTGTCTGTCACACAGATGGACTACAGTCTCTTGGCACTGATGTTGGTTAGCCTACATGGATGACATGCTCAGGGTAGAAGTTACCCTTTGGCACAGATCTAGGATCAGTTTATCTTCCCGCAATTCATTATGAGGTGAATCACAAAACTGACCACGAGGGGTTCCAATCTGGCCCCTGGGTGGTGGTTTGAGTGAAATATACCTTCTCTTTTTTTTAAACATTTTTTATGACATTTTTTTAATACATTTTTTTTTATTTCACCTTTATTTAACCAGGTAGGCTAGTTGAGAACAAGTTCTCATTTACAACTGCGACCTGGCCAAGATAAAGCAAAGCAGTGTGACACAGACAACAACACAGAGTTACTCATGGAGTAAACAATAAACAAGCCAATAACACAATAAACAAGTCAATGACACAGTAAAAAAAAAAGAAAGTCTATATACAGTGTGTGCAAAAGGCATGAGGAGGTAGGCAATAAATAGGCCGTAGGAGCGAATAATTTCAATTTAGCAGATTAACACTGGCGTGATAAATGAGCATATGATGATGTGCAAGTAGAAATACTGGTGTGCAAAAGAGCAGAAAAGTAAATAAAATAAAAACAGTATGGGGATGAGGTAGGTAGATTGGGTGGGCAATTTACAGATGGACTATGTACAGCTGCAGCGATCGGTTAGCAGCTCAGGTAGCTGCTTTTCAGGGAGCATCTGCAATTGAAAAACAATGGATAAAGTACTATTTTATTTTTTGCACATTTTGATGGTGAGGAAATGCAACCAATTTTCAATGCGGCCCTCCGGACTTCATCGAAGACCGAATGCGGCCCCTGTGTCAACATGAGTTTGACACCCCTGATCTAGGGAAACTGACAACTTCATCCTACTTAGTCTCATGGTCATTTCAACACAACTTTTAAATCGGATTAGATTCTGAACAAGAGAAGATGTGTAAACGACAGCAGAGCCTCAGTTCAGCTGTAGCTAATCTGGCCCAATTAAACTGTGTATGAAAGAGGGGTAGATTTTATATTAGGAAATGTTCATGCCATGTTGCCCACAGCGGATTACTGCCTAACTTCATTCTGCATGTTAATTGCTATAAGACACAGTAAGAAAATGACTAGGCTATTTTAAGTGTGAGCGTGAGTTAGAACATTACACTATATCAGGGGTGTCAAACATACGGCCTGCAGGTCCAATCCGGCCCGTGGGTGGTTTGAGTAAATACAAAAAAAAACATGTTTTTGGGGGGTGGAACAAACTCCGTATACTTTTAAAATGACAGTGAGTGTCTCAAATTCCAAAAACGATGGCTAGAGGACAATTCTTTTGCACATTTTGACAGCAAGCAAATATAACCAATTTTCATTGCGGCCCTCCGGACCTTGTTGAAGACCAAGTGCGGTCCCCGTGCAAAATGAGTCCTAGACCCCTGCACTATATACACGCTCAATCACACCACATTACACTGAAACAAAACCCACACACATACACTGCATACGTGCATACCGACACAAAACACACATACACTTTTACACTCATCATATGCTGCTGCTACTCTTCTTACTACTCTTATTATATATCCTGATGCCTAGTCACTTTATATGTTTTGCTGCATAGTGATCTGGTAGTTGTACTCCCTGAATATAGCTCCATTCTTGTGTATTTTAATTCTCTTGTTACTATTTTTCTCTTTTATTATACTCAACAAAAATATAAACGCAACATGTAAAGTAGTGATGCACCGATATGACATTTTTGACCGATATCCGATATTTTCCTTGCCAAAAAAAACCCGCCACCGATATTTAACATTTTTGCGGCCTTTTAAGCATTCTAGAACAGTTGAATAGTTAACACACACACACACATGGACACAGCGGCCTAAGGCACTGCATCTAAGTGCAAGAGGCGTCACTATAGTCCCTGGTTCGAATCCAGGCTGTATTACATCTGGCTGTGATTGGGAGTCCCATAGGGCGGCACACAATTGGCCCAGCGTCGACCGGGTTTGGCCGGGGAATTTATTCTTAACTGACTTTACTAGTTAAATAAAGGTTACACACACACACCACACTGACCAAAAAGTTATTTTATTGGCATTTACGTATGTCGCCATTACCAGTAAAACATAGTCAAAACCTATTTCACTTACTTGCTGTGCTGTTTCGTTGTTCACTTGTTCAGTCGTTTCTAGCTAACTATATAGCTAGGTGTCATCTAAAATAACCCTAATTTATAAGATGGTTCTTATTTGATTAATGGTGGTCGGACCCATCTATGTGAAGCTAGCCACAGTAAGGATTAGCCACAATAGGAGACTTTGCGGTTAGCCTTCAAAATAAAAGTATAGCATAATTATACTATTTGTATTAATTTGCATCACTGTCAATGACATAATTTTATTTTGAAGGCAAACTGCAAATTCCATTATTGTGCCTAATCCTTATTGTGGCTAGCTTCGCAACACATAACTCGGTCCGGTCGAGCGTCACTAGCCAGATGAAGCTAGTTGGCTGCTTATAACGTTAGCTTTTGGCAAAAGGGTTAAGTAGCTGGCTAGCTATTTATTTTCATGAACTGAAGTTCAATTTCAATAGGCGAACAAGTGGCAACCTAGCTAATACTTACTCACAAGGATTCCTAAATCATTGCTAAGAATAACGAATATAACTGCAGTTTCTACTGGTCATTGTTTTCAGGCTGTTTGTATTGGTTCTAGCTAGGTACCAAGCTAAAGCCAGCTACCCCAGAAGTTGCGGTCGAATAAATTATGCTTTATTACCAACATGGTATTGTAAACACATCGTTCACATCGTGTTTGCAGACTTTTTTGTACAGCTTTGAGAGTGCTACTGTATATTTTTTGACATGCAAAGACCCAAACGGCGTTCCATAGTATGTATGACGTGAAGCTAATAGCAGTGACGGTATTACTGTGTAACTCCGGGAGGGCAACGTCGGAAAAATAGCGCACTTGGTAGTGTTAACCGGCACTCAACCAGTCAGAGAAAGCCAACATCACCCACGACAGAGAATGGTTGATTGTCAAGGGTAATGAATTCCGTTATCTTGACTTTAATGGATTTTGCCTTTGAGTTGTCTCGCTGAAATTTTGTTACTCTTTCAAATGACTGCTTAACTTGTTGACTGCTCGATCCATACAGCAGACATTGTGGGCTAGTTTAGGAATGCTGTGTTGCACGTATAGCGTAACATTTTACATGGCGTCATTACATCATGTATCTTTGTTATATAGGAATGCACGTCAGCTTTGACATCGGACGTTAAACTAGACATTGGCCGATTCCGATATGTTCGCCGACTATATCGTGTTTCACTAATGTTAGGTGTTGATCTCATGTTTCATGAGCTGAAATAAAAGAACCCAGAAACTAGTTTACATCCCTGTTAGTGAGCATTTCTCCATTGCCAAGATAATCCATCCACCTGACAGGTTTGGCATATCAATAAGCTAATTAAAAATCATGATCATTAGTCATTACACATGTGCACCTTGTGCTGGGAACAATTAAAAGCCCACACTAAAATGTGCAGGTTTGTCACACAACACAATGCCCCAGATGTCTCAAGTTGAGGGAGCGTGCGGTTGGTGTGCTGACTGCAGGAATGTCCACCAGAGCTGTTGCCAGATAATTTAATGTTAATTTCTCTACCATAAGCCGCCTCCAACGTCATTTTAGAGAATTTAGCAGTACGTCCAAACGGCCTCACAACCGCAGACCACGTGTAACCGTGCCAGCCCAGGACCTCCATCTGGCTCCTTCACCTGCGGGATCATCTGAGACCAGCCAACCGGACAGCTGATGAAACTGAGTATTATTTCTCTCTGTAATTAAGCCCTTTTATGGGGAAAGACTCAATCTGATTGGCTGGGCCTGGCTCCCAGTGGGTGGGCCTATGCCCTCCCAGGCCCACCCATGGCTGAGTCCCTGCCCAGTCTATATGAAATAGATTAGGGCCTAATAAATTTACTGATTTCCTTACATGAACTGTAAGTCAGTGAAATTGTTGCGCTTTTATATTTTTGTTCAGTACATAATCCTTATCATTGGGAAGGGCTTAACTGTAACGTCTACACCTGTTGTATTCGGCGCTTTGATTTGATTTTCCTTGCCTATCCTTGCCGCGAGGCATCACAAGCAGTAGGTTAGAGAGTGAAAGTGTGGAGAGACAGGCTGTGTTCTGAGGCGAGGAGACGGGAGGTGTGTGTGTGTGTGTCGGGGCTGAGAATTGCCAGGGACCTCCCGATACGATATGTATTGTGATTATCACAATTCTATATGTACTGCGATTGTATTCATTTTTTGCGATTTTGATGTAACCAAACATATTACACACTAGACAAAAGAGCATAAGAATTTAGTTTTGATCAGTCATGGAAATAAAAGTGAAAAAAAACATGCTGGCTCGCTATTTAAAAAGATGGAGAACAAGCTGCAGCATGAAAAATACTGTAGTTCTGGAGCAGGTACGCTTTTGACTAGATGGGATTCAGCTTTGGTCAAATTTGACTTTTCGTAGCAGGTTAGCAGAACTTAAACACCAGGTTAGGATAATTAACGTAGCAGGTTAGGAAAAATAAGTTAAGATTAGGAAAAGGGTTAGCCTCGTAATGGAACAGGCTTCACTAAAATGGGAAGCCTGGCAAAGTCCATGGTAGAAAGATGGCTAAATAGGGCTGGGAACCCAGTGTAAATCAGTGCAACCCGTCAATAAAATGCCTTTCTTGAGGGGAGCTCCAATAGTACTAACTAGATTAGTGTTGTAGGTGCAACAGTGCGTGTGGATGGCCAGGAAATCGCAGCTTAAAACCCCATCAAAAGATGTTGATGTCTGTTAATTTTGTGTATAGAGCACACTTCTGGCAATACAAAATTCTCCAGATCTCCATGGGAGGCGTGACAACGACATGATTTTAGAGGTATGGCAACGCGTAGAATGGGATTAGCCAGAATTCCCCAAAATTAAATTTAAGTTTAATTTGACATAAGTTACAGCCCTTCTAGCCATGACCCGCAGGTACAGCCAACCCAGCATTTTTTACAAGTCGATAATTGGAGTCAAAGTATCGCTATAATATTGACCAAAATAATATTGCGATATGAAACTATATACAGTTGAAGTCGGAAGTTTACATACACCTTAGCCAAATACATTTCAAATCAGTTTTTCACAATTCCTGACATTTAATCCAAGTAAAAATTCCCTGTTTTAGGTCAGTTAGGATCACCACTTTATTTTAAGAATGTGAAATGTCATAATAGTTGAGAGAATTATTTATTTCAGCTTTTATTTCTTTCATCACATACCCAGTGGGTCAGAAGTTTACATACACTCAATTAGTATTTGGTAGCATTGCATTTAAATTGTTTAAACGTTGTTAAACGTTTCAGGTAGCCTTCCACAAGCTTCCCACAATAAGTTGGGTGAATTTTGGCCCATTCCTCCTGACAGAGATGGTGTAACTGAGTCAGGTTTGTAGAACTCCTTGCTCACACATGCTTTTTCAGTTCTGCCCAAACATTTTCTATGGGATTGAGGTCAGGGCTTTGTGATGGCCACTCCAATACCTTGACTTTGTTGTCCTTAAGCCATTTTGCCACAGCTTTGGAAGTATGCTTGGGGTCTTGTCCATTTGGAAGACCAATTTGCGACCAAGCTTTAACTTCCTGACTGATGTCTTGAGATGTTGCTTCAATATATCCACATTATTTTCCTACCTCATGATGCCATCTATTTTCTGAAGTGCACCAGTCCCTCCTGCAGCAAAGCACCCCTACAACTTGATGCTGCCACCCCCGTGCTTCACTGTTGGGATGGTGTTCTTCGGCTTGCAAGCCTCCCCCTTTTTCCTCCAAACATAACGATGGTCATTATGGTCAAACAGTTCTATTTCTGTTTAACCTTTCTGGGAAATGTGGGACGCTAACGTCCCACCCGCGGTACACACTATTCAACAGCCAGTGAAATAGCAGGGCGGCAAATTCAAAACAACAAAAATCTCATAATTCAAATTTCTCAAACATACAACTATTATATCCCATTTAAGATACACTTCTCATTAATCCAACCACATTGTCCAACCACATTTCAAAAAGGCTTTACGGCGAAAGCATAACATTAGATTATGTTAGGACAGCACCGAGACAAGAAAAACCACACAGCCATTTTCCAAGCAAGGAGAGGTGTCACAAAAAACAGAAATACAGCTAAAATCAATCACTAACCTTTGATGATCTTCATCAGATGGTACTCATAGGACTTCATGTTACACAATACATGTATGTTTTGCTCGATAAAGTTCATAGTTATATCCAAAAACCCCATTTTACATTGGCGTGTAATGTTCAGAAATGTTTTGCCTCCCAAAACTTCCGGTGAATGAGCACATCAATTTACAGAAATACTCATCATAAACGTTGATAAAATATTAAACTGTTATTCAAAGAATTATAGATACACTTCTCCTTAATGCAACCGCTGTGTCAGATTTCAAAAAAACTTTACAGCGAAAGCACACTTTGCAATAATCTGAGTACAGCGCTCAGACAACAACAACAAGCAATACAGATACCCGCCATTTTGGAGTCAACTAAAATCAGAAATGGCATAATAAATATTCACTTACTTTTGATGATCTTCATCAGAATGCACTCCCAGGAATCCCAGTTCCACAATAAATGTTTGTTTTGTTCGATAAAGTCCATCATTTATGTCCAAATACCTCCTTTTTGTTTGCGTGTTTAGTCCACTACGCTGGAAGCGCGCGCAAAATTTCACGACAAAAAGTCAAAAGTTCTATTTACGTTCGTAGAAACATGTCAAATGATGTATAGCATCAATCTTTAGGATGTTTTTATCATAAATCTTCAGTAATATTCCAACCAGACAATTCCAATGTCTTCAGAAAAGAAAAGGAACACAGCTAACTCTCACGGGAGCGTGCGCCACTGAACACGTCATTCTCTGTCGTCTACTTCCAGGACCTCTTATTCTCTCCCTATTCACAGTAGAAACATGAAACAACATTCTAAAGACTGTTGACATCTAGTGGAAGCCTTAGGAAGTGCAAAATGAACACTGTCACTGTATACTGGATAGGGAATCACTTGGAAAACCTCCAAACCTCAGATTTCCACACTTCCTGGTTGGATTTTTCTCAGGTTTTTGCCTGCCATATGAGTTCTGTTATACTCACAGACATCATTCAAACAGTTTTAGAAACTTCAGAGTGTTTTCTATCCAAATATACTAATCATATGCATATCCTACCTTCTGGGCCCGAGTAGCAGGCAGTTTAATTTGGGCACATCATTCATCTGAATTTCCGAATACTGCCCTCTGTCACTAAAAAATTAATCAGACCAGAGGACATTTCTCCAAAAAATACAATCGTTAGCCATGTGAGCAGTTGCAAACCGTAGTCTGGCTTTTTTTATGTTGGTTTTGGAGCAGTGGCTTCTTCCTTGCCTTGTGTGGCCTTTCAGGTTATGTCGATCTAGGACTCGTTTTACTGTGGATATAGATTCTTTTGAACCCGTTTCCTCCAGCATCTTCACAAGGTCCTTTGCTGTTGTTCTGGGATTGATTTGCACTTTTCGTACCAAATTACGTTCATCTCTAGGAGACAGAACGCGTCTCCTTCCTGAGCGGTATGACGGCTGCGTGGTCCCATGGTGTTTATACTTGCGTACTATTGTTTGTAGAGATGAACGTGGTACCTTCAGGCGTTTGGAAATTGCTCCCAATGATGAACCAGACTTGTGGAGGTCTACAATTTGTTTCTGAGGTCTTTGCTGATTTCTTTTGATTTCCCCATGATGTCAGCAAAGAGGCATTGAGTTTGAAGGTAGGCCTTGAAATACATCCACAGGTACACCTCCAATTGACTCAAATGATGTCAATTAGCCTATCAGAAGCTTCTGAAGCCATGACATAATTTTATGGAATTGTCCAAGCTGTTTATAGGCACAGTGAAGTGAACTTCTGACCCTCTGGAATTGTGATACAATCTGTCTGTAAACAATGGAAAAATTACTTGTCATGCACAAAGTAGATGTTCTAACCGATTTGACAAAACTATAGTTTGGTAACAAGAAATTTGTGGAGTGGTTGAAAAATGAGTTGTAATGACTCCAACTTAAGTGTATGTAAACTTCCGACTTCAACTGTATGTATTGCGATTCGATAGTGTGATGTTATTGTGATTTGATGTTCCAAACATATTGAGCACTATATAGTGCATTCGGAAAGTATTCAAACCCCTTGACTTTTTCCACATTTTGTTAGCTTTATTCTAAAATGTATTTAATAGATTTTTTTCCACATCAATCTTCACACAATACCCCATATTGTGTGCGTTTAGAGAATCCATTTCAGTTTCATTTTAATATCACATTTACAATAAGAATTCAGACCCTTTACTCAGTACTTTGTTGAAGTGTCTTTTGGCAGCAATTACAGCCTTGTGTCTTCTTGGGTATGATGCTACAAGTTTGGCACACCTGTATTTGGGGAGTTTCTCCCATTCTTCTCTGCAGATCCTCTCAAGCTCTGTCAGGTTGGATGGGGAGTGTCGCTGCACAGCTATTTTCAGGTCTCTCCAGAGATGTTAGATCGGCTTCAAGTCCGGGCTGTGGCTGGGCCACACCAGGAAATTCAGAGACTTGTGCTGAAGCCACTCCTGCATTGTGTTGGCTGTGTGCTTAGTAGAGGTCGACCGATTTATGATTTTTCAACGCCGATACCGATTATTGGAGGGCCAAAAAAAGACATTGCCGATTAATCGGCCGATTTTCTTTCTTTTTTTTTTTTGTAATAATGACAATTACAACAATACTGAATGAACACTTATTTTAACTTAATATAATACATAAATACTATCAATTTAGCCTCAAATAAATAATGAAACGTTAAATTGTGTTTAAATAATGCAAAAACAGTGTTGGAGAAGAAAGTAAAAGTGCAATATGTACCATGTAAAAAAGCTAACGTTTAAGTTCCTTGCTCAGAACATGAAAGCTGGTGGTTCCTTTTAACATGAGTCTTCAATATTCCCAGGTAAGAAGTTTTAGGTTGTAGTTATTATAGGACTATTTCTCTCTATACGATTTGTATTTCATATACCTTTGACTATTGGATGTTCTTATATGCACTTTAGTATTGCCAGTGTAACAGTATAGCTTCCGTCCCTCTCCTCGCTCCTACCTGGGCTCAAACCAGGAACACATCGACAACAGCCACCCTCGAAGCAGCGTTACCCATGTAGAGCAAGGGGAACAACTACTCCAAGTCTCAGAGCGAGTGACGTTTGAAACGCTATTAGCGCGCAGCCATTTCACATCGGTTACACCAGCCTAATCTTGGGAGTTGATAGGCCTGAAGTCATAAACCGCGCAATGCTTGAAGAGTTCCAAAGGGCTGCTGGCAAAACGCACGAAAGTGCTGTTTGAATGAATGCTTACGAGCATGCTGGTACCTACCACTGCTCAGTCAGACTGCTATATCAAATCATAGACTTAATTATAATATAATAAACACACAGAAATATGGTCGAATCCGGAAACTACCATCTCGAAAACAAAACTTTTATTTTTTTAGTGAAATACGGAACCGTTCCGTATTTTATCTAACGGGTGGCATCCATAAGTCTAAATATTCCTGTTACATTGCACAACCTTCCTTCAATGTTATGTCATAATTACGTAAAATTCTGGCAAATTAGTTCGCAACGAGCCAGGCGGCCCAAACTGTTGCATATACCCTGACTCTGCGTTCAATGAACGCAAGAGAACTGACACAATTTCAC
Source organism: Salmo trutta (assembly GCF_901001165.1). NCBI lineage: Eukaryota > Metazoa > Chordata > Actinopteri > Salmoniformes > Salmonidae > Salmo > Salmo trutta. The sequence continues at coordinate 38,268,840 of NC_042985.1, read as the reverse complement.
CTGGTTAATATTGCCTGCTAACCTGGATTTCTTTTAGCTAAATATGCAGGTTTCAAAATATATACTTCTCTGTATTGATTTTAAGAAAGGCATTGATGTTTATGGCTAGGTACAGTCGTGCAACGATTGTGCTTTTTTCGCAAATGCGCTTTTGTTAAATCATCCCCCGTTTGGCGAAGTCGGCTGTCTTTGTTAGGAAGAAATAGTATTCACACAGTTCGCAACGAGCCAGGCGGCCCAAACTGCTGCATATACCCTGACTCTGTTGCAGAGGTGACACATTTTCCCTAGTTAAAAGAAATTCATGTTAGCAGGCAATATTAACTAAATATGCCGGTTTAAAAATATATACTTGTGTATTGATTTTAAGAAAGACATTGTTTATGGTTAGGTACACATTGGAGCAACGACAGTCCTTTTTCGCGAATGCGCACCGCATCGATTTATACGCGACTCAGGACAGGCTAGATAAACTAGTAATATCATCAATCGTGTAGTTAACTAGTGATTATGATTGATTGATTTGTTTTTTATAAGATAAGTTTAATGCTAGCTAGCAACTTACTTTGGCTTCTTACTGCATTCGCGTAACAGGCAGGCTCCTCGTGGAGTGCAATGTAAAGCAGGTGGTTAGAGCGTTGGACTAGTTAACCGTAAGGTTGCAAGATTGAATCCACAAGCTGACAAGGTAAAAATCTGTCGTTCTGCCCCTGAACAAGGCAGTTAACCCACCGTTCCTAGGCCGTCATTGAAAATAAGAATGTGTTCTTAACTGACTTGCCTAGTTAAAAAATATTAGTAAAAAAAATAATCAAATCTGCAAATCGTCTTTACACAATGGAAGACTGAGTTTTTCTTATTGACATGAATGTGGTGTCATGTTAAAGAAGAGCTTGTGCTCTTTAAAAATAAGTTGTAATTATTTGTTCTTCGCTTTTGAGCTATCTCTGTTTTGAAATGTGTGAGAAAATGAGCTTTATCTTGAAAATTCTCAGGTCGACATTCCTGCAGTTAGCATGCCAATTGCACACTCCCTCAACTTGAGACATCTGTGTTGTGTGACAAAACTGCACATTTTAGACTGGCTTTTATTGTCCCCAGCACAAGGTGCACCTGTGTAATGATCATGCTGTTTAATCAGCTTCTTGATATGCCACACTTGTCAGAGGGATGGATTGTCTTGGCAAAGGAGAAATGCTCACTAACAGGGATGTAAACAAATTTGTGCACAACATTTTAGAGAAATAAGCTTTTTTTCTGTACAAAACATTTCTGGGATCTTTTATTTCACTTCATAAAACATTGAGATGGTTTGGGATGAGATGGACCGCAGACTGAAGGAAAAGCAACCAACAAGTGCTCAGTATATGAACTCCTTCCAAGACTGTTGAAAAAGCATTCCAGGTGAAGCTGGTTGAGAGAATGCCAAGAGTGTGCAAAGCTGTCAAAGGCAAATGGTGGCTACTTTGAAGAATCTCAAATATAACTAATATTTAGATTTATCACTTTGTTGGTTATTACTTGATTCCATGTGTTATTTCATTAGTGTTGATGTCTTCACAATTATTATACAATGTAGAAATAGTCTAAATGAATAAATAAAAACCCTTGAAGGAGTAGGTGTGTCCATACTTGACTGGTACTGTATGTACACTACCGTTCAAAAGTTTGGAGTCACTTAAAAATGTCCTTATTTTAGAAGGAAAAGCACATTTATTTGTCCATTTAAAATAAGATCAAATTGATCAGAAATACAGTGTAGACATTATTAATGTTGTAAATGACTTGTAGCTGGAAACAGCTTTTTTTTCTATTTTTTTTTTAAAGAAGATTTTATGGAATATCTACATAGGTGTACAGAGGCCCATTATCAGCAACCATCACTCCTGTGTTCCAATGGCACATTGTGTTAGCTAATCCAAGATTATCATTTTAGAAGGCTAATTGATCACTTGAAAACCCTTTTGCAATTATATTAACACAGCTGAAAACTGTTGTCCTGATTAAAGAAGCAATAAAACTCTCTGCCTTTAGACTAGTTGAGTAGCTGGAGCATCAGCATTTCTGGGTTTGAATACAGGCTCAAAATTGCCAGAAACAAAGACTATTCTTCTGAAACTCGTCAGTCTATTCTTGTTCTGAGAAATGAAGGCTGTTCCATGTGTGAAATTCCCAAGAAACTGAAGATCTCGTTTCACAGAACAGCGCAAACTGGCACTAACCAGAATAGAATGAGGAGTGGGAGGCCCCGGTGCACAACTGATCAGGAGGACAAGTGCATTAGAGTGTCTAGTTTGAGAAACAGAAGCTTCACAAGTCCTCAACTGGCAGCTTCATTAAATAGTACCCGCAAAACACCAGTCTCAAAGTCAAAAGTAAAGAGGCGACTCTGGCCTTCTAGGCAGAGTTCCTGTGTCCAGTGTTTGTGTACTTTTGCCCATCTTTCTTTTTATTGGCCAGTCTGAGATATGGCTTTTTCTTTGCAACTCTGCCTAAAAGGCCAGCATCCCGGAGTCGCCTCTTCACTGTTGACGTTGAGACTGGGGAAAGAGCCTCAGATCTACAAAGTCCCTTCCACCAGGTGGCTGATGAGATATGTTGGCACAACTGCCATATTGCATCTCCATCCCAAAGCCCTTGCTTGGAAGTGTACTTCGCCAGACTGCCAAAAACCTTGCCCTCATCCAGGCCAAAGTGGTGAGACACGGTGGTGATGATACCATAGGCCTTGTTGGTCTGCACCAGACAGGATGCTCTCTCCAGCATACTTGGGGTCCAACGTACGCTGCGGCGTGTATGAACTTCAGGCAGAAGTCTTTACGCTTTTAGATGTATTTCAAAAACTGTAGTTTCCTCTGCTTGGAGCAACAGTAAAGTGGGCAGGGCAGTATGGATTTCTTCTCTTACATCTGCAAGCAGAGTCTGAACATCAGACAGGATGGCATTGTCTCCCTCAATCCGTGCAATGGCTACTGCTATAGGTTTCAGGACTTTCAGGCTGCCTACCACTCTCTCCCAAAATACATCATCCAGGAGGATCCTCTTGATGGGGCTGTCCATATTGGCAGACTGTGATATGGCCATTTCTTGGAGAGACTCCTCCCCTCCAGGAGACTGTCAAACATGATGACAACACCACCCCAACGGGTGTTGCTGGGCAGCTTCAATGTGATACTCTTATTCTTCTCACTTTGCTTGGTGAGGTAGATTGATGCTATAACTTGATGACCCTTCACATACCTAACCATTTCCTTGGCTCTCTTGTATAGTGTATCCATTGTTTTCAGTGCCATGATGTCCTTGAGGAGCAGATTCAATGCATGAGCAGCAAAGCCAATGGGTGTGCTGTGAGGGTAGGGCTCCTCCACTTTAGACCAAGCAGCCTTCCTGTTGACGGCATTGTCTGTCACATGTGCAAATACCTTCTGTGGTCCAAGGTCATTGACTGCCTTCAGCTCATCTGCAATGTAGAGACCGGTGTGTCTTGTCTGTGTTCTTGTAGAACACTGGTTGAGGGGTGGAGATGTAGTTAATTATTCCTTGCCCACGAACATTTGATCACCCATCAGAGGCGATTGCAATTACAGTCTGCTTTCTCTATGATTTGCTTGAACTTCACTTGAACTATGTTGAACTCTGCATCCAGCAAATTTAGTAGATAAATCATGTCTGGTTGGAGGGGTGTATGCTGGGCGAAGAACATTCAGAAATCTCTTCCAATACTCATTGCCTATGAGCATCAGAGTTGAACCAGTTGCATACACAGCTCGAGCAAGACATTCATCAGCATTTCTTTGACTACGTTCCTCCATTGAGTCAAAAAAACTTCTGATTCCAGAAGGACCATGATCTGTTGCTATCGATAAGGTGTCTGAATCATCATTTTCACCTTGAATTGAAGTAGAGGGAGCGCTGATGATTTGATGGAGTCTTACCCTTTGCAACCCTATTTACATGGTTCCAAAATGTGATTGTAATCTAACAGCACCTGTTTGGCAAACATAATATGCATGCAGCGCTTGCTCCTTACCTTCTTTTTCTTGATCTCCAGTATTTTCCACAACTAGTCAAATGTATTCCATGCATCTGACTTCCCCTTTACCTCCTGAGCAACCAGTAAACATTCCCTTGTTTTGGAGTTGATTTTGTCATGTCCTCTGCATCTATTTTTCTGTCAATGTGTTATGATTTTCGGAGTTTGTTATAACCTATTTATTGATGTGATTATGATAGGCTATAGGTCAGGCCCTATTGGTCACGTGCATTTGATGCATACATTTCACGTAAAGAGAGCAATTGTTGAGGGAATAAGGGAATGTTTTTCCTAAACAAATGAGGGATTTCAGTAGCAGAACCTTTTAGTCAGAAATGGCTGTAATTATGTTGCAGTTTCAGCAGCTCTGACAGCTCGATAAACACTGATGTTCTGTGGTGGTTGCAGCAGCAGGGAGGAGAGGGAGACATGTGCTAGTCACTACCTGTGTGACTAGCACCCCGGGTCAGAGGTGAAGGTCTCCGACCACACACAACCGTATTTGGTTTTTAGCAGGTCTGTGTTTGCATATCTGAAGCAGCGCCCCAACAGCCCGAGGTCCCTCTCTCAGCACTAAGCCATGTCTGTGTGTGTGTCAGTCAGAAATATATAGTTTGTGAGTATCTCGTGAGTCTGACTGTTACCATGGTAGATGCCCAGAAGAGTTGACAAACCTTGGAGATATATTCCCTGTTTCGTGTGCCACTCGATGCTGCTTTGCGGTTGTTGTTCACATAGAGTCCCCTCTGGCCATGAGCTCATGGTGTAGACCTACAGCATATGCAGTTAAGTCTGGACTGTATGCGTTAATCACCAGTTTGTTTGAGTGGGAGTCGTCTTGGCATTTGAACAGCCATGAGAGGAAGGAACATGTGTCTCACATATGTCGAAAAAGGCTGCAAGGGTAAGTCGGTTTTCCACACGCCTGTTTGTCTGTAAGGTCGAACCATGTGCGGTAACGGGTTGAGAGTGAAACATGTTAAGGGCCAACCAGGGAGGGAGCACAGAGACCGGAAGAGGGGGAGAAGGCAGAACCTCAGGGTTCTCTCTTGTGGGATTTTGGCACTCTTCTTTCCTCCCTTTGTCACTCTCCCTAGCCCTTTTCCCCCCTCACCGTTTCTCAACAGCCTCCCTCTGTCCTTTTTCTCTCTCTCCACCCTCTGGCTGTCTGGCTGCCTCTCCACCCATCGTCTTCCTCTCAAACCTCATCCTTAGTGGAGTGACGTCAGTGGTGTGTTGGCCACACTGTGGCAGGGATGGTCCTCCCTCTAACCTGTTATTAAGTGTGTGCGTGTGTGTGCCTGTCCCTCCCTGCTCTGTCACTGTAATTTAGCTCTGAAATAGCCCAGTTGAGAAAGATGAAAAGGGTGTGTGTAGTGCGTTGTGGGCTAGTCCAAGAGTTAAGATAGTCGGCAGAAAGCCTCAATCTGCCTGTTTCTCTCTCTCTCACATCCTCCCCCCACGTTCTTTCTTCCTCCCTGACTCCCCCTCCTCCCATCTCTTTGACTCAGACTAGGGATGGATGGATGGGTGTTTTGAAATATTTTTTTTGCACAGTTTTTAACCTGAGCACTGCTGCGCGAGGGAGAGACCATGCGCTCTATTGCTGGAGCAAGGGGTGGGGTTGGTGTGTGGGAGCTGGGAGTGGAGCGGACGGGAGGAAGAGGGCCAACTCAGCTACAGCCAAGACTAGCTAACTTGTAGCAACCACAATGTTATTTATCATCCCATATAACAGTGCCTGTCTTGACTGGAGTAACCTAGAGAAACTAGCGAACTAGGCTAATTGCAGGCTACATGCTGCGCTTTCTCCCCAACCCCATTGAGATTGTTAAACAACATCCTACCTGTTGGTTGCTCGTTGTAGTCTATTCCTTGTCATTTAACTCAGCTAACTTGTAATTCCATCTTGCATTGCGTTAGTGATCTCTCACTTCTTGTTACACATTGAGCCTTTGACTGTAGTGCTGCTTTGATTGGCCGACAAAAACAACAAGCAACAGAAAGAAGGCTACCGGTCATTTTATGTGTCATAAAAACTACATTCAAAAGTTTGTTTTATTAAATGAAGTATTTGTAATGACATGGTATATCCTTGTAAGTAACAATGTCACATGGATTTTTTTATTGTATTTAGAAAAAGCCTTTTCATTGTTAAAATAGACATACTTGTTTTTTTTGTTTTTTTAAATGAATACTCACAAGTAATCAAATACTAACATCCATTCAGATATTCGAATATGCCCATCCCTAATTCAGACGGCCTCTAATACCATATTTGGGTGTGGGGTGACCGAGTTAAAGCCTTTACCTAAAGCCATAAAGTGAAGTGTGGCACATTTCTCCTGTAAGCTGCTTAAACGCCCACACCAGTAGAAATCCACTTTTTCAAGCTGAAAGACGATGGTCAGAGCTTACCCATGTTGCACAATGATTTAAGTCATAGTTTTAGTCAAAGTATGATACATTTGTGCTTGAAGTGACAAATCTGTGTAAATGATATTTGTGCGTCTAACTTTCTCACTCATCATTATTCACGATTCATTCAGGACTATCCGTAATCATGGTAGCATCCACATTTACAAACTGTTTAGAAACATATTCTATTCTTATTTACAATAATAGTGACTCCAAAATGGCACTACATTATTTACTATTAATTTCTATTAGGCACAAAATAGTCTGAAACACAAACAGCAAATGCATTCAAGTCATATGTCATTTGAGGCATGTACGATCATGAGCAAAGTCATTGTAGCCTATCATTTCACTTCACCTGTGAGAACCTTGAGCACGGGCTGACTTGACTTTGCTGTACTGCAGCCAAAGCCTGCCAGCAGCCTACCTACCATAGGTTGCACCATGTCCATTACAATGTAGAAAAACTCATATCAGCCATCTTTCAATAGTTATCCATATTACCGGAACTTCATCTTATTCTGTTTGTAGCAATTTTTTTTATGGCGGATTCGTGGCTGCAATTTATGGAAGATGCCAAAACTTTGGAGGTAACAATAGATGTCGGAGTCAAAGATGGCCACAGATGGAAATGATTGGCCTACGTTTTCCCTAAAACAATGCTTATGACAAATTCAGTTCCAGAAACAACCAAAGAGCCAGCTGGCTAATATTTTGAATAAGGTGAAGTGGAACCTAAACGTGCATTTCTTCTCTCACTCAGGAAATGTTGTCGAAATAGTGGCGTTAACTTCCTCTGGAGGGGGTCCTTTAATCCAGGGGGTCTAAGCTACTTAAAGTGAGACCAACTCACACACCTGAGATTTCTTGCACGCACACACACAGGTTTGCACATTCTCACTAGCTCATTCTCTCTTTCACGGTCTCTCTTTCACACACATTTACGGTCTCTCTTTCACACACATTCTCAAATACTTCTAGGCCAAGCGAAATGTTTGTTGACTTCCTGGTTGACTCTGTAACACCACACTATGTGTCCCACTGTAATTGTTTTGACTTGTCTCTGTAATGTAGGCTGAGATTATGGTTCTTTAATTTTATTTTATTTAACCTTTATTTAACTAGGCAAGTCAGTTAAGAAATTCTTACTTACAATGACAGCCTAGGAACAGTGGGTTAACTGCCTTGTTCAGGGGCAGAACGACAGATTTCTACCTTGTCAGCTCGGGGATTTGATCTAGCAACCTTTCGGTTACTGGCCCAACTCTCTAACCACTAGGCTACCTGCCGCCCAAACCACTGGAACCACTATAACACTGGAAACCCCTAATGCACTACTACCAAACCACTAATACACTGGAAACAAATCTGATCACTCCACCCCTGCCTTATCAGCTTTATGGTTTGATTCAAAATTATCAGCCACTTAATCTGCTATTGAAGCTCAGACCTTGTTTACTAGTCTCTCTCTGTGGCCTTTCCTTACTCTGTTGGTTGTAAGGGTTTACTGTGTGTGGAGTAGAAAGGTCTATTCTATACTGCCCGATGGTACAGGTCTTAAGTGGTGGTGAAATTCTTAACCAATCTGTTTTTGTTAATCAGGTCACTTCATGTGGTTGCTCAGCTGGCCTGCCACGTGCCATGTATTGTCATGGGTCGCTGAAAGTGCCATTTTGAGTCCCACGAGAGGGCTGGTAATTTGAGCCAAAAGGGTGTGGGTAGATTGTGTTATCCAAATGGTCTGCTGGAACACATTTTGGCATAATATTTGGTCTAATTCCTATTTGGTCGAGGAGAATGGGTCGGTCTAGCAATCCATAAATTGTGAGTTCGCGTCAGGGACAACTAACATTTTAGCTAACCCTTATTCTGAACTTAACCCAATTCAGCTAACCTGCTATGTAAATTTCCCTGACATTTGTCCTTTTAGTTCCCCTAACCACCAACATAAATTCTCCCCATAATCCTAATTTGTTATGGTGCAATAAGCAACCTTGTCTCAGAGAAAGACGTATAATGTGACCTAACATAATATATCATACTAAATGGAGTGTAACGGATTTACAAACAGAAAAATGATTACCTTGAGACCACGGTGACTTGGTGGGTCACTGGTCTGAGCAGTTTGGGATTCATTCAGTCATAGTGTCTTATTCATTGTGTGTAGTAGCTCATCCTAGCCAGCCTCCTTTCTGGAGTCCCCTCCCCAAGTGTGTGTGTGCCCTGTCCCTTCCCGTCCCCTTCGTTAGGATCCTAAAAGTGACCACTCAAGCGGAGGACTTCACCTTTGGCCCCATAGGACCAAGTTAGGCTAGAGAATCACTCCATGTTTACAGTATGTCACAGAACAATGAACCAGAGCTGTGAATGACCAGGACCGCTGGGCACAAAGTGACCTCGCTGACTGCCGTGGACCGCGCATCACGATTCAACCGCCGTGATCGACACTGTCAGTTCCCATTGTGGCCTGGTTCCATTAGCAGCACGGTTGTCATGGCGTTACCGTGCAGGGTTGTCACGTACCAGGAAGGTCAGGCATACAGGACACCAACTAACGAGGTCGCCCCTCAGAGCCCAGAGATCAGTTTGAATTGATATGGTGGAACTCCTAACGGACGCAGGTGGGAAGCTTTTTAATATATTTTTTTTACTCTTTCCGCACTCCGCGTTGGTTTTGCTTTTTACATACATCCATATCAATAGTGTATTATGTGTTACATCACCAGCGCACGGCCGGCTCTGTCCCATTCCAGTGTTTATCCCGCAGCGACAGATGGACAGAACACAGGAAGGGAGGGTGAGAGGGAGAGTGGATGAAGATACTTTCTCTCTCTCTCTGGAGAGTTGCAGAACAGCACATGATAGGACCGTGAACTCTGTGCATGAGTGGAGCGGGAGATGGGAGAGCGACTGAACAAGTGAAGGGGTGTAGATATCGCCCCTCTCTCTGTCCAGGGACTTTTCAGGGAGGACTGGACAGTCCCCCGGCTGTCCGCAGCAGGAAGAGGGAAAGGGGAGAGGCATTACTTTGGACCTGTTAATCATTTAATGAGAATCTTCTTTACACCATCCTGGACTGGACTGTAAACACATAAATTAGCAGGGCAGAGGAGGATGAATCAACATCCGAGACATTCCTACACTGTTCGAAGTTTGCGACGGTTTAGGGTGTGTGTGCGTGCGTGTGTGTTTTGTAAGGGTTTTAGTGCGTGTGTGAGAACATTGAGTGAGTTATCTGCTTGGGTGTAGATTTAATATCTATTAGTTTCTGTGTATGGTTGATGGACGAGGTGTGTGTCTGTAGTTACCTGGAGGTACCTGGAGGTACTTAGCCAGCCGTCTGCTCCTAGAGGTTTGGGTTACCTGAGCTCCACCGGCTTGGCAGCGGGACAGCAATCACCTTTACTACAGGACAGAGTCCAAAACCTTATTGTTGTTCTGAGGAACTGTAAAGGTGGTGTGTTTTGTGTGTGTAGTTCTGTGGAAGTGTAGTCTCGGAGTGGGAAGGACTAGTAGAGGCACAGGGACAGAGGTGACGCAGGTGAGATACAAAAGCAGGTGTGTGTATCTGAGGATCACACTCACTCACCTCTCGTCTGTCTGCGTCTGCTGACCAGAGAACAGACTTGGGGATTATCGGACAGTTGATGAGCTTTAGGGCACTGCCATTGTCCAGGGGATCAACACACACACACACACACACAGAGAAGAGAAAGTGAGACTCCCTACTGGAACCACTCTCGCCCTCTAAAGAGCACCGGCGTTGTGTATTGTGGTGAATGCCCTAAAAGAGGAGAGTAGACTGGGTATTTGTAGTCTTTTTGTCTTTGAACTTGGCTACAGTACAGACACTACAGTACAGGATAGAACTTTGGAACTGTTTTCGTTGTGGATACACTTGTTGCCATCTCTCGCACTCAGTCTTCAGCTCTCCAACTGATGACAACTATGCAAGGACTCGGACCACAGCAGATACGCTTGGAGCTCTGACTGCCATTCACACCTAGACCTCAACAATGGAACCCCTCCATAACAGCTTGTAAGCTATCATAACAACCTGTGGAACTTCAACAGTTCCTGTCCCATTCAAACAAGGGGGACATTGTTTGGGGGAGAACGGATCGAACCAACCTGCCTGTCTCCACGGACGGACAGGATCATGTACGTGCTGTGCACCCTGGTGGTACTGAGTATCCACAGCCTCTTTAAGAGCCGACACAAGGCCCTGGAGCCCGGCGACAAAGAGGCTAGAGATGGGGCCACGCTGCCTAGGGACAAGGCCCCTCCACTAGGGGAGGGAGGCAGGTCAAGGGACCTCGGTCTTGGAGGGGTTGTGGGGCCAAGGGAGAAGGAGAGAGGAATGACTGTAGCCCTCTCTCAGGATAAGAGGCAGAGGGCTCCTGCTGTAGACAGGAAGGCTGCAGGCTGCAACTTCACAGACAAACATAGAGGTGACGGGGAGCTGCGCTGCAGCCAGGGCATGCTGGGATGCGAAGAAGGCAGCCTGGAGAATGTGCCGGACAGCAGAAAACGATTGCAGGTGAGAGGGGAAGATGGGGATAGAGGGTATTTGAGAAAAGAGCAGAGAGGGAGGGCATGCTAAACAGAACGGGAGGGAGGGAGGGGAGAGCAGTGTACCCAGATGTCCAAACCAGCATGTTGGCACAGGTATGTTTATGAGACTGGCATGGGATTACAGACACGGATAAGGCACCAATCTAATTAATGAAGAACCAATCATAAATATTGTGGTACAGAAGTCCAAGGTTTGGGGCCTCCCGAGTGGCACAGTGATCTCAGGCACTGCATCTTAGTGCTTGAGGCGTCACTACAGACCCGGGTCCGATCCAGGGCTGTGTCGCAGCCAGCCACAACCGGGAGACCCATGAGACTGAGCACAATTGGTCCAGCGTTGTCTGGGTTAAGGGAGGGTTTGACCGGCTGGAATGTCCTTGTCCCATCGCGCTTTAGCGACTCCTGTGGTGGGCCGGGCGCATGCACGCTGACACGGTCGCTAGTTATACAGTGTTTCCTCCAACACATTGGTGCGGCTGGCTTCCGGATTAAGCGAGCATTGTGTCAAGAAGCAGTGCGGCTTGGCGGGTCATATTTCAGAGGACGCATGGCTCTTGACCTTCGCCTCTCCCGAGTCCATATGGGAGTTGCAGCACCAATTGGATATCATGAAATTGGGCAAAAATAAAAAAGATTATGTTGAAATCCTTTTTAATGAGAAGCAGCACCATGTTGGTTTAGTATTTAAGTAATTATGTGTTTGTGTGACCAAGTTGGAGAGATAATCTAAGCGCTGCTCCAACAGTCAACCTTTCTGGGCTATTGATGGAATGTGTGTGGTTGTTTATGGTTGATTATGGACCTTGGTAGTTCACCATTGATTACCTTGAGGCTCACATTAGTGAGGAATGTGATGACCGTAGCACATTCCTACCTCCCTACCGCTCACTTGGGTTTGTATAGCCAAATAGATTTTCCTGTTCTCCATCTCTCTACTTTTCTCTCCCTCGTTCTCTTCCTCTCCCTTATTCTTTAAAAGTGTTTTCCCCTCCTGTCTTTCTTATTTTCCCCCCTCTCCCTCCAAGCCCAGTCAAATCCCCTCCTAACCTGCTGACTATATATATATATATTGGTGGTATGAGAAATGAGTAATGGCAGAATGCGTGCTGATGCTAAAGTGGGCCGGAGTGTCCAAGCATTCCGGGGAAACGGATTCAGATCATCGTTTATGTAACCATGTTGTTAATCTGAGGACAGCATCACTCTCTCTGCTCTGTGTGTTTGGGGTAAAGTGGGCTTTAATCCCTCACAATGCTGTAATTCTGGCTGTCGGCCCAATGATATATTTCATATAACGGTAAAAACGTGTTTTTAAATGGACGGTATTTGACAGTATTTTATGTTTTTGAATAATAAATTATATATTTTCTTTATGAATAGTGCGTGACCCTAGGGTGGCATCACATACATTCTAAGTGATTTAAATGGGTCTTTCTCCGTTCTGATTGTTTTATACTGTTCAATTCAACTTCAACCCCCCCCCCCCCAAAAAAAATGCTGCACTCATTTGAAATAATTTCCACACTGCCACGTAGGTCTGCACGATATGGGCAAAATATCTGATTTGACTTGCCATTTAGAGCAAAACACTAAGGTGAACTGTTGGAGGGCTGCCTCGCTTCTAGCTATTAGGAAACTTTGCAGACAAGCATTTCGCTTACACCCGCAATAACATCTGCTAAACACGTGTATGTGACCAATAAAATCTAGTTTGATGCGCTGCATTGACCTTGCAGTGTCTCGTGGTCGAGGAACAACAAATGTGCTCCTTTAGTGACAGGGCAGGGTTAGGTCTGTGTGAAAAGCAGCATGTAGAGAGAGAGCGGAGAGGGATGACTCAAGAAGCGAAGTAAACTGTAAAGATGGACGTTACATATGGCGTATCACATTTAACAAACCAAACATTTTAAATACGTTATAGAAGGTAAAGTAAAAACACAATACTGTGCATCAATACTGGTATATTGTAAAATACTGTATACTGCCCAGCCCAGCCCTACCTTTACTTCACCCACCCATTCTCTCTCAACCCTAACCCCATTCCTCCTGGTCATAGGGAGGGCCCTCTCACTGAATCACCCTCCTTTGACATTTGTCCCTGTAAATCCATAAACAACGCTTTGGTTACACAACTAAGACTTTGAGGGAACGCTAAGGTATTTCTATTAAGTAACATCAGAGGGAGCATGGTCACTGTGCAGGCATCTGATGTCCTCTACATTCAACATCTGCCACATGATTAATTAGTAAAGGACAAACTACACCAGGAACTTGATAGTGTTATGATAACGCTAGAATAAGTCCCTGGAGATGTTGTGTTCATGTTTTACCGTTGTGCTCTCGTGGCTCATGAAGCCGGGGTACCTGAGCCAGGGTGTAGTGTGTTTCATTTATAATTCCCTGAGGAACAGTGACTACCCTGAGAACACCTTCTGTGTGTGTCTGCTAGTTTCTCTGTATATACAGTTGAAGTCAGAAGTTTACATACACCTTAGCCAAATACATTTCAACTCAGTTTTTCACAATTCCTGACATTTAATCCTAGTAGAAATTCCCTGTCTTAGGTCAGTTAGGATCACCACTTTATTTTAAGAATGTGAAATGTCAGAATAATAGTAGAATTATTTATTTCAGCTTTTATTTCTTTCATCACATTCCCAGTGGGTCAGAAGTTCACATACACACAATTAGTATTTGGTAGCATTACCTTTAAATTGTTTAACTTGGGTCAAACGTTTCAGGTAGCCTTCCACAAGCTTCCCACAATAAGTTGGGTGAATTTTGGCCCATTCCTCCTGACAGAGGTGGTGTAACTGAGTCAGGTTTGTAGACCTCCTTGCTCGTACATGCTTTTTCAGTTCTGCCCACAAATATTGTATAGGATTGAGGTCAGGGCTTTGTGATGGCCACTCCAATACCTTGACTTTGTTGTCCTTAAGCCATTTTGCCACAGCTTTGAAAGTATGCTTGGGGGTCATTGTCCATTTGGAAGACCCATTTGCGACCAAGCTTTAACTTCCTGACTGATGTCTTGAGATGTTGCTTCAATATATCCACATTATTTTCCTACCTCATGATGCCATCTATTTTGTGAAGTGCACCAGTCCCTCCTGCAGCAAAGCACCCCCACAACATGATGCTGCCACCCATTTTTTACATTTTACATTTTAGTCATTTAACAGACGCTCTTATCCAGAGCGACTTACAGTAGTGAATACATACATTTCATTTTTCATTTCATGCATTTTTTTTTTGTACTGGCCCCCCGTGGGAATCGAACCCACAACCCTGGCGTTGCACACATCATGCTCTACCAACTGAGCCGTGCTTCACGGTTGGGATGGTGTTCTTCAGCTTGCAGGCCTCCCCCTTTTTCCTCCAAACATAACGATGGTCACTATGGCCAAACAGTTCTATTTTTGTTTCATTAGACCAGAGGACATTTCTCCAAAAAGTATGATCTTTGTCCCCATGTGCAGTTACAAACTGTAGTCTGGCTTTTTTATGGCGGTTTTGTAGCAGTGGCTTTTTCCTTGCTGAGCGGCCTTTCAGGTTATGTCAATATAGGACTCGTTTTACTGTGGATATAGATACTTTTGTACCGTTTCCTCCAGCATCTTCACAAGGTCCTTTCCTGTTGTTCTGGGATTGATTTGCACTTTTCGCACCAAGGTACGTTCATCTCTAGGAGACAGAACGCGTCTCCTTCCTGAGCGGTATGACGGCTGCGTGGTCCCATGGTGTTTATACTTGCGTACTATTGTTTGTACAAATGAACGTGGTACCTTTAGGCGTTTGGAAATTGCTCCCAAGGATGAACCAGACTTGTGGAAGTCTACAATTGTTTTTCTTAGGTCTTGGCTGAATTCTTTTGATTTTTCCCATGATGTCAAGTAAAGAGCCACTGAGTTTGAAGGTAGGCCCTGAAATACATCCCCAGGTACACCTCCAATTGACTCAAATTATGTCAATTAGCCTATCAGAAGCTTCTAAAGCCATGACATAATTTTCTGGAATTTTCCAAGCTGTTTAAAGGCACAGTCAACTTAGTGTATGTAAACTTCTGACCCACTGGAATTGTGATACAGTGAAATAATCTGTCTGTAAACAATTGTTGGAAAAATGAATTGTGTCATGCACAAAGTAGATGTCCTAACCGACTTGCCAAAACTATTGTTTGTTAACAAGAAATTTGTGGAGTGGTTGAACAATGAGTTTTAATTACATACACTTAGGTTGGAGTCAACTTCCAACTTTAACTGTATACACACACACACACACCAGCCTTTATCTCAGTTTCCCTCAGTATGAATATTCACACAGACCTGGCCCAGAACTCCATTACCCAGCAGCCTCTAGTGAGTGGAGAGGGGCTCTGGCTTGGGTGCTAGTGAATTGTCAGTGAAGCAGCTCTCACATGGTGTGATTTACCGTACTACTTGTTTGGATAAATATATATTTGAGCAGAAGCAGCCATAGGATACCATATGTTCTTTGTGTGTGCATATTGCAGTGTATACTTTTATGTGTACTGTATGGTTTAGGAACAAGTGTATGTCTTGTTACAAGAGCTATTTTGCTTTTTAAGTAATCAAGGATGTGTGGAGACAGGGTTTCATGAATGCATATTTGCACACAGACAGTTCTCTGTTACATATTGCAAGCAGGGGGAGGAGAACTGAGAAGAGCCACGCTTCATTTGTGGCTAAAATATTTATTCCTCCACTGCGGAGGAGCGAGCGATTTTAACAAAAAAAACAAAAAAAAAGGGAGGGGACTGGAGGGGGAAAGAATGAGGGTGACTACAGGAGGGATATGATGCTGGCTCCAATTCTGCTGTTACTAAGGAACAGCGAGAGAGTGCAGAGTGTGTGTGTGTTAGAGAAGGGGGGCTGGCTGGCTGGTGACAGTGAGCCGTGGGGGTGTGTTGATTGGCGAGTGTGTGCGTGTGTTTCCGCCACGTAAAGATGGTCTCTACAGCGATGCAGGGATGATCAGGACACAGAGACTGCAGGGAGGGAGGTGAGTATCCTACCGATTTTAAGATTAAGAAAAAGGAATGGGGGGGTGAGAAATGGAGAGCGGGGGAAAAGGGGGGGAAGAGGTTAGATGGAGAGAAATAACAAGGGATAGAATAACTGCAGGAGAAGGAGAGAAAGGGCTGTTATAGTGTTGTTTCCCAGTTGTTGACTGATTGTCCCTGTATGGTAGGATTCTCTCCTTTGTCTTTGTTAAGGTTTTACCAATATCTAGTAATCCCAGTCTATATGATGACGTGCTGATGAATTCATCTCAACCTTATTCTGATGCATTGGGTTTTATTCAGATTCATGTCTGTGGTGTGTGTTGGTAGTAAAAACAGCCCTGAACCTCCCAGACCTGTGTGATTTTGAGCAGACAGTTTCTGACACTTGACGCATGGTGGCTGAGCTGAGCTACCACTGAATGATTTGACCCAGTTTAGTGGGAGGAGGAGGAGGGAGAGGGGGATGAGCGCGGAAGAGAGAGGGGGGAATTGAACCCTGTGAGTAAGGGTTCTGTGATGTGCTCATTATAACAGGAAGCAGATTCCTTCTGTCAGAGTCCTGCGCTCGCTCTGTCTGGCATGCTATGCCTATCCTGTCTGGCATGCTATGTCTATCCTGTCTGGCATGCTATGTCTATCCTATCTGGCATGCTATGTCTATCCTGTCTGTCTATCCTTTCTGTCTCTGGCTATGTCCTTGTCCACTAGCAGCATTTTAGCTTCAGGCTGTTATGTGCTAGCTATCTAGTCAGTGTTTTATAAATGTGCAATGAGCATAAAAATACAAATTTTATATAAGGAATTGGCGACTCGTTCTCATTCTGAGAAAGAAACACGCATCTTCTTATCCAGGTAGGCCACTTGATTTCATCATCTAAACAAAGTGAACAGGCTACGTTGTTCAAACGGTTGGAGATGGACAGGAGGGTGTATTCATAGCAGTTCAACTGCTCTACCTTGTTAGCAAGCAAATAGATTAGCTGGCTACTCACAAGCATGTGGGCTTGTGCTTGAGACAGAGAGTTTGAGACCTACAGAATGTTAAAGGAAATTCCACCCAAAAACTATCTATTGGTATGCGTTTCATTAGTCCATTGTTGATATAGTCCCAAAATGTTTGGCATGTCAGCAATTAAGTTTTCAAGACTACAGCCAATACGATGCAGTTTCTTGAAAACTTGATTGCTGACATGCAAAACATTTTGGGACTACATCAGTGGACTAATGAAACAAATATCAAAAGAGAGTTTTTGGGTGGAGTTTCCTTAAATTTTCTATAATGCCTGCTATAAGCAGTGGTCACTAGCTGGCGCTGCAACAAAGTCATAAAATCAGATTTTAAACCTAACCTTAACCCTAACCACACTGCTAACCCTAATGCATAACGCTAACCTTAAACTAAAGGGATACTTTTGGAAGTTGGCAATGCCCTTTATCTACTTCTCCAGAGTCAGATGAACCAGTGGATGCCATTTTTATGCTGTACCTCTGCGTGCAATTTGAAGGAAGTTGCTAACTAGTGTTAGCGCATTTGCTAACTAGCGTTAGCGCAATGACTGGACGTCTATGAGTAACTGCTAGGATGCCAGTAGATACCGTAGACTTCTAGTCATTGCGCTAAATCTAGTTAGCATTGGCTTGCAAAATTACCTCCAACTTCCTTCAAACTGGATGCAGACATACAAATGGTATCCATGAGTTATTCTGACTCTGAGGAAGTCGATAAAGGGCTTCATTGCCAAAATCCCAAAGTATCCCTTTAAGATTAAAAAGCACATTTTCGTTTTCATGACTTTTTACAATATAGCCAGTTTTGACTTTGCAACTGGCCTATCTAAGGGGAGATCACTCAGTTCTGCCTCCAGGACAAGACTCATAACAATAAAAGTCAACCTGCTCATCATTAGTGCATGGTTCTGGTTAAATTTGTAACAAAAAGGTCATTTTCATAGACTTGAAAGCCGGATCAGTGATTATTGCAAAAAAGCAGGTTAAAAATATATATATATGCTTTTTTGCAATAATCACTGATCCGGCTTTCAAGTTTTTTAATGTATGGCCAATTCACTTAAATGAATAAACTCAGCAAAAAAAGAATTGTCCTCTCACTGTCAACTGCTTTTATTTTCAGCAAACTTAACATGTGTAAATATTTGTATGAACATAAGATTCAACAACTGACACATATACTGAACAAGTTCCACAGACATGTGACTAACAGAAATCGAATAATGTGTCCCTGAACAAAGGGGGGGGGGTCAAAATCAAAGTAACAGTCAGTATCTGGTGTGGCCACCAGCTGCATTAAGTACTGCAGTGCATCTCCTCCTCATGGACTGCACCAGATTTGCCAGTTCTTGCTGTGAGATGTTACCCCACTCTTCCACCAAGACACCTGCAAGTTCCCGGACATTTCTGGGGGGAATGGCCCTAGCCCTCACCCTCCGATCCAACAGGTCCCAGACGTGCTCAATGGGATTAAGATCGGGCTCTTCGCTGGCCATGGCAGAACACTGACATTCCTGTCTTGCAGGAAATCACGCACAGAACGAGCAGAATGGCTGGTGGCATTGTCATGCTGGAGGGTCATGTCAGGATGAGCCTGCAGGAAGGGTACCACATGAGGCAGGAGGGTGTCTTCCCTGTAACGCACAGCATTGAGATTGCCTTCAATGACAACAAGCTCAGTCCGAGGATGCTGTGACACACCGCCCCAGACCATGACGGACCCTCTACCTCCAAATTTATCCCGCTCCAGAATACAGGCCTCGCTCATTCCTTTGACGATAAACGTTAATCCGACCATCACCCCTGGTGAGACAAAACCGCGACTCGTCAGTGAAGACCCCTTTTTGCCAGTCCTGTCTGGTCCAGAGACAGTGGGTTTGTGCCCATAGGCAACGTTGTTGCCGGTGATGTCTGGTGAGGACCTGCCTTACAACAGGCCTACAAGCCCTCAGTCCAGCCTCTCTCAGCCTATTGCGGACAGTCTGAGCACTGATGAAGGGATTGTGCGTTCCTGGAGTAACTCGGGCAATTGTTGCTGCCATCCTGTACCTGTCCCGCAGGTGTGATGTTCGGATGTACCGATCCTGTGCAGGTGTTGTTACACGTTGTCTGCCACTGCGAGGACGATCAGCTGTCCGTCCTGTATCCCTTTAGCGCTGTCTTAGGCGTCTCACAGTACGGACATTATAATTTATTGCCCTGGCCACATCTGCATGCCTCCTTGCAGCATGTCTAAGGCACGTTCACGCAGATGAGCAGGGACCCTGGGCATCTTTCTTTTCCGTAGAAAGGTCTCTTTTTAGTGTCCTAAGTTTTCATAACTGTGACCTTAATTGCCTACTGTCTGTAAGCTGTTAGTGTCTTAATGACCGTTCCACAGGTGCATGTTCATTCGTTTTTTATGGTTCATCGAACAAGCATGGGAAACAGTGTTTAAACACTTCACAATGAAGATCTGTGATGTTAATTCGTAAAAATCCAAATATCTTTGAAAGACAGGGTCCTGAAAAGGGGACACTTCTTTTTTTTGCTGAGTTTGTTTATTATACACTGCTCAAAAAAATAAAGGGAACACTTAAACAACACAATGTAACTCCAAGTCAATCACACTTCTGTGAAATCAAACTGTCCACTTAGGAAGCAACACTGATTGACAATAAATTTCACATGCTGTTGTGCAAATGGAATAGACAACAGGTGGAAATTATAGGCAATAAGTAAGACACCCCCAATAAGGAGTGGTTCTGCAGGTGGAGACCACAGACCACTTCTCAGTTCCTATGCTTCCTGGCTGATGTTTTGGTTACTTTTGAATGCTGGCGGTGCTTTCACTCTAGTGGTAGCATGAGACGGAGTCTACAACCCACACAAGTGGCTCAGGTAGTGCAGCTCATCCAGGATGGCACATCAATGCGAGCTGTGGCAAGAAGGTTTGCTGTGTCTGTCAGCGTAGTGTCCAGAGCATGGAGGCGCTACCAGGAGACAGGCCAGTACATCAGGAGACGTGGAGGAGGCCATAGGAGGGCATCAACCCAGCAGCAGGACCGCTACCTCTGACTGCCATTAGGTACCAAGATGAGATCCTCAGACCCCTTGTGAGACCATATGCTGGTGCGGTTGGCCCTGGGTTCCTCCTAATGCAAGACAATGCTAGACCTCATGTGGCTGGAGTGTGTCAGCAGTTCCTGCAAGAA
Source organism: Salmo trutta (assembly GCF_901001165.1). Taxonomy (NCBI): domain Eukaryota; kingdom Metazoa; phylum Chordata; class Actinopteri; order Salmoniformes; family Salmonidae; genus Salmo; species Salmo trutta. The sequence continues at coordinate 38,248,586 of NC_042985.1, read as the reverse complement.
GGAGGCATTGATGCTATGGACTGGCCCGCCCATTCCCCAGACCTGAATCCAATTGAGCACATCTGGGACATCATGTCTCGCTCCATCCACCAACGCCACGTTGCACCACAGACTGTCCAGGAGTTGGCGGATGCTTTAGTCCAGGTCTGGGAGGAGATCCCTCAGGAGACCATCCGCCACCTCATCAGGAGCATGCCCAGGTGTTGTCGGGAGGTCATACAGGCACATGGAGGCCACACACACACTCTGAGCCTCATTTTGACTTGTTTTAAGGACATTACATCAACGTTGAATCAGCCTGTAGTGTGTTTTTCCACTTTAATTTTGAGTGTGACTCCAAATCCAGACCTCCATGGGTTGATAAATTGGATTTCCATTGATTATTTTTGTGTGATTTTGTTGTCAGCACATTCAACTATGTAAAGAAAAAAGTATTTAATAAGATTATTTCTTTCATTCAGATCTAGGATGTGTTGTTTAAGTGTTCCCTTTATTTTTTTTGAGCAGCATATATACAGTTGAAGTTGGACGTTTACGTTCACTTAGGTTGGAGTCATTAAAACTCGTTTTTCAACCACTCCACAAATTTCTTGTTAACAAACTATAGTTTTGGCAAGTCGGTTAGGACATCTACTTTGTGCATGACACAGGTGAATTTTTCCCAAGAATTGTTTACAGACCGGTTATTAAACTTTATAATTCACTGTATCACAATTCCAGTGGGTCAGAAGTTTACATACACTAAGTTGACTGTGCCTTTAATCAGCTTGGAAAATTCCAGAAAATTATGTCTTGGCTTTAGAAGCTTCTGCTAGGCTAATTGACATAATCTGAGTCAATTGGGGTGTACCTGTGGATGTATTTCAAGGCCTACCTTCAAACTCAGTGCCTCTTTGCTTGACATGGGAAAATCAAAAGAAATCAGCCAAGACCTCAGAAAAACAATTGCGGACCTCCACAAGTCTGGTTCATCCTTGGGAGCAATTTCCAAATGCCTGAAGGTACCACGTTCATCTGTACAAACAATAGTACGCAAGTATAAACACCATGGGACCATATAGCCGTCATACGCTCAAGAAGGAGACGCGTTCTGTCTCCTAGAGATGAACGTACTTTGGTGCGAAAAGTGCTAATCAATCCCAGAACAACAGCAAAGGACCTTGTGAAGATGCTGGAGGAAACGGGTGCAAAAGTATCTATATCCAAAGTAAAACAAGTCCTATATCGACATAACCTGAAACGCCAGGCAAGGAAGAAGCCACTGCTCCAAAACCACCATAAAAAAAGCCAAACTACGGTTTTCAACTGCACATGGGGACTAAGATCGTACTTTTTGGAGAAATGTCCTCTGGTCTGATGAAACAAAAATGGAACTGTTTGGCCATAATGACCATTGTTATGTTTGGAGGAAAAAGGGGGAGGCTTGCAAGCCGAAGAACACCATCCCAACCGTGAAGCATGGGGGTGGCAGCATCATGTTGTGTGGGTGCTTTGCTACAGGAAGGACTGGTGCACTTCACAAAATAGATGGCATCATGAGGTAGGAACATTTTGTGGATATATTGAAGCAACATTTCAAGACATCAGTCAGGAAGTTAAGGCTTGGTCGCAAATGGGTCTTCCAAATGGACAATGACCCCAAGCATACTTCCAAAGTTGTGGCAAAATGGCTTAAGGACAACAAAGTCAAGGAATTGGAGTGGCCATCACAAAGCCCTGACCTCAACTGTATAGAAAATTCACCCGACATATTGTGGGAAACTTGTGGAAGGCTACCCAAAACGTTTGACCCAAGTTAAACAATGTAATGGCAATGCTACCAAATACTAATTAACTGTATGTAAACTTCTGACCCACTGGGAATGTAATGAAAGAAAGAAAAGCTGAAATAAATAATTCTCTACTATTATTCTGACATTTCACATTCTTAAAATAAAGTCCTAACTGACCTAAGACAGGGAATTTTTACTTGGATTAAATGTCAGGAATTGTGAAAAACTGAGTTGAAATGTATTTGGCTAAGGTGTATGTAAACTTCTGACTTCAACTGTATATACAGAGAAACTAGCAGACACACACAGAAGGTGTTCTCAGGGTAGTCACTGTTCCTCAGGGAATTATAAATGAAACACACTACACCCTGGCTCAGGTACCCCGGCTTCATGAGCCACGAGAGCACAACGGTAAAACATGAACACAACATCTCCAGGGAATTATTCTAGCGTTATAACACTATCAAGTTCCTGGTGTAGTTTGTCCTTTACTAATTAATCACTGTGTATGTATATAGTGTGTATGTGTGTATACATACATACATACATACATACATACATACATACATACATACATACATACATACATACAGTGGGGGAAAAAAGTATTTGATCCCCTGCTGATTTTGTACGTTTGCCCACTTACAAAGAAATGATCAGTCTATATTTTTAATAGTAGGTTTATTTGAACAGTGAGAGACAGAATAACAACAAAAAATCCAGAAAACCGCATGTCAAAAATGTTATAAAATGATTTGCATTTTAATGAGGGAAATAAGTATTTGACCCCTCTGCAAAACATGACTTAGTACTTGGTGGCAAAACCCTTGTTGGCAATCACAGAGGTCAGATGTTTCTTGTAGTTGGCCACCAGGTTTGCACACATCTCAGGAGGGATTTTGTCCCACTCCTCTTTGCAGATCTTCTCCAAGTCATTAAGGTTTCGAGGCTAACGTTTGGCAACTCGAACCTTCAGCTCCCTCCACAGATTTTCTATGGGATTAAGGTCTGGAGACTGGCTAGGCCACTCCAGGACCTTAATGTGCTTCTTCTTGAGCCACTCCTTTGTTGCCTTGGCTGTGTGTTTTGGGTCACTGTCATACTGGAATACCCATCCACGACCCATTTTCAATGCCCTGGCTGAGGGAAGGAGGTTCTCACCCAAGATTTGACGGTACATGGCCCCGTCCATCGTCCCTTTGATGCGGGGAAGTTGTCCTGTCCCCTTAGCAGAAAAACACCCCCAAAGCATAATGTTTCCACCTCCATGTTTGACGGTGGAGATGGTGTTCTTGGGGTCATAGGCAGCATTCCTCCTCCTCCAAACACGTTGAGTTGATGCCAAAGAGCTCCATTTTGGTCTCATCTGACCACAACACTTTCACCCAGTTGTCGTCTGAATCATTCAGATGTTCATTGGCAAACTTCAGACGGGCATGTATTTGTATTCTTGAGCAAGGGGACCTTGCGGGCGCTGCAGGATTTCAGTCCTGCAGCGTAGTGTGTTACCGATTTGTTTTCTTGGTGACTATGGTCCCAGCTGCCTTGAGATCATTGACAAGATCCTCCCGTGTAGTTCTGGGCTGATTCCTCACCATTCTCATGATCATTGCAACTCCACGAGGTGAGATCTTGCATGGAGCCCCAGGCCGAGGGATATTGACAGTTCTTTTGTGTTTCTTCCATTTGCGAATAATCCCACCAACTGTTGTCACCTTCTCACCAAGCTGCTTGGCGATGGTCTTGTAGCCCATTCCAGCCAGTGTAGGTCTACAATCTTGTCCCTGACATCCTTGGAGAGCTCTTTGGTCTTGGCCATGGTGGAGAGTTTGGAATCTGATTGATTGATTGCTTCTGTGGACAGGTGTCTTTTATACAGGTAACAAACTGAGATTAGGAGCACTCCCTTTAAGAGAGTGCTCCTAATCGCAGCTCGTTACCTGTATAAAAGACACCTGGGAGACAGAAATCTTTCTGATTGAGAGGGGGTCAAATACTTATTTCCCTCATTACAATGCAAATCAATTTATAACATTTTTTACATGTGTTTTTCTGGATATTTTTGCTGTTATTCTGTCTCTCACTGTTCAAATAAACCTACCATTAAAATTATAGACTGGTCCTTTCTTTCAGTGGGCAAACGTACAAAATCAGCAGGGGATCAAATACTTTTCCCCCCCACTGTACATACATACATACATACATACATACATACATACATACACTATTTTTTATATATAGCTGAGTCTTAACAGGGAGAACTGTAACTGGGCTAATGAGATTCACATACTGTGGAGAGGAAGAGAGTAGGGAGGGATACTCAGAGGATACACTCAAATGGAAGGAGAGCGATAAGAGGGATGAAAATACTTGAGGGAGGGATATACAAACAGTAAGAGAGAGAAGCATGGGGGATGGGGGGAGTCCGATCTTATCCTCTCTGCTTTATGTTAAGCCCTTCCTCTGTGCTGTCATCAACTTTTAGAATGCTCTGCTTTAGCAGAGTGAAGCTAAACACTAGCTAAAGTAGGAGGGAGAGTACTGGGGGGGTGCAACTTTAGCTCCTCACAGCTAGCCAGCCCCTCCTGTCCTCCCCATGTTCCACAACAGTAGTCTCCCACACAAGCACATTGATATCACCCACTGTACTAGAGCTAAATAGTTTATTGCAATATTCCTGGTGCATAGAGGTGATACTATAGAAGGCAGAGTGCCGACAGGAGTGTGTAACCTTATCCTACACACCATGCCTTGTGCTCAAAGAACCATGGAGAGCGTGGTAACCTAGAAACCTGTCAGGCGTGTGTGTGTATGTTTCTGTGAGGATAATACCTTGGAAGCAGTAAATAACCAGATTAGCTGAATGACTTTACTCTTTTTATTTCCAGCCCTTTGTGCTCATAACACCCTCTATGGGGCTGGCAGAGAACTGCATTTACCACAAAGGCACCCACAACTCTATACTGTATCGCCTCATGTATCACAAGTTTAGTGTAAAAGTTGCCTTTAACCACAGATCTACACTATATTACACAATATATATTACATTACCTTGCCTCTACCGACTCATTTTCTACTACCTAGGAAAAGCCACAGGGGCGTTGTAATAATAATGAGACGGCACAACCGTCTTAGCAAAGTGTCGGGAATTTTAGAGCCTATGAGCTGTGAATTCAGTGTAGAAAGAGTGGAAATGAGGTGATAGAGGGAGGGAGGGAAGCAGAGATCAAAAGGCCACCCACCTTTCTCCTGCAGTCATAGAGGGAGAAACAGCAGGTTGGGGTGGACAAGGGGAGACGAGTGAGGACAAAATCCTTAAAGTGAACACCCCAGTCACCCCAGAGAGTATGATGAGGTCAGTTTTGGATTCCCGCCTAATGCTAAAAGCTAGGATTTGAAGATAGATCCCTGTTGATAGATCTGATCCGAGATCTGTGGTTAGGGACACCTTGATCCTTCTCATCAGAGGAAGATGAGGTGTTTATGAAGGAGGCCATCTGTTGTGGGGTTTAAAGGATTAGGGGTAAATAAGTGGAGAAGGTAGAGGTTGCCTCTTACCACTGGTCCAGGGTCAGGTATTATTTAATCAGCCTAATGGTTAAGGTTAGGTTGGGGTGTTAAATAACCCGATCTCAGATCGGTGATTAATGGCAACGTCCATTCTGCGTTTGCTGTGTCTTTGTGGGCGGGGCCTAACCCTGCCCATACCGCTAGGAAACTATGGCCTGTCGCTACAGATACCGACATCTTTCTATGGATGCCAAGCGTGTGGTCAGGTGGTAGAGTGAGGATGTTATGATGGCCGCCAGGCCTGGGGAAGGGACTGCAGGTGTGTTCAAGTTGCATTATTTCATTTGGAGTTATTTGAAATACATAGGCGTGTGTAAGAGTGGTCAAATGGTAGAGTGTGTGTTGTTCAGGCTGTAGAAGGAGGGTGACTGCCACAAGTCTGGCTAAGGGGCAGGCAGGATGATTGGCTGGATGGGATCTCTGATCAACAAACGCTGGCTGGACCGAGATCGAGACAAAGACCACTACTACACACAGGACCGGATTCCCTCTGGAGTCGCACACAGGGTATGGTTTCATTCAGGGACACAGGATCGGTTCTTAGATTATGTATAGACTGAGGGTAAAGTCTGATATACACACTCTACGGGAGGGTAGATGGAGGCCCAGAGTACGGTCCAGTTAATTTGGTGCATCTCCATAGTCTGACCTGAAGACAGGTGACAAGAAGTCAATGACAGGTGACAGGAACTCCGTACATTAGGCATTTGCATTTAGCAAGCCAGTTTCATCACATCAGTGTATGAAGGAAATAAGATGAGGAAAGGAAGACCCATTATACTTGAGATCCATCCATGGGCTCTGGATCCCGGATAGACCCTGTATGGACCAAGGGCCGAATTTAGTATAGTACTGTAGCTGTTGTAGCACTTTGTTGAAGAACTCTGGGGACCTTTTTGCGGTAAACCTCTGTTCTAGATATTCTGCTGTAGGAAACGGTACAACATACAAAACATTGATGAACACACACACTTGCTGAATACAGTTCCTTGTGTTCTATGTGGCCAGTACTTTGGGGAACTTCCCGCTGTGAGAGATTAGCCTAGCTAATACAGCAGCACTGGACTGGACCTGCTGACCCACCATGTCTCCGACAGAACGGTCAACTCTGGGTCACGGTCAGTACAACCACATACACACAAGGGTTGAACCAGACTGACCACACGATCAGTGGTCACATTCACACATTTCACTCACACAATCATGGGACTCACCAAACACACAGGTGTGAGTTTTGACGTTTCTGCCTGTTTTTTTTGGTGCAGGCATTGCTATATTTGCACACTGGGTACATTCACATGTATTGTATCCCACTCTGTAATTGAATAGAGTCGAGAAATGAATTCATGTGGCGTGTGTGTGGTGCGGGAGTTTTTATGTATACTCTAGTTGAATAGTATTGTATTGCTGTGTGTGTGGTGGTGTAGTGGAATATAGAGTTGAAGAGACAGTTTAGTACTGGGTAATGTGTTTAACTGTTCAACGTAGGCTTTCGTGTCTGTGTAATGTTGCGTGTGTGCGCGCCTGTCTTGACCCTTACTCTTCTACTGATTGCGTTAATATCAGGGCAGTCTGTATGGGGATGTGATTGGTCATCACTGTCGGTATAATCTGATTGGTCAATATTGACCAGTTTGAGGTCAGTCCTGTGTAATCTGATTGGCTTGACCCTCGTGCCCCGGCTCAGACCAGGGATCAGGACCAGGGAGAGTCTGGAAGGCAGTGGGATGACTGAATAGGATGACGTTCTGGCCCATTTGGGACGGGTGGTGATGGAGCCACCAGAATGGCCTGACAAAGGTTCAATAAAAATATACAGGCATTTCATTGAGACCAATGTCCCGATGTCATTGCCACATACAGTACATACCTGAATGTGTTACTTAACCTCCAACTGTCCAGGGCCCGGTTTCCCGATATCGATGGAACTTAGGTTTACGAGTGTTTCTTTTTAATGATTCATCTTTCCTACAACTTCTGAAGATGTAACATGCGTTTCCCAAAACACCACGCAGAGAGAACAGTCGCTAAGTGCGTTGTTGGAACGTGTCGGTACTGATAGGATCAGTGACGGATTTAGGTATAGGCAACATGGGCAGCCGCCCAGGGCGGCATCTTGCCGGCACAAAAAAAAAATAATCTGAATGTGACATTTGCGTGATCGGTTTTCTATCGCTCATTTGCACGTCACGTCAATGATATTTCACCGTGTGGGACTGTGGGTCAATTAACCTTGTCGGAGTGGGCGCCCTGACTCTAGTTTGTGAGCTGGAAAGGTCTCCCACTCAGAAGTACGAGATGGGGAAGGGGGCACGGGTAGGTTGACCTCAGGTCTCCCCACTGGAAGCCCGAGGTAAGGGGAGCGTGGGGATCTATCAAATAGCGCACCTCTAACTTTGTACAGTACTAATGCAATTAGTTGTGCAATTTAGTTTGTGTGTTTCTTGTTTGAAGTGCAATAGTGTAATAATCAGGTTCTCTTCTTTATAAGTGTGTTATTCTATTTGTGTATTTGTGCGATTTAGTTTTATTTGTGTGTTTTTTGTTAGCAATAGGGTAATAGTGTAATAATTTGATTCTCTTTTTTTATTTGTATTTATATACTACAATTTGTTTATTTGTTTTTTGTTACTTATTTTTGTATATATTTTTATATTTATATAGTATTAAATGTTATGATTATTTATTTGTGTTCCAAATGTCTGAATAATAATTACAGTTAGTGCAGAATGGTGCTTTTTTTTTTTTGGTGGGGGCGCTGAAGGGGGTGTTCGCCCAGGGAGCCATACAAGCTAGAACCGCCACTGGATAGGATCGAAAAAAAGGGAGCGCTGCTCTCGGATCAGCTTTCTCCATTTAAATCTTACCTTTAACATTATAATTATTTCACAATACTGACAACGGATCAGCTACTAGAGAGATCACCACCTACGACTGCAAATATTGAGGTGGTTTATTCTAATGCTTAGCCTATAAAAATGCTCTAAATCACCGATTTGGCACATCATTGAGCGCACATGTTAGCCTACTAGTGATGAAATGGATTGAGACACGTTACAGACAGTAGCCTACAAGTAGCAAAATAGAGCTCAATCGATTGAACATTAAATGTATTTCAATATGACTGAAATACCGATTTTTATATTTTAATGCAGTAATTTCGGTTTTCATTTGAAGCATATTTTTATGCATCGCTTGTTTGTATCAATTGCAAAAACATTGGCAACTTTGTATTTGTAGTCAACTTTTGTCTCACGTTATCAGTGGTCACAAAGACGGATAAACCATGTGATTCTTTGGTTAGCGGAGATCTTCAGTGTATAAAGTAAAGCGGGAGGGCAAAAACGCATCTAACGACACTCTTAGCTTTTCTACGAGGGGTCTGCCTGAGGCAGGCGTTTATATTACGAGCATTTTCAAGTGCAACTTTAATAACGATGGTTTTGGGAAACAGCTCAGAGATTTAACGATGCTCCTACGAAGGTTCTAATGATGAACTTAGCCAAGCAGGACCAAGTTTCCCAAAAGCATCATAAGGCTGAGTTCATCGTTACAACCTTTGTAGGAGCATTGTTAAATCTGTGCTATTTCTCAAAACAATCGTTTCTAAAGTTTATTTACCGACTGCCTCAGACCACTCGTAGAACGTTGGATGCTTTTTTTTGCCCTTCGGTGTCACTTTGGGATGCTGGCCCATGTGACGCAAATGCTTCCCACTTCCACAGTTGTGTCAAGTTAGCTGGATGACCTTTGGGTGGTGAATCATTCTTGATACACACGGGAAACTGTTGTGTGAAAAACCTAGCAGCGTTTGCAGTTCTTGACACACTCAAACCGGTGCGTGCCTGGCTAGTTAAATAAAGGTTACGTTGATATAATTAAATGTAAAGAGCTTTCCACACCTGGATAGTAGAACATTTTCCCATTATTCTTAAAATTATTTAAACTATGTCAAACTGGTTGTTGATCATTGCTATACAACCACTTTAACGTCTTGCCATAGATTTTCAGCTAGATTTAAGTCAGAACTGCAACTCGGCCTCTTGGGAACATTCACTGCCATCTTGGTAAGCAACTCCAGTGTAGATTTGGCCTTGTGTTATAGGTTATTGTCCTGCTCTCAGTGTCTGGTAGAAAGCTGACTGAACCAGGTTTTCCTCTAGGATTTAGCCTTTGCTTAGCTCCATTCCGTTTCTTTTTTTTATCCTGAAAAACTCCCTAGTCCTTAACGGTTACAGGCATATCATAACATGATGCAGCCACCACTATGCTTGAAAATATGGAGTAATACTCCGTAATGTGTTGTATGCTTGGGGCAAATTCAATAACACTTTGTATTCAGGACAAAAGGTGAATTGCTTTGCCACATTTTTTGCAGTTTTACTTTAGTGCCTTGTTGCAAACTTGATGCATGTTCTGTACTTTACTATTTATATTTTTGACAACTTTTACTTCACTGCATTCCTAAAGAAAATCATGTACATTTTACTCCATACATTTTCCCTGACACCCAAAAGTACTTGTTACATTTTGAATGCTTAGCAGAACAGAAAATGGTCCAATTCACACACTTATCAAGAGAACATCCCTGGTCATGCCTTCTGATCTGGCAGACTCACTAAACACAAATGCTTCGTTTGTAAATGATGTCTGAGTGTTAGTGTGTACCTGGCTTTCCGTATAAAAAAAATTATAAAAGTGTGCCGCCTAGTTTTCTTAATGTAAGGAATTTGAATACTTAAGTATATTTTAGCAATTACGTTTACTTTTGATACTTAAGCATATTTAAATCCAAATACTTTTAGACTTTTATTCAAGTAGTATTTTACTGGGTGACTTTCACTTTTACTTGCCATTTTCTATTAAGGTATCTTTACTTTTACTCAAGTATGACAATTGGATACTTTTTCCACCACTGAATGTTGTTGATCCATCCTCAGTTTTCGATCACAGCCATTAAACTCGAACTTTTAAAGTCACCATTGGCCTCATGGTGAAATCCCTGAGTGGTTTCCTTTCTCTCCGGCAACAGATTGGGAAGGACGCCTGTGTTTTTGTAGTGACTGGGTGAACTGATACACCATAGAAACATGTATATGCTTTGCAAGAAGAACGATTTCCATAATAATCCTATTTACATGTACACATCAGAAATCAGGCTACCTGATGGCAGAAAATCGGCAATTAAAATGAAATTTCTACCACATCAAATGTTCATTTTGGGAGGCATATTTGATTCTGAGTTCAGACATACACATTTTCTATGTGAACACTACTTCTAAGACGCATACATTCAGTTGTTCTGAAGACACTTCAGTCACGCTGAAGAGGGAGGCTCACGCGGCTGGTGCTGGCAGATGCACAGATCAAATACATTTACATTTAAGTCATTTAGCAGTCGCTCTTATCCAGAGCGACTTACAAATTGGTGCATTCACCTTAAGATATCCAGTGGAAAAACCACTTTACAATAGTGCATCTAAATCTTTTACACTGCTGGAAAGCCAATTAAGGTGTTTACATGTCCTAATAATTCTAAAGATTGCTCGGGTATTTTAATCGCTGTATGCTTACTTCGATTTTGACCTCACGCCAATTTAAGATCAGCAGAGTAAGGTGTTTACATGAATATTGCATAATCTGCCTACTGCCGTAATCAGTTTAATATTGAATTATTAGTGTGTATGTAAACTTACTCAATGTCTGCTTTTAAGATTTTTACTCGTCTACCAATCGATTCCCTTCTTTGCGAGGCATTGGCAAACCTCCCTGGTCTTCGTGGTTGAATCTTTTTGAAATTCACTGCTCGACTGAGGGACCTTGCATGTGTGGGGTACAGAGATCAGGTAGTCACTAAAAAGTATTGCACACAGTGAGTTTGACTTGTTAAGAAAATCTTTACTAATTTGTAAAAAATATCTAAAAACATAATTCTACTTTGACTTTATGAAGTTGTGTGTGTGTGTGTGGGCCAGTGACAAAACAGTACATTTAATCAATTTTAAATTCAGGCTATAACACAACAAAATGTGGAAAAAGTCAAGGGGTGTGAATACTTTCTGAAGGCGCTGTAGGTGATATCTCTCTAGGAGCTGATCCATTGTCAGTATTGTGGAATAATTCCCAATGTTAAGGTAAGATTTTGAATGGAGAAAGCTGATCCGAGAGCAGTGCTGCATTCTTTTTCAGTCCTATCCGTATGGACACACTGAAAGTTCTCCCTACGTGGTGTTGTGGGAAATGCATGTGAGTAATTTGGCCGTTTTATAGGAACGATACATCGTTAAAACAGACTACACGTGATGAAAAAAACAGCTTAAGTTCCATCGCTATCGGAAACCGGGCCCAGATCAGTTTTCGTGTATCCGGTGTGGCTGTAGTAAACAGGTAACTGGTTACCAGGGATGTATTCACTAGGAACCAAGCTGAAGCTAACAAAATGACATAGGGAGGGACCTACCTGAAATTGGCCAATAGTTGCAAAATGTTTTTTTCTGTTTGGAGTAAATGGTGTCTGACTAATGAATAAAACCCAGTATTGGCTGTGAATGTGGTTATCAGTCATGCAGGAATGTTGTCCATCTCTTTCTCATTTCTCCTGTTTCCTCATGAACTCTGAAGGCTGTTCCCACCGCCCACTGTGTAAACGGATGTACACACAAATGCTCTCTTTCTCCTCTCTCCTATCACTCTCATATACCGTACTGTCTGTCTTTTTCTCTCTTTCAGACACGTTACTGCTGAACTTTCATTGAGCTTTATTGGCATGACAAGTTCTTATATTGCCAAAGAAGAACCTATTAAATCAATAATAGCAATGAAATTATAACAAAGGGAATATTGACCACAAGCTATCGCTCTTGTCTCTCTCTCACTCTGTGTATGTAATCCCATGTATGATGCTTGCAACACCGGGGTTGTGGGTTCGATTCCCACCGAGGATCAGTATGAAAAATGTATGCACTGAGAGCGTCTGCTTAGTGACAAAAATAGAAAGATATATTTACATCTCACGCTGTCTCTTTCTCGCTCTCTCTCGCGCTTTCTTTTCTCTCTCTATCTCATTCTGTCTCTCTCTAGCCGGTCCAGAGACCCAGTGCTCTGCTCAGCCCTGCGGTCATGTTCGGTACAAGAAAGACCTGGGACCTTGGCCACGCCCCCTGTCTGCAGGAGCTCTGGAAGAAAGACGTCTCATTGGATGGTGAGTGGATTCTGTAGGCCCACCCCATTGGGCAGCAAGGGAGTCCCTCTGTGGGACTAAACCAGTGTGGCTGCATTTTTGGGATGACAGAGGGAGGGAGGGAATGGGAGAGGTGTGTTCTGCCTGTCTGACAGGACTCTTACTAAGAGGAGAGGAGTGTGTGACAGATTCCCATGAGCTGTGCCTCTCGGTGAAACTGGGAAGAACAGGAAATACTGGAGAGGAGAAGGAATTATTGTATCTGACTGGAGAGGGGAAAGGAGGAGTGTATGCCAGCTGTCTGAGAAAGCGGTGAGGAGTGAGTGAGTGAGTGTGTGCCAGGCTTCTCTCTCTTTCTCTACCTCTCTCAGCTGAAGGAGTGCGTCTAGCAGGTACAGATCTTAAAGCTGATCCCCTTACAGTGCAGGGGCCAGGAGTGCAAACACTGGACCTATTGTGTGCGTCCATGTTGTGTGTCCATCGGTCTGTGGGTGTGCGTTTCTCTGCGCTAATGCTCTTGCAGGACTGCTCAAGGTGACGATGGAGCAGCAGAACTGTGACTGTGCTAGTGCAGAAAAGAAAGCAGGAGAGTGACTGAGAAAGAAAGAGGCAGAGAGAAAGGGACAGTGTTGCTAGCGGAGGGCAGAAGGTAGAGGAGGAGAGGATGGTAGCGTTAACGTGTCCAGTTGTGTAATACTTAACAATGTGTGTCCTAATGGTGTGTGAGTTTGTGTGTCTGTATCGTACGTGTGTGACTCCGCTGTTGGGACTTAATCTGCTGTGTCATCAGTTACCGAATGCATGCTGTTTTTTTTCCCAGCCTTAGAGAGGTACGAGTAAACCCGTGTATTAAACTGATTTGCACAGTGTGTACGCACAGTCTGTACACACAATGTATTTGTGGACTGTGTGGGGGATACTTTAAGCACTACTTCCCTGAATAAGTGTGTTTTTCTTGGTGTGTGTTTGCCTTAGTCTGTGAACCATTGTATGTATAAGGCGCTTTGTTCAGTTAAATTGCTCTTACGTGTGTGTTAGGAAATACACGTCTGTGCTTGAGTGTGAGTATGTGTGTCAATACAGGTTAATATTGTAGGGTTGATTGTGTGTAGAATAGACCCAGTGCAGTAGTACAGGGCACTGATTGTCCTCAGGTTGATAAGACTGGGGCCCCATACAGGTGACCAGACACACATGCATACACACAGGTAAACAGGCCTGTATGGAGTTAATGTATCACCTGCTGGTTCCTGTGTTATCACACTGCTTATCTAGCTGTGCTCGTTTCCATGGTACTGTCTGTGCGAACCTTGGAAGGTCGGGGAGGGAAAATAGGGGAGAGAGGCCTAGAATCACTCTCGGCTGAGGGGAGAGGAGATAATAATGGATAGTGGAGGGAGAGGGGGGGAGAAAGGTAAGTGGGGAGAAGAGTGGGCCATAGAAAATTACCTCTCACATGTATAAGTGGAGGTAGAGAGAGGAAATGAGAGATTGGGATAAGATGGAAAAGGGTAGAGGGACAAAGATGTATAGAGATTGTTTTTCTGACTCAAGTGAATACAGGATCAGCTCTGCCACAGTGGATAAGAACACAATCAACCCATTCGGCTCAGGCTTGTTTGTGTACTGTGTTTAATTGTGAGTGTACAGTGTATGTTTGTGTTTCCAAACTTTGTTTGTCCCTCCCGTGTGTCCGTAGCGAGCTCGGTGGACTTTTTGATGAGTGATGGTGAGGAGGACTGCGCCTTCCTGTCTCTACCCGCAGCCACTTTCCCACAACGCACCGCTCTGACCACTACTGACCAGTTAGAAACCAGCCAGCACAATCACGACCAACAGCTACTCATACAGGTGAGATGACTGTGTGCGCGCGCGCGCACACACACTAGGTCAATGTGGCTAGCGTATCGTTCATATTGGTGGGTCTTTTCTCAACATGACACTTGTTTGTCCTGGTTTCACTGGCTAAACTGGTAGGGGGGGTTCAGGTCAGTAAGAGCCCTGGGGAGTGAGACACAGTCGATTTATCGATCAGGTTTTAATGAGCTTCTAACACACACACCAATGCAAATACACACACACACACACACACACAGCCTAGCTGTCGTTATCCTGTATACTCTGTATGTACTCTGCAGAACAGAGAATCCTGTGTCTGCATAGTGTCCCTCTTGTGGTTTCATTTCATGTGTGTTCGGGATTGTGTTACTTTGTCTGCCTTTGGAAAAACACAGGGTAGAGCACACACTGTCACAACAACACACCTGTTGTCTGTTCTACATAGGATGTTTCCATCAGAACGTTCGACAATGTTGTGCCCCACTGAACACAGCACAGAGGGGTCTACTACCAAGCAGGATCAATGAGTTAGCCAGCTAACTTGGATAAACAAACAGAAATAAGTACTGATTTTCTGGTTCATTAGGAAAGATAAACTAAGGTATATTTTTGGTTGTTGGGTCAACCAGACATGCCTATCTTTCTATACAATAAGTTATTTCAGAATATTTAGCCAAGTTAGCTGGCTAAGTCATTGATCTTGCTTTGTAGTAGATCACTCGGGTGTGGGTATTCTGCATTGTTCTGCCCAACGCCTCATGTTAAGGATCCTAATCTGCCGCTATCAAATGTATTTATATAGCCCTTCTTACATCAGCTGATATCTTAAAGTGCTGTACAGAAACCCAGCCTATAACCCAAAACAGCAAGTAATGCAGGTGTAGAAACACGGTGGCTAGGAAAAACTCCCTAGAAAGGCCAAAACCTAGGAAGAAACCTAGAGGAACCAGGCTATGAGGGGTGGCCAGCCCTCTTCTGGCTGTGCCGGGTGGAGATTATAACAGAACATGGCCAAGATGTTCAAATGTTCATAAATGACCAGCATGGTCAAATAATAATAATCACAGTAGTTGTCGAGGGTGCAACAAGTCAGCACCTCGAGTAAATGTCAGTTGGCTTTTCATAGCCGATCATTGAGAGTATCTCTACCGCTCCTGCGGTCTCTAGAGAGTTGAAAACAGCAGGTCTGGGACAGGTAGCATGTCCGGTGAACAGGTCAGGGTTCTATAGCCGCAAGCAGAACAGTTGAAACTGGAGCAGCAGCACGGCCAGGTGGACTGGGGACAGCAAGGAGTCATCATGCCAGGTAGTCCTGAGGCATGGTCCTAGGGCTCAGGTCCTCCGAGAAGAAAGAAAAATAATTAGAGAGAGCATACTTAAATTCACACAGGACACCGGATAAGACAGGAGAAATACTCCAGATATAACAGACTGACCCTAGCCCCCGACACATAAACTACTGCAGCATAAATACCGGAGGCTGAGACAGGAGGGGTCAGGAGACACTGTGGCCCCATCCGATGATACCCCCGGACAGGGCCAAACAGGCAGGATATAACTGCACCCACTTTGCCAAAGCACAGCCCCCACACCACTAGAGGGATATCTTCAACCACCAACTTACCATCCTGAGACAAGGCCGAGTATAGCCCACAAAGATCTCTGCCACGGCACAACGCAAGGAGGGGCGCCAACCCAGACAGGAAGACCACGTCAGTGACTCAACCCACTCAAGTGATGCACCCCTCCTAGGGACGGCATGGAAGAACACCAGTAAGCCAGTGACTCAGCCCCTGTAATAGGGTTAGAGGCAGAGAATCCCAGTGGAGAGAGGGGAACCGGCCAGGCAGAGACAGCAAGGGCGGTTCGTCGCTCTAGTGCGTTGCCGTTCACCTTTGCACCCCTTGGCCAGACTACACTCAATCATAGGACCTACTGAAGAGATGAGTCTTCAGTAAAGACTTAAAGGTCGAGACAGAGTCTGCGTCTTTCACATGGATAGGCAGACCATTCCATAAAAATTGAGCTCTATAGAAGAATGCCCTGCCTCCAGCTGTTTGCTTAGAAATTCTAGGGACAATTAGGAGGCCTGCGTCTTGTGACCGTAGCGTACGTGTAGGCATGTACAGCAGGACCAAATTGGAAAGATGGGTAGGAGCAAGCCCATGTAATGCTTTGTAGGTTAGCAGTAAAACCTTGAAATCAGCCCTTGCCTTAACAGGAAGCCAGTATAGGGAGGCTAGCACTGGAGTAATATGATAAAAAATGTTGGTTCTAGTCAGGATTTTAGCAGCCGTATTTAGCACTAACTGAAGTTTATTTAGTGCTTTATCCGGGTAGCCGGAAAGTAGAGCTTTGCAGTAGTCCAACCTAGACAGTTGACAGCCCCAGTGCAGAGTCATAAAGCTCACATCAGCACCTCATAAAATGACATTGGCGCCTCATAGCGACAGATCTTGCAGATTAAAGGTGACTGTGCTGTCCGTGCCTTTTGACGCGTGGCTTTTAACTGGACACGCGCGAACTTACGCAAAAAGCTGTCTGTCTCTTCAACAAACCATTGCATTTCCTCCATATTCCTCTTTCATTCATCATTGTGCTGTTTCTCCTTCATCTCATCGGCCATTTCGCTTTGTCTTCCTCCACTCCTCTACACCTTTCATTGTTGTACACCTTCCCATCCCTCTCTCCCCTCCCCGTCCCGCTTTCATCCACAGAAGGTCACCTGGTCCTGTGCCTGGACATCTGCCTATGTAATGTCCTCATTCGCTCTCTCTACAGTCTCTAGTTAGATCTGTCTCTCTTGCTCTCTCTGTCTGTCTCTGTCTCTCTTTCTGTCTCTGCGTGTCTCTGTATGTAGTCTTAGTTTCATAAGTCTGATTTGTATGGCTGTAGGTGGTTTCAGTGGGTAGAATAGCAGTTTCGTCTCTGCATCCGAGTCTAGTTGTATAGACCGGTGGTTTTCAAACCTCTCCTCGGGGACCCCATGCAGTTCCATGTATTTGGTCTATTCCAGAACTAGTACACCTGATTTTAATCTTCAATTAATCATCAAACCCTTGATTAGGTGAATTACACTCACTGGCCAGTTAATTAGGTACACCCATCTAGTACTGTCGGACCAACCTTTGCCTCCAGAACAGCCTGAATTCTTTAGGGCATGGATTCTACAATGTGTCAAATGTTCTACAGGGGTGGCATCACACAGCTGCTGCAGATTGGACAGCGGTACAGTCATGCTGCGAACATCCCATTCCATCTCATCCCAAAGATGCTCTATTGGTAGGGGTTGTTCAATGTTCAGACAGGCTGTGGCGTTCAATTGTTGCACAATTGGTATCAAGGGACCTAACGTGTGCCAGGAAAACAAATCTTGAATCTGCCATCAGCATGACACAACAGGAATAAGGATTTGTTGGACCAGGCGCTGTTTTTCCACTACTCAATTGTCCAGTGTTGGTGATCACATGCCCACTGGAGCCGGTTCTTGTTTTTAGTGGGTAGTAGTGGAACCCGGTGTGGTCGTCTGCTGCAATAGCCCATCCGTGACAAGGATTGACAAGTTGTGTGTTCCGAGATGGCGTTCTGCACACCACAGTTGTACTGCACAGTTATTTGTCTGTTTGTGGCCCGCCTGTTAGCTTGGACGATTCTTGCCATTCTCCGACGACTTCTCTCGCCGACGAGCTGTTTTCGCCCACAGGACTGCCGTTTCTGAGATACTGGATCCGGGCGCGCCTGGGAGCGATAATCATACCACACTCCAAGTCGCTTAGGTCACTCGTTTTGCCCATTCTAACGTTCAATCGAGCAGTAACTGGATGCCTGTCTTGCTGCTTTATATAGCAAGTCACAGCCACGTGACTCACTGTCTGTAGGAGCGATCCATTTTCGTAAACTGGGTGGTGTACTTAATAAACTGGCAGGTGAGTGCAGTTCGGGGCTAGTAAAAAAATTGTGAAATGTCTTGGGGTTCCCAGAGGAGTTGTTTGAACCACTGGTGTAGGGGTATATCCATTTGAATGCAATCACTTTTTGACAGCACCCCTTTTGATTTGAATGAGATCTACTGTTGTAGAAGTGCTCAGAAAGTGACTTTTTGGACCTGAACGCCAAAACATTCAAGAGATAAAAGTGCTCATAGTTGACCTATTTAGCAAACCCCACCATGCCATGAGACATCCATGTCTTCATCACTGGTAGAAAAAGATCACCGGTTGACATTTATACAATTTATAAGCTTGCAAACAGGGTTGTCAAATCACCACCTTCCGGAGACACCTGAAACCCCACCTCTTTAAGGAATACCTGGGATAGGATAAAGTAATCCTTCTACCCCCCCCCCCCCCCCCCGAAAGATTTAGATGCACTATTGTAAAGTGGTTGTTCCACTGGATATCTTAAGGTGAATGCACCAATTTGTAAGTCGCTCTGGATAAGAGCGTCTGCTAAATGACTTAAATGTTAAATGTAAAATGTCAAACTTTTATAATTTCTGGAGAAAAAAAATATTTTTTGTTTTTGATACAAATTGTCATTTCTTTACTTTTTCAAGTCAATTGTCTAAAAACGCAAAAACTCCGATTTTTGTTGTAGTTTAGAGCCCATTTCCATAATCTAAGGTTTTTGTGTTGTGCCCGCCATCAGTTGAGACACTTGAATAAGTTTACCCGTTTTTTGATAAATGACGTTCAAGGTTTAAAATATAAAATGTTTTAAATGTATATATTTTCAAGAAATAATACAGTTTGACAACACTGTTAATAAGCTTTTCAATTATATAAAACTCATCACTTTTCCAGTGATGAAGACATGGATGTCTCATGGCATGGTGGGGTATGCAAAATGGGTCAACATCGAGCACCTTTATCTCCTGAATGTTTTGGCGTTCAGGTCCAAAAAGTCCCTTTCTGACTGCTTCTTCCATGGGCAAACATGTATAATAAATGTTGCTTAAATCAAAATGGATGCAGTCAAAAAGTGATTGAATTCAAATCGATTTACCTATAGACTTGACTGGATGGCTCAGTTTTGATCAGACCTGTGAACATGGATGATGTTATAAACTGACCAATCATCCATTGTGCTCTGTGTACATACTTAGATAGCATTGCAGTGTTACTGTAATTCCAAAAGTGTACATTCAGATTTTATTTTTTTATTTTTTTCCCTTGGAAATGTGACGTTATTAACGACCTGTCTGGCTTCTAACCTGTGACCTTTGCCGTGTGTGTGTGTGTGCGTGCGTGTGCGTGTGTCTAGACACTGCAGGAGAAAGTGTGTGAGTTCCAGGCGCGTCTGCGACGCGAGGAAGCTTCCCGGTGTCTGCAGCTGCAGAGACTGCAGCAGAGTCACGAACAGAGTCTGCAGGAGAAGACTAACGTCATACACACTCTACAAGAGGAGCTGCACACAGCACTGCCCAACGGTGAGAGAGGAACGGGGAGATGGATGGATACAGGGAGGGAGGAAGAGAGAGGGAGATCCGTAATAGAGTATTAGGAAGGAGAACTGCAGATGTAAAAACAGGACTGTGAGTCGTGACTGATACGGCAGTAATTACTGTGAAGTGAATGACTCCGAATGGTTTGTGTCTGTCAGGACGGTGTTCACAGTACTGACACAAGCCAGCCTGTCAGCAAGAAGAGGGCTGTGTGTCATGGCTGTGACCGACTGTCAACACGCATTATCCAATACTGTGGGGCTGGATGGCGTGTGTGTCTGTTTTTAAATTCTGTGGGTGCGTGTATATAATGTATTATCACTGTGCGTGTGTGTTGCAGGTGTGAGGGCAGTGCAGAGGCTGGGTGAGCCACAGGAGCATCAGCAGCACAGCAACCGTCTCATTCAGGAAGGAGAGCAGCTCATCGCAGCGCTGCGCACACAGGTGGGGGAGCTGGAGGAGAAGCTGCTAGACCAGACCCAGGAGGTGGAGAGACTGCGCTCCGAGCTGGTGAGTAGAATAGAGAGAGAGAGAGAGGGGAATGGAGGAAATGGGAGGAGAAAGACTGGTGAGTAAGGGAGGAGGGGAGAGGAAAGGAAAGGAAAAAGAGAATGAGGGCAGAACCCAGCTGGCCTACATTTTTGGGAAGCTTGGGAAAGACAAGCTCAAGATAATTGGCACCTTTTCTTCCAGGTGTAAGATTGCACCGTGACACACTTCTGCTTCACAGGCATTCTAAGGTGTTGCATGTGAGTGAGTGTGTGTAAGAGGGGGAGGTGAGGGAGAGGGGGCAAGTGCTATGTTATGTGTATGTGTTCTTTTGTTTCACTGTCTCCTGATGTTTGTGTCCGGGGGGCAGATAATGAACAATAGTCAGAGGAAAAAGTGCTTGTGCATTGCTGTGTGTGTGAATGCGTGTTAATTCCTTCCTGTGTGTATTGATATCCCTCTGTGTGGTGCCTTTGTGTGATACTGGCATGTGCCTGTCCCTCCTGTCCTGTAGGGGGCGACCGACCTGGAGAAGCACCTGGAGCTGCTGGTGGTCGAGAACGAGCGGCTGAAGCAGGAGCTGAAGGCATGCAAGACCTCACTGCTCCAGGAGGCTCCTCCACCGGCCTGCACAGCCACTGACTGCCCCCACAGCCAGGTATGGGTGTGGGTGTGGCATGGGCGAATCAAGTGAGGGTAGAGGCTGTGAAAACCGTGTTTTTTTATGTGTCTATTGTAGCTCTTGTGTGTGTAGGATACGGAAGGTGTCTCGTTGGAAGAACCAGGCCAGAGAGCGAGAAGAGGCTGTGTTATAAGTATGTGTGGTGTATTATAACTGTACATTGTGTTATATAGGATGCGGATGCCCTGCGTGAAGCGGTGTCTTGCTGGGAGAGCCAGGCCAGACCGAGGCAGAAGAGGCTGGCTGAATTGGAGCAGCAGGTCCTGGAGAAGGCCAGCAGGGTGGAGACCCTCAGCCGACAGCTGGAGGAGTCCAAGCGCCACGCGGGGGAGATGCAGGGGCAACTGGAGGAGTCTAAGTGTCAGCAGGGGGAGGTGGAGCAGCAGCTGAGCGTCCGGCTCAGAGATTGTGAGGAGGAGCTGGCCAGACAGGCCGCCCGGCCCCATCAGGTTAAGGTGAGGAATCGGGGAAAAACTGTCCCGTTTCAAAAACAACCCCTTGCTAGCTCCTATGTTACTTAATGGTCCCTCATAGATCTGAAATGATAGGATGGGTACGTTATATGTCGGTAGCTTACCACCTATCCAATGTTTTTGAGTTATATGAATGACTGGGATGTTACGAGAGCATTTGCTGCTGAATTGTGTTCCCTGATGATCTCACGATATCAATCTCTCTCTCCGGCTCCCCACCTTTCTCTCTCTCTCTCTTCTCCTACCCTATCTATCTCGCTCTCTCTATTCTCTATCCGTCCAGTTTGTGACTGAGATAGTGGAGGTGGAGTCGTCAGAGTCTCAGCAGGCCGTAGCCGAGGCCCAGGCCAAGAGCGCCGCCCTGCAGGAGCAGCTATCACTGCAGAGACAGCTGCTCCGAGAGCTGGAGACACAGTTGCACGATTCCCAGAGGACCAGCACCCAGCTCCGAGCTCAGGTACACACATAAGGATATGTACATGTACACAGACGCGCGCACACACACACAACCATCTAACAACACACACATACTACTCTCACACACGCATAACCCTCTGTGCCCCTTCCTAATCCCATTGGCTCCTTAACCAGTTGGTCTTTGTTGTTTCTCAAGTTCTCCTCGTTCCTCCCCCTGGTACCAGCATTGGTACAATCCAACTCACCCCCTTGTAGTAGATTGTGGCGGTACGGTCCTTCACAAAAACACCCTCCCCTCCCAGTAGAGGTGAATGGTTCAACCCTCGTCCCATCCCCTCCCCTGTAGTGGCGTGGGCCATGTTAACCCCTCTCTCTTCGCTTACGTTTGGTTCTAGCTGCGTGCGGACCGTGGCCGCATCTGCGGCCTGCTCTCCAAGGCCGTCGGAAGGGGCAATGGCGAGGTCATTTGCAGGTTGTCTAAGGTTGGGCCCCCCCCTTGAAAGACACATTAGGCCCCTCATAGTGCTTCCTGTTTTCTCACTACATCACTTCCTGTGTCTCAGGTACCCTGCTCCCCAAACTCTGCCCATCTGTGTGGTTTCAACCCCTACCAAAAACCTGTGTGCTGTAGTGACTTGCAAAAACTGTGCCCTAAATCTGTTTGAGGGTCCTCCAGTCTTGTATTGGGGGTGCAGTGTGTGGTTTTGGATTAGCTTTTAGCTGTAATGATGGTTCCCAACCCATTGTGAATCCATTCATGTATCCAGTAGCTGAGAAGAAGCAAACCCAATAGTTTTGCTGGGAGCTAACCTTTAATTAGCTCCATGAGTTAGTTATAGGCTTCAGATCTCAACAAAGATGTTAAGGGTCAGCCTTTAGTTCAAATGCCCTGGTAGCTATTAGATCTGAGTTCCAGTGCTGTGTTAGCTTTTATGCTAGATTTTAGCTCTCAGCCCTTAGCTCCAGGTACACCACCAAACACGCTCCAGTCCCCACCTAGACCAGTATGGTGTGCTGGTACTGTCCCAAGATCTACTCCAATCCCCATGTCCAACCCCCTCTAACCTCCCTCTCTCTGTCCCGTGTAGATCCTGGTGTACGAGGGGGAGATGGAGCGGGCCCAGGGCCAGTTAGAGGCTGAAATGCAGAACCTGGAGGAGGAGAAGAACAGGGTGATAGAGGAGGCCTTCATCAGGGCCGAAAGCGAGATGAAGGCCGTGCATGACAACCTGGCAGGTAAGCCGAAAGTTTAGGACTTTTATGCCAATGTACTTTTTGCATTTGCGCGTATGCACATCTTAGTCCCGGGCAGTATTCATTAGGGCACACTGCGAAACATTTTTCACTTCAGGTTTTATTCAATTTTGCTGCCCTTCCTAATGAATATTACCCAGGAATGTTTGTGTGCTCAGTTTTTTTGTCGTTATTTACTGATGTAACAAATGTATGTGTGTCCCTCCCTGTCCCCAGGTGTGCGTATGAACCTTTTGACCCTGCAGCCAGCCCTGCGTACTCTCACCTGTGACTACAACTGCCTGAAGAGACAGGTTCAGGACTTCCCCTTCATGCTGGAGAAGGCCATCACCGAGGCCAAGCAGGAGATCTGCCAGGTGATAGGCGAGGTGAGCAGTGCCAACCAAGAGCTGCTGAGGAAGTACAAGAGAGAGATGAACCTGAGGAAGAAATGCCACAACGAGTTGGTGCGCATGAAAGGTACGACCCCTTGACCGTGCATTCTGAGAGGTGTGTGTGTGTGTGTGTTATCAGCCATTCATACTAGCTAGTGTATAGTGTGTACATCCAGTAGATTTGCTAGTTTTGCTAGCACAGACTGGAATGTGTTCCGAGATTCCTCCAATGGCATTGAGGTGTATACCACCTCAGTCATCGGCTTTATCAATAAGTGCATCGATACTCCCCACAGTGACCGTACATACATATCCCAACCAGAAGCCATGGATTACAGGCAACATCCACATCGAGCTAAAGGCTAGAGCTGCCACTTTCAAGGAGCGGGACACCAATCCGGACACTTATAAGAAATCCCGCTACGCCCTCAGACAAACCATCAAACAGGCAAAGCGTCAATACAGGATGAAGATTGAATCCTACTACACCGGCTGTAACGCTCGTCAGATATGGCAGGGCTTGAAATCTACGGACTACAAAGGGAAACCCAGCCACGAGCTGCCCAGTGACGCGAGCCTACCAGACGAGCTAAATGCCTTTTATGCTCGCTTCGAGGCAAGCAACACTGAAGCATACATGAGAGCACCAGCTGTTCCGAACGACTGTATGATCACGCTCTCTGTAGCCGATATGAGCAAGACCTTTAAACAGGTCAACATTCACAAAGCTGCTGGGCCAGACGGATTACCAGGACGGGTACTCCAAGTATGCACTGACCAACTGGCAAGTGTGTTCACTGACATTTTCAACCTCTTCTTGACTGAGTCTGTAATACCTACATGTTTCAAGCAGACCACCATAGTCCCTGTGCCCAAGAACACGAAGGTAACCTGCCTAAATGACTACCGACCTTTAGCACTCACATCTGTAGCCATGAAGTGCTTTGAAAGGCTGGTTATGGCTCACATCAACACCATTATCCCAGAAACCCTAGACCCACACCAATTGGCGCATACCGCCCCAACAGATCCACAGAAGATGCAATCTATATTGCACTCCACACGGCCCTTTCACACATGGAGAAAAGGTACACCTATGTGAGAATGCTCTTCATTGACTACAGCTCAGCATTCAACACCATAGTGCCCTCAAAGCTCATCACTATGCTAAGGACCCTGGGACTAAGTGCCTCCCTCTGCAACTGGATCCTGGACTTCATGACGGGGCAGCCGGTAACAGCACATCCGCATCTGTGGTGCAAGGACAACAACCTCTCCCTCAACGTGATCAAGACAAAGGAGATGATTGTGGACTACAGGAAAATGAGCACCGAGCACACCCCCATTCTCATCGACGGGGCTGTAGTGGAGCGGTCGAGAGCTTCAAGTTCCTTGGCATCCACATCACCAACAAACTAACATGGTCCAAGCACACCAAGAAGTCATGAAGAGAGCACGACAAAACCTATTCCCCCTCAGGAGACTAAAAAGATGTGGCATGGGTACTCAGATCCTCAAAAGGTTCTACAGCTGCACCATCGAGAACATCCTGACCGGTTGCATCACCACCTGGCATGGCAACTGCTTGGCATCTGACCATAAGGCGCTACAGAAGGTAGTGGGTAGGCCCAGTACATCACTGTGGCCAAGCTTCTTGCCAAATAGGACCTATATACTAGGCGGTGTCAGAGGAAAGCCCAAAAAATTGTTAGACTCCCATAACCCAAGTCATAGACTGTTCTCTCTGCTACCGCACGGCAAGTGCTACCGGAACGCCAAGTCTAGGACCAAAAGGTTTAACAGCTTCTACCCCCAAGCCATAAGACTGCTGAACAATTAATCAAATGGCCACCAGACTATTTACATTGACACCCCCACCCATTTATTTTTACACTGGTGCTACTCGCTGTTTATTATCTATGCATAGGCGCTTTAGCCCTACCTACATGTACAAATTACCTCGACTAACCTGTACCCCAGTACATTGACTCGGTACCGGTACCCCAGTATATAGCCACGTTATTGTTATTTTAGTGTTACATTTTTAACTTTAGTTTATTTGGTAAATGTTTTCTTAACTCTTCTTGATCTGCACTGTTGGTTAAGGGCTTGTAAGTAAGCATTTCACAGTAAGGTTGTATTCGGTGCATGTGACAAAGCTTGATTTGATTCCACAGGTGCATCTGTGGACATAACAGATCAATTCTGTTCAAAAGCAGTGGATCTTTGCATTTGTTGTCCCAAAACAGTATTGTAATGTGTCTCTCCTCTGCCTTCACTTCCCAGGTAACATCAGGGTGTTCTGCCGGGTGCGGCCGGTGTGCCGGGGGGAGCATGATTCTGCCGAAAACATGGTCAGCTTTGACCCAGACGACGATGCCCTACTCTATCTTTCCAACAAGGTCAAACTGATGACCTTTGAACTGGACAAGGTGTTCCACCCTCAGGCCACACAGGAAGAGGTCAGTAGAACATCATGACTTGGAGTACATCTCAATAGTCTGAAGTGGCTTCCTTGCCTTCATCTTTACTGATCTGAAAACGCATCCACAGGTAAAAGCAACATGATGTTTCTCATCAGCACAGATGAAGGAAATGACATGAGAGGAAGCCCCTTTTTTTAATTATCGAGATATACCTAAAGGATGTCACTGTCTCTATATATTCTAATGGTTTACTGTCACCAATCACAACACCTGTCATCCTAACTGTCCCTCTCTGATTGGCTAACCAGGTGTTCCAGGAGGTCCAGTCCCTGGTGACGTCCTGTATTGATGGCTTTAACGTGTGCATCTTCGCCTACGGACAGACGGGCTCAGGAAAGACCTACACCATGGAGGTATTCGCTGCTAATACACACACACCCTTCGTTACTTACTTTCGCTCTTTCTCCTTCTCTCTCATACCACAGGAGATAAATTAAGGTTAAAAAGAAATCAAGAGATGTGTTGTAGTGATTGTTAATAGCAAATGTCTTTAGGGTGTGGCCAAGGACCCGGGCATTAACCAGAGGGCTCTCAGACTGCTGTTCTCTGAGGTGACTGAGAAAGCGCCCGACTGGGACTTCAAGATCACTGTTAGCATGGTGGAGATCTACAACGAGACCCTACGGTGAGGGGGGACACACACACACACACACACACACACACACACACACGCGTCAGTATAAGGTCAGACAGGGTGAGTAGGTTTGGATTTGAGTGCAGGTGCGGCCTTGCCTCAGAGGTTACACAATGACAGAGCGGAAGCAAGGGGTCACGTAGTTACAATACGTACCTTTATGAGAAGACTTTTTCTAGATCACGGCTGAAGCGTTATTTCATTGGGATTTAGACCTAAGCTGTCTTTGACACAGTTCCTGTGTGCATGTGTGTAAGCAATTTGAGTGCATGGGGCCAGCAGTTATATAAAAGTGGATTATATTTAACGTCCTCGGTTCATCTGTTGAACACGAGCTCCTCTCCACCCACCCTCTATTCTCTTCCTCCCTCTTTTTCTCCCTCTATCCCCTTCCTCTGTCTATCTCACCGTCTCTCTGTTATGTAATCTCTGAACATCTGTGTGTCCTTTCTGCCAAAGCGTGACAGCAGGACTCACCACGAGAAGAGAATTGGAGGGGTGGAATGGCACAACACATGAGAGAAGCAGTTTTGGCCTCACTTAGTTGGAGAGTTGACTACAGATTATCTTGATAGATACAGAGCTCAAATGAACAAAAAAACGATTTATCTAGTTATCCATCTATCTCTCTATCTGCCGAATATTGTTGGGGGATATCATAGGAAATGACACCATACACCCAAAGTGGTGCCGTATGGGTATCATTTTAAGACAGTCTTTTTCTTTGAGTGGGAACCATCTTTGTGACAGTGTGTTGCTGTTTCGTGTAGGAACCTTTTGGGGGACAACCAGGGTGAGAAGCTGGACATCAAGATGAACCCAGACGGTAGTGGTCACCTCTATGTGCCGGGCCTCACGGAGTTCACTGTCCAGAGCCCTGAGGACATCAACAGGGTGAGGCCACCGTTCTACTACTACCACTTACACTATGCCTGCCACAGGACGTTGGGTTAGTGAGGTAGCTTTGTGCTCTGATCTGCAATCAGTGAATCACATTTTGTTTATATGGTGTTACTTACCAATCACACAGTGCCAAATGGTATTCCTTACCGAAACCCCAAAGCAATACATTTCCTTCAGTACTGTTTTCCAATTAAATAGAGGTTTAGAGTAAGCTGAACTTGGGCGTTGTTTACAATCATGTGTCAGTTAATAAGATGGCTCCCACGGTTCTTCAGGCCTGAGACTGAGTTCTCATCTTGTGTTCCCTGAACGAGTGGAATGTGCCAAAGCCTGGATTTGTCTCTGGTCTACAGATTAGTTTGTGTGTTAATGATTGAAATCTGGTCCTGTGTGTGTTCTGCCATGTGCCTGTGCGGATGAAGGAGCAGTTATTCACTTCATATGACCCTTGACCTCTAACCCCTGGCCTGTGCCCTCTGTGTAGGTGTTTGAGCTGGGTCACATGAACAGGGCCACAGCCTGCACCAATCTGAACGAACACAGCTCCCGCTCTCACGCCCTCCTCATCATCACCGTAGCAGGCGTCAACTCCTCCACCGGGCACCGCACGCAAGGTACACACACACTTCCTGTACCGGACATCGCACACAAGGTACACAGACACACAGTCATTCAGGATGATATCTCTGTACACCCTCTACTAGGTAAGCTGAACCTGGTTGACCTGGCTGGCTCAGAGCGGATTGCTAAATCTGGGGCAGAGGGCAGCCGCCTGCGAGAGGCCCAGTGCATCAACAAGTCCCTGTCGGCCCTGGGTGACGTCATCAATGCGCTACGGAGCCGACACTCCCACGTGCCCTTCAGGAATTCCCGGCTCACCTACTTGCTGTCTGACTCACTGAGCGGGGACAGCAAGACCCTGATGATGGTGCAGGTGAGAGAGGGAGGGGTAGAGGGGGGATTGGGGAGGGAGAGAGGGGTGGGGGGGTATGGGGTTTCAAATTAAATTGTATATTAGCCTATGATAAAATGATCAAAGCCGTCAATGCTAGACTTCAGGCTAATATCAGAAGGTATTTTCTCTAGGTGTCTCCCCTGGTCAGTAACATGAGTGAGTCGGTGTGCTCTCTGAAGTTTGCCCAGCGGGTACGGACCATTGAGCTGGGCAACGCCACCAGGAGACAGTGGGAGAACTCCTCCACCTCCTCCTCGCCCACCCACGACAGCGCGGAGGTAACCTACAACACACACGCACCCTGGAGAGAGTGAGGGACGCACTCACACATGAAATCTCACACACGTGTGCTAGGTCAGCCCAGGCCTTACGTCAAACCTTCCCCAGATCACTGAGCCAAATCTGGGGCATCAGGTTTCATTCTGTCCCTCTGCCCTTAATGATCCAGGTCGGGAAACCCACTGTCTAGCAAAGAAGATCTAGTAGGCTCAGGATGTTTGAAAAGGTTATCTCCAAAAAGCCTCTGGGTCGTTTGATTTTATTTCAGCAAGTCATGACATCCACCGTCTCAGATTGTTCTGAAATTGTTTCTGTTAGAAACCGATAAGAGTAGCATTTCTGCAACATTATTTTGTTGAAATATAATTTGAAATCTGAAAAATTAAGGTAGTTGATTGCACCCAAATTGGCCATATACATTTTTAGGATTCATACAATATTCATTAAATATAGTAGCTAACATCCAATTTAGACCAAACTTTTTTTCTAACAATGAGTATGAGGAATCCAAAGAAATGGCCAAAAGGCACCCACGCCCAATCCTAACCCAACAATGAGTATACGGTATCAATTCTCTGTTTGACAAGTAGCATTGAGCTGTGGCTCATGTATTGTTTATTAATCCTATAATGTATTCTCAGTGAATTTGGTGCTCAAAATTTTTTTGTTCTCCCCCTGTTCAGAGGAATTAGTAATTGAAGTTTTTAGGTTTATGTCCAATTCTTCATCTTCATATCACCAGGTTCTGACCACTAAATGGTGCAGAGATTTTACACATTCAGGAAAGGTGCTGAAAACGGTCTCTCTTATGGACCATTCCTGATGACCACTTAGTTATGATTAGTTATGCACTTTGTTAATTTAGGAGATCATTTCAACAGGTGACCATTCAAACACACTGCTTTCATCAGATGAAAACTCCCCGAGTTAATGCCAGACAGAGCCTGCACTCAAATGCATAATAGATGCATCCAGGCTGGGTTCGAGAAGTGTTTACACCTGTACACAAAGTGGAACTCGCAAGCTTGCAGCAGGGTCCTTCCATTTACTTTCAACAAGCCATGACACCCACCATCTCAGATGGTTCTGACACCATCTAGTGGTCAGAACATGGTAATGTCAGGTGTCAACATCATTTTATTTTTATTAAAATGTCACCAGAACTGAGCTTCAGTCTTTCTACATACAAATTAGAAAGGGGACTGGAACTGGTCAAGCGCACATGTAAATGATCCTCTTTCCCTAAAAGCATGATAGTCATGACTTTCTTACATGAAATGGGAGGTTAACTTGGCCCCAGACAATCGATCTAAGATCGACTTAAGTTTCAGTCTGATGAGAAACAATCGTAATCCAGTTAGACCGGATCCTTAGCGGAATGGGGTTGAATGAGGATCTTGAACGTTGGTATTTCTATAATTGAACTTTGACCTTTCTGCAGCTGGACTCTCCCCCGGTGACTCCCGTGCCCCTCCCCATCTCTCGAGCCAGCAGTGCCGGCTCCACCCTCTCTGCTTCCTCCAAAACCCCCACCACACGACGGAGGTCTCAGTCCCAGCTCTCTACAGGTAAATGTGTATACACACGCACATACAAACACACCCCTTAGTCCCAGGTCTCAACAGGTACACTGTCACCAAGAACCCTGGGACCCATCAATATACAACAACACTAACATGTACACACGCACACCCCATACACACACACACATGCCACCATTATTGGGATGATACAAAATATACACAAACAAAGTGAACTCAAGTGAGGTGTGAATGGTCAGTGTGAATCCATTCACTCCTGTGTCCTGATCCTCTGGTCTGATTGGTTGGTTTGCAGACAGGCTGTTAGGCAGAGCCAGCCCATTGGTGGGGGACGGTGGGCAGGTAGGTAGGGGTTTATGCTGATTGGTCGCTTGGCATGGAAAGTAAATGCTCAGCATGGCATGGTGCCCAGTGCCCACCCATGTCACCTGGTCAATGCCCACCTATCTAACACACCACGCCTCTAACCCCAGGAAACTGTTTGTGTGGGTCTTGACTCTTGTCCCTCTGTCTATGTGAGAGACTGCAAGCTTTGTTTCTCTATCTGCAGATCCATGTGTGTGTGTGTGGGTGAAGGTGTCCGTACATGTTTGAGACTGTCTGACTTCTGGCTGTCTGTGATTTTGTCTGTGACTGACGGTCTGTCTGAATGTAATTCTTATCAATGTGATATGTATATTGTATGATGTGAGGGTGTTTGTGTGTCTTGTCTATATGGATTTGGGGTGTGTGTGTGTGTGTGTGTGTGTGTGTGTGTGTGTGTGTGTGTGTGTGTGGAATCTGTGGAATCTGTGGATACATCACCTCTTCCTTTCCTCCATCTGTGCTGCTCTCTGGCTGGGTTGTAGTGAGATCCATGTGTGTGTGGGTGAAGGTGTCTTATTAACACAGGGACACCACTCCCCACTATTCACAGTTTCCTAAACCTATTACTCTCCCCCTACAGGACGATTGAAACTGTTTGTCTGAAGGCTCCAATGGATTCAGAATGAAACCAGACCCTGATGCAGTCAGCCATTGGGCTATCTGAACAGGAGGGTGTTAACCAGCACCTTGACCCACCAATAGAAACTCTCTGCTTTGGGATCAACCTATCCACTATCAGCCCTGTCTCCTTCTGCTGATCTCACTCAGCCAATGGGTGAGAGCAACTGGAGTAGGCAAATTATCAGATCTGACCGATCGAACGGTGACATTTTAATTTGAGCTATTTGAACAGCAGAGGGATGAAGAGGGGGATATGAACTTTGACCCTCGCGGAAGGCCGCCTCATGCTGCATAGCGAGACTCGGTCCCAATGCTCTAAAATGGCCTCCAGTTCTCCTTTTCTTCATTACCACTGATAGCTGAAAGGAATCGATAGGTGTTCATTTTAGCCAGGACTGTTGTACAGCCCCCCATATCGTAACTACGTGCCCTCGTCTATACCCCTGAAGGAACACACCAGACTTCCACACCTGACTAGGGGCCAAATGGGAGGAGCACCTGAGAGTAACACAGGCCCGTGTCCTAAAAACAACTCTCATAAAGAAACCCTTTACTCCTCACAGCCCAGAACAACTCCACCCCACCTTTCACTCCTTCCCCTTTGACCCTTCAACTGAGCCTGTGATCTATTCTCCCATTGGCCACCCCTCACCATAATGCCACACCCCTAGTGCTAACCAGTCCCATCATCCACTAACAGTATAGTCCTTCTAATCACAGTATTTCTGGGTAAAAATGCACTTTAAACAAGGCTGTTACCTTCTTGATGTGTTTTCTAACAATGCTCCAGTTACGGATTATGCTAATATGCATATACAGTATATATGTGTGTTTGAGATGTTTTTAATCCCTTAAGTCTCCTTTTGTTTTTTGTTTTTAACGAGGGTTCCATCCTGGTCTCTTCTCCCCCTCATCCAATCAGGGTACTCCACAGATATGGAGCTGGGCTTATTTTGCCCAATAAGACGCAAGCGATAGAGACGTGAGTGCAGAGATCGGTTATCTTCCTGTGTAGCCGTTTGTGTTTTAGATTTCTCCAGGGCAATACAGAGCTGCCTCAGTACTGCATGGAAACGTTCATGTTGTCGTGTTTCTTGCGAATAAAGCTAGACCGACTCAAACTCCCTGACAGACAGGAAATGCCATTCCTGTTATTGGATGCTGCCGGTTGGAGTTGCCCAGAGGCACATTTCTAGGATCAGGTTATCCAATAGGGACACAACACAAAACTGACCCTAGATCCGCATCCAGGACAGCTTTATCCTACTCCCTATGGCTGACCACAAGCAGCCAATGACAACAGATCGCCTCACAGAACAGACACATATGTAGCTACAGACATTGCTGCCCCTGCGGGAGTGATTCAGCTTGTGAACTGTTTGAAAATGCATCCAGTGTAAATAGGAATGCTTAGTACATTTGATCAGCTGATCGGTCGTGTTTCTTCAACGTTAAACCAATGTTCCCTTCACTACCAGGATGTCCAAGGAACATTGAGGACACGCTGCATCATGTCGGTTGTTGATGGGTATCTGCTTGCTTTTTGTCTTTGTTGCTGCCGTAGGTTTCTACAGTCTTGTTTTTGTACACCCTTTTTAATAAACACTCAATACCAAATGGAACTCTACAGTCTTATGCTGTCTCTATAGAGCTCTGAGACCACAGGACTTTAGCAGATGTTTGTTGAAATATATAACCACTAAAGCAGCATATATTTCATCACCGTTTACTAAACGGTAGGTTTTATAACACCGACTCGGAGACAATGCTCTTTGACCAACTGGTTCAGGATGGTTGCATAGAACAGGTGTACCCAAACTTTTCCCAAGCAGTCACCATGTCTATTTCTATGGCCACAAGCACTTCACACCCCTCTTGTTGCTTTTGAGAATTTTGCAGGTTTAAAGCTTCTTTCCTGCATTTCTACATAGTCATGGGGTGCAAAGTAAATGTTGGTTTTAAAGTGTGTCTTGCAATTCTATACAGTTTGAGTGACAAAATTACAACAATGGGCTTAACTTAAATAAAATAACTTTAGCTGACATTTCTGATAAGATAAATAGCTCCAAAGTATGTGGCAGGTAGCCCAGCGGTTAAGAGCATTGGGCCAGTCACTGATTCGAGTTCCTGAGCTGACTAGGTGAAAAAATCTGTCGATGCTCTGGATAAATGTCTGCAATGACTAACATGAAAAGAAGTGATGCACTACCCAATTTTGAAATTGCGCATTCTACTATTACAACTTTCAAGACTAAGTTGAAAGCTGGACAGAGATTGCAGGTAGCGGTTTCTTCTCATATGGAACCCAATTTGGTTAACAAAAAGATGTAATGGCTTATTTGATCAAATAGTTGTTTCATACTGAGATTGTTACAGGTGTACAAGTAGGACACGTGACATCCTGGCAATAATAAAAACCTGCCTATTCCTACAATTTCTCTTAACGCTAACCTTAAACAAAAAAATTGCTTTTTGGTTTTATGAATTACTGTGATATAGCCAATTTTGACTGGACACCATTGTTCAGTCAAAATTGGTCCCACCTGATATTGCCTCTTCCCGAAAAGAAAAAAAATGGAGATGGCCTTAATGGCGCTGCCCACGTGCTCACAGATGCCATAATGGGACCGATAAAGTTGCAACATTCTATAAGAAACAAACATTGCCCTATGGAGTGGTGGATGGACTAGTCTGCCTTGTTCTTGTAATTTTAGACATCTGTCGCGCCTTTCAAACACTACCACTGTCTGTTGGAGTGGAATTACAGACATCTTAACAAGTCTTGTTGCTGATCAATTCCAGAAACATGCCTAAAACTAGACTTTCCTTTTTAAACAATACTTTATTTGAAAAACATGTTCTTTTAGTGTTAACGACTTTCAAAGAGTGCATCTAGGGTTGACATCTCAGGTACAGAATGTAGAAAAAGATTGAGAGAATATTTAAATAGAAATCAGAGTAAATTAGGCCGGGTTTCAATCCGATCGCAGGTTGAAATATGCAGCTTCTACTGAACAGAATCTCCTCGTGAACATTACCTTTAAAAGCCACAATCGGATTGAAACCCGGCCCTAGTAAGGTTTGTGTGTGTGTGGAATTAAAGTGTGTGCTCTCATGTCAAGGTTACAGAGAACATAATTACTCTTACACAGACAAATACATACAGATTAAGGAATCATCAGTGCCCAGTGTTTAAATAGAGCTGCGCCCTGAAAACACACGTACTCAGTGAGCTCTAACATGGACTCCTTCTGGATGCAATGGGCACAGGACTCATATCCCACCCGGTTTCTGCGTCCATTCCTTCAGTCCATCCACACGCAGTGTGAATCCGTGATTGTCCCCTGATTTACCACTCAGATGGTTGAGAGAATGCAGTCAGTCAGACTTGAGTCCTCACAGCACAGTGCTCAGCCATTTCGGGTCTGTGCATCTCCAGTTGCACAGTCGACTGTCAGTAGTCCAGTGGGGCCATGAGCAGCTGCAGCTCTTTGAAGGCGCTGCCGTGGCGACCCACCTGGTCGGCCTTGTTCTTCACCACGTTGCTGAGGTTCTTCAGCTGCTTGTAGCATGCCTTGCACTTCTGGTGGCTGGGCTCAAACACAAAAACCATTAACACACAGTCTGCAATGGAAATGGCCTGCCTCACTGTGGCAGTATGAACTCTATCCAAATGTATCGGAGTCTTTCTGCAAGCAATATGGGACTAGAGCAATGGTTCTTTAGTGATGGGCTGCGTAGTGTAACTCTCCAGGACCAGGATTATTGACCGTTGCATTAAACGCACACGTTCAGATAGATGGTTTAAAAGTTCAAGCCGGTTTAGGATTTCTAAAATGTGGTTGAAACTCACCGTTCCTCCCGTGTTATATCCACCCCAACAGAGGGGGGCGCTGTCAGCGTGTCTGAGATGAGAGGCCAGAAACGCTTCAGGATCAGCTTCAGAGAGGTGCAACCCGTCTGCACGTAACTGACCACACGGGGAGAGACGACGGGTTAATACACATTTACACACACACACGGATTTGTTATCGCTTTCGTCTCTGCTGTCTCACCTCTCATACTTGCTTTGCAGCAGCTCTTCAATCTGGGGCAGGATGGAGGTACACAGGTCCAGTTTCCATAGCGACCTGGGGGGGGGGGGGACAGGTCAATGTCACTTGAGAGAGGACAGTCATGGTGCTCACACCAACACCAAGAGTGACAGCGAGAGTATGTGTGGCGCCTCCTTAGCTAAATAAAGATCTGTAGTCGTTTGTCGTGCACACCCGGTTCAACATCCACTCACGGTTTGAGGTTAACGATGTTGAGGATGTCCACGACGATAGAGAGATCCTTCATCGAGACGGCCGAGTCCAAGGAGGTCTGAAGACAGAGCAGCAACCACTAAAAAAAACACCTAGAGGCAGCCAGTAACGTTTCTCCATACTTCATGCCACAAACAGCTAATCAATCAAAAACTCATCGTCTGTCAAGGACGTTGTCCGAGTTTAACATTGAAAGTCAAGTCATTATTTATTTCAAGCGATGTTAATGTTGCATGAACCTTGAGCATCGGGTGTTGAGCAATTTTAATGTTGCGTTGTCTGTTAAGTGCCATACCTTAACATCCCCGCTGCCCCACACAGCTCTGATGGTGTCCAGGTTCTTGTGTCGGCTGGTGAGCATCACACACATGGTGTCGTGGCCCTTTCGGATCTGGGCCAGAGCCTCGTCATCACCCAGCACACTGGGCCGGTTGTTACGAGCAGGCTAGGAACAGAGATACCCAAACGTATAGAACCTGGTAAATGCACACACCTGTTCGATCACACCCTAAACCTACATACATTTAGGGGTCAATTCCATTTCAATGCGCATGTTTTTAAAAAGCTGACCATCTTGGTTTTTGTATTTTTTTTTTTATGCGTACACAACTAGGTGATTGGAGCATTTCTGAGTGAATTTAAAACTGTACCACTATGGTAGGTTTAATGTTGAGCTGATTTTACATGTTGATCAGTAACATGTGCATTAAATTACTATTTGTGTTCCATTTCATTCTATACCCAGTTTATCTTATGGGGCTTGTGGTAGAGAAGAAGTCTGAAGTTAAAGACAGTGGAGATGTCAGAGGTTAATAATAGAACTGTACTATTCCACTGAGCTACTGGCGCCGGCAGCAGCTACCGGGGCATCATCCAAGTGGGTGCTACTTGTTGGCAGTGAACGAGTAGCTAGCTAGCGGTCTTTCCACCTACAAAGTCAAGTGGCTAAGCTATGGCATAGCTGTGAGGGCGGTGCTCTCCTGAATCATTCCGGACCCGTCTCCTGACCCACTATTCCCCGCTGGCCGTGACCGTCATGCTGCTCCATCCCTGTGACCGTGATTCTGCCTCCCACCACTCGATGCTACCAAAAGTAGCTGCATCAGCCTCCCATGCCGACTTCCTGACTTTGCTTCAGTAATTATTCTGGCTACTTGTATGAATACATTGTATGCTTATGGATTTCAGTTTGTATTGAAGGCTATACGAGTAATAAAAACAACATATACTAAATTCCATTGACATGACAATTCTAGATGGCAAACAATATTTTAATTTCATGACCTCAAATGTGCTGATTTGAAACAGTTCCATGGCAAATCTAAACCATAAGAATACATTTGAATGTTATATCACATTTGAATGTATAGCAATCTTTGGTTGTTAGGCACCAACTCAGTTTTGGTGGCAACCAAGAATTTCTTATTAATTGACTTGTCTAGTTAAATAAATACATTCAAAAGACTACACGTGTGACCAGCATCTGCTATGTAAGACTGATAGATTTTTCTCAAATCAGCTTCTGGCACCAGCAATTTGACCAGTCTATACCATGGATGACACAGGAGCATCACTATCTTCCTGGGTACACTCCTCACACAGTAAGTACAGTGTGAGGAGCACTGTGCAGGTGGCAAACCAGAATTCCTGGGAACGCGAGCAGTACTGGAGGTACGAGCTCAGAAACACAGCGATTATCCGCTAGCACAGCCAGCATCTGCATGAGCTGGAGCAACTCTGCCTGGCCAACTGGCACATAGAGGTGGAGCGCAGGGTTTACTTTTACAGTGTGGGAGTGAGAAAGACCCAAGGCAGACTGCTCCTGCTGACTCTCTGATCAGAGGAGAAAGACTTGGGTGAGCGAAGAATGAGGGCCTCTACTGTGAATGGACTGTTGAAATAATAAATGATTTAGTACTATTAGAACTAAGATAAGAAGTGATGTGATTTTTTGAATTATTCATAAATACATTAGAATTTAACCATACAAATTGTGATGTGTCTGAGTGAAATTTCTCCATGGTAAATGAAACAAACATGATTGTGTGTGTGTGATGCATGTATATACACACTCACAGGTAGGAAATCTCCCACGTTGAGTCCTATTGGTTCATTCCTGGTGGAGAGGATAACGCTGGGCTGGGGTTTGGCCTTCGCCATAGCAACGACCGGTGGGGGGGCTGGGTGGGGTGCGGGGGGGTGGTTAGAGGTCGGAGGTCGTGCGGTTACCACAGGGATGGGACGGGGCGCCGTGGCGACCACGGTAGGCTCCACCCTCAGGACCGGAGTGGACGATGCCACGGGAAGGTTCAACAGGCCGGGCTGCAGTGACACACACACACACACTAGAAACAACTCTAACTTATTTACATAGAGAAACTCACACTGACAGAGGCAATCCCACATACACACAAGCACAGCTATACAGTACAGGTGTAGAGTACAAACCTGCTGTCTGTCAGTCATAGGAGTCATGAGCTCCACCAACCCTTGGTTAGCCCTCACCACAAAACTCTCTGAGAAAAAGAGAGAAAAAAGAGGGAGAGAGAGAATTGAATATGAGTGCCGGAGTCTGGTGAAGCAGACCCCACACGCACCTTGACGACGGGGTTTCGAGCCCCAGCTCGACCGACTGCGCCCTTCATTTCTTTATCCATCTCCCATTCTGTACTTCTATACAATACATAAATATTAAAATACAACAAACAAAGGACAGCAACACATCTTATACACAACAGATCAATGTGATAGTTTTACCACAAACACAAATGTAATACTGCTCATACTTGGTAGAAGGGACTCACCATCTTCCAAGGGGGCAGGGAAGGGCTCACTCTTTGGGGGGGTGCGAGCTGGAAGGGGGAAACAAGGAGACTTTTAGTATGAAATTCAAGAATGATTAAGACACTGCTAGAGGTTAATGTAGTAATACATGCATTCTGCTGTTAGTGTGAACACTGACTAGATAGCAATGAAACGTAAGATGTAATATGAGCCTACAGATGGCGCTCTTTGGCTGGAAGATCTCTTTGTAGTCCTCAGGGTTACGGATCTCGGCGGAGGACTCCTTCTCGTCCTCGCTACTGGGGCTCCTCCTCTCCCCCTCGGGACTGCGGCGGTCTGACTCAGAACTCTGCTTTACCCTGGAAGAGCACACCCTCAATTAGTCTGCTTATTGATACAACGGAAACTAACGGATGCTGTTTTGATGCAGTATTTGCTATAACATATGCCATTTAGCAACGTGCATACATTTTATATATGGGTGGTCCCTGGGAATGGAAGCCACCTGGCATTGCAAGCACCATGCTCTACCAACTAAGCTACAGACGACCACATGATTTGAACCGCTACGATTTTAACTCAACTCATAGGTGATTTTGTTGAAAACAGATTCCGTAGCATATAGGGCACAAACGCTAAATCTGAGTTAAGTGTGCCCATCTCACGTTAGGGTTCGCTCCATAGAAAGTAGAATAGCGGCGTTTGGAAGTGGGAAGTACCTCTGTGTGCTGCAGGTGGTCAGGGGTCTGTCGTAGTTGCGTCGCAGCGTGGATCCTTTCGGGGAGGGCTCCGTGAGCGGCTGGTCGTCCTGGATTACGCCTTGGATCACAGAGCCAGACTTCTTCACCCGCGTCAAATCCACCACGTAGGACGAAACATTAGTCAGTTTGTGTGACACGCCAATCTTTGAGAGAGAGATGGGGGGGGACAGTAGAGAAGAAAAAAAAACGAGGGGTTGGGTAAAACTAACAGCAACAGTTCCAGTGACAGTAATAAATGTAAAATTGTCATGCTGACGCCACAGATTCACATAAAGAATCCCTAATAGTCATTTAATAAGATCCCGTGTGGCTCAGTTGGTAGAGCATGGTGTTTGCAACGCCAGGGTTGTGGGTTCGATTCCCACGGTGGACCAGTACGGAGAAAAAAAATAAAATGTATGAAATGTATGCATTCACTACTGTAGGTCGCTCTGGATAAGAGCGTCTGCTAAATGACTAAAATGTAAATGTAATCCCTATGGCTCACACACACGCACGGTTGCAGTAACACAGTAGTAACATTAAAAGAGCAACCCCCCCAATTTTTTAAAAATAAATAAACACCAACTCTCGCACTTGTCTTTTCCTACTAGCACCGACTTTGCGGAGGAAAAATGTACTTACAAATGACTGAAATGTGGTTGTCTCACCTAGCTATCTTAAGATGAATGCATTGACTAAGTCGTTCTGGATAAGTGTCCGCTAAATTACTCAAATGTAAAACATTTGAAAGTAAATGTCACGCTCACACACCAGCTGGTGGTTGCAGATAGCCAGGTCTGCCACCTTGCCCCAGCCCACTGACACCACATCAAAGCAGCGGTCGGGCTCCCAGCCATACACACGCAGGGAGTCCACAGCTCCACTATACAGACAGCAGCCATCCAGGTTAAAGGCCAGACACCTGGAGAGAGAAATGGGGGAGAGGAAAAAGGATGTAGGGATAGTTTATATACAGTATAGTGTGTTAGTTGTATCTGAACTTCTAATATCGTGATGTCCCGCCAACCACACTTGTTAATAGTGAAGGTAGCCCTCACCTGACTGGTCCCATCTCTCCCTCTGAAGATCCAATCATCTTGAACTTTTCCAGATCCCACAGTTTGATGGTCCTGTAGGGAATAGACATACACTAAGGCATTCCGCTTTAGTAATGGAGTTGAAGCCATCGTAAGCAAATGTTCAGTTACCTCATACGAATTGATTTACCATATTTCACCCCCAGAGTGTGTGTGTGTGTGTGTGTGGATACCATACCTGTCAGAGCTGCCTGACGCTAGCAGATACTCGTTGGGGTGGAACTGGATGATGTTGATGGCTCCGGTGTGTGCTGTAAACTCTGTGATCATCTTCCCTGCAGTCAGGTCCCACAGCTAGGACACACAGGTCAAAGGGCAATATGAGTTCCTGACTGGCACAGCTAGGAATATTATGATGTTGCCCTTAAGAATCCGGTATGCTGATATCAGATCTGTGCCTATAGAAGGAGAACTTATATGCAGAGGGGTATAACTACAAAACAGGATTAATGAGTTAGCCAGCTAACTTTGATAAACAACCCGAAGTAACTATTGATTTTCTGGTTCATTAAGAAAGTTAAACTTAGATTTGTGTTTGATTCTTGAGTCAATTAGGCCATGCCCATTTCAAGCTTATTTTTCCAAAAAGTTATTTCAAAATACTTAGGCAAGTTAGCTGGCTAACTCATTAATCCTCTGAACATACGGTTGAGAGTATACAATGGGTTCTACAACCCTGTTCCTAGAGAGCTACCGTCCTGTAGGTTTTCACTCAAGACCCAGTTGTAACTAACCTGACTCAGCTGAGCAAAAAACCTACAGAACGGTAGCTCTCCAGGAACTGGGTTGGAGAGCCCTGGTTTACAAACTGACTACAGTCATGCGAGATGAGAAACATGTGAAAGTAAGCTTCTGACAATGTGTAGGTGGGTTCATGCCTTGATGGTGCTGTCATCACTAGCAGAGGCCAACCATTTCCCATCTGGACTGAAGGCCAGGCACCTCACTGCCTGAGTGTGACCCTGCACAAACACACACATTATGCCATATGAAATTGATAAGCACACATAATAATAGTGAAGGGGCTGGGTCAGTCCCCAGCCCCTCCCCCCCAGGCCAGGGTAGACAAGACAGTGTTCACCGTCTCACTGTAATCCCTGGCTTAGTCCTGCTGCCAGACATAGACACACAGTATTAGTGCTGATTAGCAGACCCACTCCCACGGCTAACAAAACAATCAGCCACTGACCAGCCAGCAGGCCGCTCACAGAGAGTGAGAGGGGGGGGGCTACCTAACCACAAAAAAGCTTTAGTCGATAATTAACCTTGGTGCTCTTCAGTTGGGTATGAATTACACACGAGTGCAAGTCTTACCTTGTACCTGAACACACAGCCCTTTCTCCGTACATCCCACAGCTGAAAGAGAAAAACTCTGTTTAAGCACAGATATCACATAACAATCCACATACAGTACCAGTCAAAAGTTTGGACACTACTCATTCAAGGATTTTTCTTTATTTCACTATTTTCTACATTGTAGGATCTGAATCAGCACTAATACTGTGTGTGCAAAGCTGTCATCAAGGCAAGGGTGGCTACTTTGAAGAATTTCAAATATAAAATATATTTAGTATAAAATATATTTGTTTAACACTTTTTTGGTTACTACATGATTCCATGTGTGTTATTTCATAGTTTTGATGTCTTCACTATTATTCTTCAATGTAGAAAACAGTAAAAAGAAAGAAAAACCATGTAATGAGCAGGTGTGTCCAAACTTTTGACTGGTACTCTACATAGTAGAGCTCTTAACAACACTCACTAATGCAGCACACATACACACCTTGATGTTGGTGTCCATGGAACCAGATGCCAGGTATTCCCCAAACGGGTGGAAGTCCAAGCTGCAGATATTGGCCTTGTGTCCCATTAGAGTTCTTAGGACTGGGATAAAATAACATAAATATTGTTATGGCATTCTCAGAACAACTGGTAGCCTAGGTCTAGTTGACTCTAGTATAAACATATCCACATCTCACACGCCTAACCTCTCCATACACACACACAATATAGGAGAAATGCAGTCTCACTCTTCGCAGCCTCCAGGTCCCATACGCGCAGTGATCCGGACTGTGAGCCAGCCACCACCTGCTCCTCAGAGTTATTAAACTTTACACACTCCACTGGGTTATTATGGCCTGTCAGACTCTGAGAAAGAGACAGGGAGAGAGGGAAAGAGAAAGGGAAAGAGAGGTGGAAATAAGAGTTTTAGTGACAGGCAGCATTCACCAGAAATAAGCAGAGATCAAACTGTACACACACACACACACACACACACACACATCTTCCCTAATGGTCTAACTAGTCTGTACCATGATGCAGTTGGGTTTGCTGACTGCCCAAATGTTGACTCGGCAGTCCTCTCCCCCAGTGGCTAGCAGACGACCGGAGTTCTTCCCCAGGGCCAGACACACCACATTACTGGAGTGGGCTACAATCTCCTCTGGAACAGAAAATGATGTACAACACACCATGATTAATCTCTGGGTCAATTAAACGAATACAATTGTGGGCCTGAATTAGGGTCTTGAAAGGGTTAGTGAAATGGAGACTCGACTCACGCAATCTCCATGATGTTTTGGTGGTGTTGGCCACAGCCATGGTGATTCTTGAGCGTCCAACACTCAACGGAGTGTTGTTATTATTCACACAGAGCTAGCTGGTTCAGGTGTGTTGACTGTATGATGAGACCGTTAGCTTCTCTCCAATGAAGGAACAAGAGGCAAAGGGAAAATACTTTGTATGACAAATTGTTGATGGTGGCACAACTTCTCCGCTTCATGCCCCCTGTCAGCTTATCTTGAAGCTGAGGGAGGATTATTACAAGCTAGATAGTCGAATATACGCTGTTGGCGTTAGCAAACTGGTTCGCTAGCTAGTTAGCAGGCTTAGTTAACTAGCGGGCTATGTACTGTTATCTTAAACAAAACAAACAAAGTAACAATTTATTTCAGGCTGCAATTTGGGCAAATGTCAAAGTCATGCAAATTCTAATAACTGTTAGTTAACGTAACTAGTAAACGCTTTTTCGATGGTTAAACAGTTACGTTGAACTTTATTAACTAACCAGTTAGCTAAATTAGCATAACTCGCTAACGTTAACGGCTCAATTAGCTAGCTACCGTGCAGTAGCTACCTAATTAGATTGCTCGTCCTGGGGCAGGGCAAAATATAATACAGAACATACCTGCATTTTAAGCTAATTGCCAGTAGAATATCTCTAGCTATGTTTGGTGAAAAGAGAATGGTTAAGACCAGAATCCCTAGCTAGTTGATGCCAACTACGAATCTGGTTTTTGTCTGGCTCCTTCAGTCCTTGTTGATGTCATGTTTGTGTGGCTGTTTGCTATGGAACGCCGACACCAATCCACACTTGCAGTTTAGCAACTGGGCTTTGCGATGAGATCACTTATTCACTTCCGGGTGTCTGAAGTTCAAGGAACACACTCAGGGTTGCCATGACAAGGTAAAATGTATATTCCAATGACTACCCAAGACCCGCACACAAAGCCTGAAATCTAGAACCATTTTTTTCAGCAGCAAGAGAAGAGTTTTTCCCATAACGTTATCGAGCAAATTAAGAAAGAATATCGACGTAACTTGTAACGGCGAAAGAAGACAAATTCAGTTTTCCATCAAAATAATAATTAATGCCAACTAAGGTGACTAATAAAGGATTTTGTATATGCCGCAAGAGAAAATATAATTCGCCCTTATT
This sequence comes from Salmo trutta, assembly GCF_901001165.1. Taxonomy (NCBI): domain Eukaryota; kingdom Metazoa; phylum Chordata; class Actinopteri; order Salmoniformes; family Salmonidae; genus Salmo; species Salmo trutta. The sequence continues at coordinate 38,204,659 of NC_042985.1, read as the reverse complement.
TTATACTCGCCACATCGTTTTCCAACAATGGATGTCGATTTAACTCGTTTCATTGTGAATAAATCCCTTATGCGCATGTGCATAACTATAACTAAATCCAACAGGAGAGTTTGAGGGATGAAAGTTGGACAAATGATCTCGAACTCTCTGTGCAAGAAACACTTGGATAACCTTCAAAAGAATGTTAGGCTATTTTCTGGAAATTGTGCCATTATTGTATGGCTGATGTTAAGACTACAAACCATTAAAAATTGCCAATTAGCAAGATTGACTTGACATTTCAATAGGCATAGGCTAGGCCTACTAAAATCTGGGTTTATGGTTGTAATTCAATTTTGCCATGGCTTGGTTAGCTAGATCCAGGTAGCCTATAGCCCCTGATAGCCTACAGTAGCCTAGGCACGATGTAAAATGAACGATTTAGCAGTTTGCTTAATTCAAATTGACAGACTAATTTATTTAACATGAATAGCGAGGTGATTTCTAGGTAAGAAGGGCTTATGTTGCCCAATAGCCTACTGGAATAGGCTACTGAGGCTGGGGGTCGTAATTTAGATCACTAATAATTACATTTAAATAATATATTAATTATATGGATATTACCTGTCAACAACAGCCAGGGTAATTTTTTTTCTTTTTTACCTGTAGCCTAATCTGACTAACTGTTACCTTCAATATAATGCATTCTAACAGCTGATGCAAATGTGATAAGACTGTGACCATGATCACGCTTGATAACTTCCAATTTAATTAACTAAACATGGCCATTAATAATAGCATAATAACACAACTCTACAACAACAACTCTACAACAACAAATGCATTGTATCAAATGGTAGGCTACTGTAGCCTCCATAGAAATGAATAGGTTACTTAATGGCCAACAGATGTATCCAGGGGCGCAACTTTGGTTTTAGAAGTGGGGGGGACATAAAATATATATATTTTTTATCCAGTCGGATAAACACGTCAAATAGCCTACCCGATTGCTCGGAGGCGTCCGCATGGCCCTAAAGCACACCTTTGCCTCGTTTTGTATCACATTCCAATGATAAAACTGTGAGGGACAAAAATGCAATTTCAGAATGTGGCCCCGTCCCCAGTGAAATTTGCACCCCTGGAAGTATCACTCTCCACATTCAATGTCAGTTTCATTGTGGCCTTTTCCCCATATCAGAAGCACACGAGGGAGTTCCATAACTTCCATCTACAATTTCCACCGGCGCAGCACTCCAGACCCAAGAACTGAGGATTAGTATAATGCGCTCTAGAGCGCCTAGTCGTTTCCCTGTGCATTGTCGCCTTATTTTTTGATGCACATCAGTTTTAGCGCATTAGTATGTTTTATGAAAGAGGGTTGGAAATATATTTCTCCATAATGACAAATCTAAATAGCCTACCTACAACTGGTAAAAATTTGTCATGACTGTCTCCTGTCACTCAAGTGACTCAGCTGCAGCCTCAGGCTCAACATACACACAACCCTCCGGCCCTCCCCACCACTCAAGCAGCAACAGGCTGCCTCACTACCTGATAGGCAGCAGCAGCAGGTCACAGTGAAATATATATTTTTAAGAAAAATGCCATGACGGCCCTGGTGCAATTTAGAAGTAGCCCAAAAACCTGCAACCCACGACCAATACATTTTCACCCGCTACATGGTTTTCAAAGTAATTTTTGTAGCAGGTTAGGATAGCATTTTCGCAAACTCTAACCCTGTTCAGTTTCCTAACCTGCTACAAAAATGCAACTTCAATATCGAAGTGGCGTTAAGAGTGTTTCCCTGAAGTTCAGACCAGGTTCCTGTTCAAACTCTGAACAGAGGAAGAGGTCCATAGAAATACAGGGATTGTGCAAAAATGTTTACAATCTCTTTTTGAATTGGAAGCATTGTGAAGCAAGCTCCATTAAAGCGGCAATCTGCCATTGAAACAATAAGAGGACAACCCACCTGTTTCGGTAAAAAGCTGAGGGATGGGGCTGGAGAAATGTAACCACTCTCAAATTCAAAGACAGAGCTATGGATGCAAAAACTGATCATCCATGATATCAAAATTATAGTTTTAACCATGCTTTGAGGCTATATAGTTTGTTCACAAACATTGGCGTAAAACAAAGTTATATTTTGGGTTCAAATGTGGTACAGCAGTTGAACCAAGTTTATGAGGCATTTATAAGTTATATTCTTCAAGAATCAATAGGTGCACATAATTCATTTAAGAGTCCGAAAATGGATGTAGCAACTGCCTTTAAGGTCAGGTGACCATAAAAGTCCCCCAAATATTAAAACACGAACGTTAAAGTTTTACAATAAGTTTGATTTAAAATCGTGAAAAGGTTACTTTAATATACATTTATTGAAAACAAACAATACAAACAATATACTTGTTGACAAACAAATGACAGGTTATTGTTTATATACTGAAATCAATTTAATAATATGTACATTAAGACTTTGTAGCAATAGTATCTAGGCTTACATACAGTACCAGCCAAAAGTTGACACACCTACTCATTCCAGGGTTTTTCTGTATTTATACATTGTAGAATAATAGTGAAAACATCAAAACTGTGAAATAACACACATGGAATCATGTAGTAACCAAAAAAAAAGTGTTAAATCAAAATATATTTTATATTTGAGATTCTTCACAGTAGCCACCCTTTGCCTTGATGACAGCTTTGCACACACCTGGCATTCTCTCAACCAGCTTCATGAGGTAGTCACCTGGAATGCATTTCAATTAACAGGTGTTATTTTCATTTGTGGAATTTCTTTCCTTCTTAATGTGTTTGAGCCAATCAGTTGTGTTGTGACAAGGTAGGGGGGATATACAGAAGATTGCCCTATTTGGTAAAATACCAAGTCCATATTATGGCAAGAACAGCTCAAATAAGCAAAGCGAAATGACAGTCCATCATTACTTTAAGACATGAAGGTCAGTCAACACAGAACATTTCAAGAACTTTGAAAGTTTCTTCAAGTGCAGTCGCAAAAACCATCAAGCGCTATGATGAAACTGGCTCTCATGAGGACCACCACTGGACAGGAAGACCCAGTTACCTCTACTGCAGAGGATAAGCTCATTAGAGTTAACTGCACCTCAGATTACAGCCCAAATAAAAGCTTCACCGTGTTCAATTAACAGACATCTCAACATCAACTGTTCAGAGGAGACTGCGTAAAAGCAGGCCTTCATGGTCCAATTGCTGCAAAGAAACCACTACTAAAAGGACACCCATAATAAGAAGAGGCTTGCTTAGGCCAAGAAACAACAGCAATGGACATTAGACGGGTCAGATGACCTGGCCTCCACAATCACCTGACCTCAACCCAATTGAGATGGTTTGGGATGAGTTGGCCCACAGAGTGAAGGAAAAGCAGCCAACAAGTGCTCAACATGTGGGAACTCCTTCAAGACTGTTGGAAAAGCATTCCTCGTGAAGCTGGTTGAGAGAATGCCAACATGTGCAAAAGCTGTCAAGGCAAAGGGTGGCTACTTTGAAGAATATAGAATATGTTAATGTATTTAACACTTTTTGGGTTACTACATGAATCCATGTGTATTTCATAGTTTGTCTTCACTATTATTCTACAATGTAGAAAACAGTAAAAATAAAGAAAAACCCTGGAATGAGTAGGTGTGTCCAAACTTTTGACTGGTACTGTGTTGGCTGATTATAAAAAGGCAGACATTTCTGAAGAGATCAACCACCTCTGCTTTGACATGCTTACATTGTATAGGCATATTGATCACACAAGTTGCTGCCAACTAACTACGAGTGCCTCAATATATACTTCCATTTTATTTGTGTATTATTCAAATATGATTTTGGCAAAGCCAGAGCAGCAGTCATAGGTCATAGTCCCATTCCTAGCACCTTGCCTATGCTCATCAATGACTCAGGCAATAACACACTCACTGGGGAAGCATTAGCCACAGGAAGCTGTTTTCTACAATCTACCCTCCATCGCTCCCCTTTGAGCATCTGCGACGACAGTTCTATCATTTCTGCAAAAGGAAGTGATGACACAGCCTGGGTCATTCAGTTGAGAGATATGGAGATGGTGTGAAATCCAGCATTTTGATGGATACCCCTTGACTTATTCCGCATTTTGCGGTGTTACAACTGGAATTCAAGATGGAACAAATCTATTTAATCCCTCTCATCCATCTACTGTACACACAATACCCCATAATGACAAAGTGAAAACATGTTTAGACATTTTTGCAAAATGTATTGAAAATGAAATATTCATACTCCTGAGTCAATACTTTGTAGAAGCACCTTTGGCAGCGATTACAACTGTGAGTTCTGGGTAAGTCTCTAAGAGCTTTCCATACCTGGATCGTGCAACATTTACCCACTATTCTTTTTTTTTTTAATTATTCTTAAAGCTCTGTCAAATTCTTGTTGATAATTGCTAGACATTCGACAACCGTTTTCAGGTACTGCCATAGATGTTCAAGTAGATTTAAGTCAAAACTAACTCGGCCACTCAGGAACATTCACGGTCTTCTTGGTAAGCAACTCCAGTGTAGATTTGGCCTTGTGTTTCAGATTATTATCCTGCTGAAAGGTGAATTGATCTCCCAGTGTCTGGTGGAAAGCAGACTGAACCAGGTTCTCCTCCGCCTTTGCTTAGCTACATTCCATTCCCAAACACAACACATTGAATTTATTTAGGACAAAAAATGTAATTGCTCTGCCACATCATTTGCATTATTACTTTAGTGCCTTGTTGCAAACATGTTTTAGAATATTTTTGTTCTGTACAGGCTTCCTTCTTTTCACTGTCAATTTGGTTATTATTGTGGAGTAACTACAATGTTGTAAACATTTGGCCATCAACAAATAGCCACCCTTCTTTGCGAGGCATTGGAAAACCTCCCTGGTCTTTGTGGGTGAATCTGTGTTTGAAATTCACTGCTTGACTGAGGGACCTTACAGATAATTGTATATGTGGGGTACAGAGATGCAAGGTAGTCTTCCTAAAATCATGTTAAACACTATTATTGCCCACAGAATGAGTCCATGCAACTTATTTGGGCTTGCCATAACAAAGGGGTTGAATAATTATCCTAATTTGTAAAAATAAAAAATAATTCCATGTTGACATTATGGGATATCACGTGTAGGCCATTGACAAAATCTCTATTTAATCTAGTTTAAATTCAGGCTGTATCAACAAAGATGTGGAAAAAGTAAGAGGGTCTGAATACCTTCTGAAGGCACTACATTTCCTATTGCTTATTTATGCGGTGAAGAAATGCACTTGAAATGTTAAAAATGTATATACACGATTGTTATTGTTTATAATCAAATCATTTTTAAGCACTGTGAAGGATGGGAGCGATAACGATGATTAGGGTCGAGATACACTGTCTAAATCCGCTATCAGATTGTGTCATTTATACTGAACAAAAATATAAAACGCAACATGCAACCATTTCAAAGATTTTACTGAGTTACAGTTCATCTAAGGAAATCAGTCAACTGAAATAAATTAAATTAGACCCTAATCTTTGGATTTCACATGACTGGGAATAGATATGCATCTGTTGGTCCCAGATACCTTAAAAAAAATGTAGGGGCGTGGATCAGAAAACCAGTCAGTATCTGGTGTGACCACCGTTTGCCTCATGCAGCGCGGCACATCTTCTTCGCATACAGTTGATCAGGCTGTCGATTGCGGCCTGTGGAATGTTGTCCCACTCCTCTGCGATGGCTGTGCGAAGTTGCTAGATATTGGTGGAAACTGGAACATGCCATCGTACACGTCAATCCAGAGCATCCCAAACATGCTCAACGGGTGACATGTCTGGTGAGTATGCAGGCCATGGAAGAACTGGGACATTTTCAGCTTCCAGAAATTGTGTAGAGATCCTTGCAACATGGGGCCGTGCATTATCATGCTGAAACATGAGGTGATGGCAGTGGATGAATGGCATGACAATGGGCCTCAGGATCTCGTTACGGTATCTCTATGCATTCCAATTGACATCGATAAAATGCAATTGTGTTTGTTGTCCGTAGCTCATGCCTGCCCATACCATAACCCCACCATGGGGCACTCTGTTCACAACGTTGACATCAGCAAATCGCTCACCCACATGAAGCCATACACGTGGTCTGCGGTTGTGAGGCCAATTGGACTTACTGCCAAATTCTCTAAAATGATGGAGGCATCTTATGGTAGAGAAATTAACATTAAATTCTATAGCAGCAGCTCTGGTGGACATTCCTGCAGTCGGCATGCCAATTGCATGCTCCCTCAAAACTTGAGACATCTGTGTGACAAAACTACACATTTTAGAGAGTGGCCTTTTATTGTCCCAAGCACAAGGTGCACCTGGGTAATGATCCTGCTGTTTAATCAGCTTCTTGATATGCCACACCTGTCAGGTGGATGGATTATATAAGCAAATGTTCACTGATAGGGATGTAAACAAATTTGTGCACAACATTTGAGAGAAATAAGCTTTTTGTGCGTATGGAACATTTCTGGGATCTTTTATTTCAGCTCATGAAACATGGGACCAACACTTTACATGTTGCGTCGATATTTTTGTTCAGTGTAAAAGTCCTTTCCGATTGAGCCAACATATGCAGCATTAACAGTGAATGTAGTCTCCGCGAGAACAATGCCTTTAAACTGTGCATTGCGGACAAAGGACAATCCGATTTAATTTTGACCTTCGTCACATATGCCCAATTCCAAATCAACACCTAGCACCTAACCCTATGCACTGCATGTAGATCTGAAATAAATATCTGTAAAAGTTAGGTCATAGTTCCCCCTTGGTCTAGATTAGCACCTAGGTGGTAGTGGCTAGTGGTCTATTTGGAATTGGGCATGAGCGTGTGATCTGATGAGCATAGTCTAAAATAAAAGGTCTGCCATTGGGTAAGATCACCACATCCTTTTCACTAGTTCAGATGAAATTGGTGTGATACATCGACCTAGATTATGAACAATCGGATGTAAACAAATTACAGGCCAAGGTATATGACAACATGTATTGGTGATGAGGTCATCAGCCCAACAAGGACGATTTCCTCTCCAGATGTGAAGAAAAAGGATCATGATAGAGGGGAGAGGAAGAATTGGAAGGATGGAGGGATAGGGAGAGAGGAAAACCAGATAACCCACAGGGTTCAGTTCAATTCTTTATCCATACCTGGACGTCTTTGTGCACACATCAAAAGTTCCTCCTGAATAACTTAACTGTAGAGTTCCTGGCTGTACTTAGATTCATTCTGTGTATAGAAATACTACGGCAGTCTGCCAAGTTAGAATCTCTTCATCTGTCTGCGCTCCTGTCGTCTCTGCTTCTTCTCATTCACCTCCTCTGGGGCTGCACCAGGGGTCTCGGCCGAAAACCAGGGGCCTAGGAAGTTCACCCACAGCAGGAACATTGCTCGGGCCGGGGCCTGACACACACACAGATTGATTAAAAGATCAATGAGGGCCATGAGAAAGGGAAAATAAACAACCAAAGAGAGAGCGTACAACAAGTATGGGATAAACTCTTACCAGCAGCCAAAGGTACCAGAAGTAGGAGGAGATGGTGCTGAGCACTTGTAATATAGCAGTTAGCAGGATAACATCCTTCAGATGCCTATAACGACAAAAAAATCCATCATGACGCACCACACTACCATTATAGCTTTGAGAGATCTACCTTTGAAGGGAGATAAGGGCACCATTGTTACATGCATGTTGAACATGCTGTAATACTCACCAATTCTATCTCACACACACACACTGTATGTTCGCACACTCATGTTCACAGAAACAAACAGACTCCTGCAGTGTGAGCACTCACTCTGCCATCCCCTGCTCCATGTTCAGATCTATCCCACCGTCGAGCAGACTCCCATCCTCACCAAACACTGCTTGGGCCATGGCAGTCATGGAGCGGTAACTGCCCACATACACTGCCAGGGCAAACACCAGCGCAAACTACACGGGTGGGAGAAGGAGATGGAGGAAGGAAGAAGAGAGATAAGGGGGGAATGAGAGTGGGGGAGAGACCAAGAAGGGAGGAACGAGAGAGAAGGAGGAAAGAATAAAGTAGAGAGCGTTAGTAATCCCCAATCAGTCCCGTTTCAGTTTTACTGCTCAACAGTAGAGGAGGCATCAATGTCAATAACATACAGAGTGAACTCACTCACCCATGTCCAAAACGTTGAAGAGCTATAGAAGACCAAGAGGTTTAACGCAGTGTATATCGCCTAGGAGAGAAACAAGTGTCAGGTGTTGTACTAGTCCCAATTCCCATTCAAAAGGTAACATTGAAAAAGAAGATGGTGTCTTACGTTGGCTCCCAAGATTACTCTGGTGTAGAACTTGAGTGTCCCCTCATTTTCCTCGTAGATTTGCTTCTTGCCTTTAGTGCCGACCTTACCTTTTGGCTGTGTGCATTATAAAGGTGGGCTATTAGTGTAGTCAACATTGCATGGACTTCAGAAGATAGCTTACCAGCAATTAACTAGCATCAATATGGAGACAGGCTGTGTAGGGTTTGTTAACTAACGTCGGCTCAAACTAATTAATTGGCTTTGATACACATTAGTTTACCATTCTATTAAATTAATTAGCCAATAGGTTCACATAACTGAAGGTGAATTAGTTAATGTGGTGTTATAAAGCACAGGAGACTCGTTATCCTATGGCGTCAGCTTGTCTGCCCAACCTGAAACATAAGCAGATCAAAGATCCACCTACCGCCATTAGTTCCTCAACCCTGTGCTGCTGCTTCTTTCACGTACGCGAAGTAGGTCCTTTTTTGACATCGATTTGTACAGTATTGAGCAATTTGGATGGACTGTTATACCAAACACAGCCTTGAAGTTCAACTGTAACGAGATCTCAATGAAGGTAACACATCAGCGTTTAAGAATTACACTTCCGGCGCAGGTAAGACGTCACTAATTTAAATGCGTTTGAACTTGGCAAAATGACTTTGTTGCCATCTGGCGTCGTGAACGTGAATGCATTCAACTACAGTGGTTGTAGTTGTCGCACAATTTTTTTTATAATTTACAAATATAACAATTGGCCGACTCAACCAGAACCATTTTGACAGTCATGCCTGACAATAACTATATAGATTCAAAATAAAACATAAGCAAATCAACCATATAAACCTGCTTCAAATATGGGGCCATGTAGATGGTGTTCATGAGATCAGCTCCAACCCATACCAGCAGTGTGCAGTGGAAGAGCAGTTCACTGGGCTCCTTTCCTGAAGAGTTCAGTATTACTGCACTCTGTCCTGTTAGGTTTGGTCTGACTGGTTCGAAAGTGTATTTCCAGATATTCACCACTTGAGGTCACCAACTCATAAGACAATCTTTGAATAATCACATTTTGATGAAGCCCCGACACTGTACTGAGAAAAAAATGGGACCATGTAAAATGAGTGTATAAATGTTGTATTTACTCAGACCACATCACTTATTTTTTGGCATTTCTAATCCCTGAAATCAAATATTTCCCAAGGGCTCAGGATTTAACCATGTATTCAAAGTCAGACCATTGCAGGGCGCCAGGTCATATCAGGAGCGGTTCAAACCTGGAAAAAAATGCATAATGAGCAATAAAGTCTAACCTCCTCTAACAATAGGAATTGAACGACTTCATTTTAATTTCATTTCACCACTGGTATTTTATCACCACCATTACCTGCATCACTTGGACAGATAGAGGATCCATTTTGATTGCTTGCAAACACATTAAAACCATAAATGCACTAATCTTTCAACACAGTAAACCATTAGTGTACCTCTTGCCAGGGTCCTCGGTAGTTTGGTCAGACTGGGTTGTATTTGCTGTGGACAAATCCTGAGATGCTTGGGTCACGTCTGGCTTCAATGGGCTCATGGTCATCACAACATACTATTTATTCATCACTATTTTCATAATTTTCTTCAGGGTTCCCTTCCAGGTCAGTCCCAGCAGGAGTTACCAGGGTGAGGTCTGATTGCTCTAGGAGTGGTATAGCAGCACCCTCATTATGACTTCCAGGGTAGCCTTCATCAGGGTTCATTGGTGCCCATGGTACAGGCACCGCAGCTGGGGTAATCTCTGTCTGGGGAGAGGCTGGAGGGAGAGTAGCTAACGCTCAGCCCAGTCCAAGCTCTTCTCTGTCCTGGTACCCCAATGATGGAACAAGCTTCCCCCTGAAGCTAGGACAGACAGCAGAGTCCCTGCCCATCTTCCAAAAACACATTAAACCCTAGCTCTTCAGAGTATCTTAAATAATCCCCCGCTTCACCTCAAAGATAAAATGTCCTGAACCATCACTTGCACTTGACTCCCCCTCCCCCCATACCAGCACTGATTTTGCTGATAGAAAGGTGCTGCCAAATAAAATAAAATAAAATGTTATTGGTCACATACACATGGTTAGCAGATGTTAATGCGAGTGTAGTGAAATGCTTGTGCTTCTAGTTCCGATCGTGCAGTAATATCTAACAAGTAATCTAACAACTTCACAACAACTACCTTATACACAAGTGTAAAGGAATGAATAAGAATATGTACATATAAATATATAGATGAGCGATGGCCGTGCAGCATAGGCAAGATGCAGTAGATGGTTTAGAGTACAGTATATACATATGAGATGAGTAATGTAGGGTATGTAAACATTATATAAAGTGGCATTGTTTAAAGTGACTCCATAATCAAAGCCATAATCGACATCCACGTCTTCGGTGCCCGGGGAACAGTGGGTTAACTGCCTTGTTCAGGGGCAGAATGACAGATTTTTACCATGTCAGCTCAGGGATTCTAACCAGCAACCTTTTGGTTACTGGCCCAATGCTCTAACCACTAGGCTACTTACTATGCCTGTGATGTGTGGTGATCCCACCTAGCTATCTTAAGATGAAAGCACTAACTGTAAGCACTGGATAAATGACTAAAATGTAATTCTGGTGCGGGCAATTGCACTCTGAGAAGTGTTACCACTGGGTGGACATGTGGTTGTTGGGGAATTTAGTGCTTCTGAAGGCATGGTTGAAACCATGTGGGCCTTACTTCTCATCTTCAGATTTGTCAGGCTTTTTTTAAATGTATTGTTATTGTTGGACATTAAAGTGTAAAAACACCAGGAAATGAGCTCCAAGTGATTTTAATTTAAGAAATCTGTTCCAAGGTATTCCCATGCCTAATAGAGACACGTGATCATATGCTAATGTCAGCAAGGTTTGAAATGATTATGTTTTAGTCAAACATCATATCTGATTGGGCTTCTTGCAGTCAATTTGCAATCTGCAAATTACTGGAAATTATAAACTGGATGGTTCGAGCCCTGAATGCTGATTGGCTGACAGCCATGGTATATCAAATCAAATTTATTTATATAGCCCTTCGTACATCAGCTGAAATCTCAAAGTGCTGTACAGAAACCCAGCCTAAAAGCCCAAACAGCAAGCAATGCATGTGAAAGAAGCACGGTGGCTAGGAAAAACTCCCTAGGAAAAACTCCCTAGAAAGGCGAAAAACCTAGGAAGAAACCTAGAGAGGAACCAGGCTATGAGGGGTGGCCAGTCCTCTTCTGGCTGTGCCGGGTGGATATTATAACAGAACATGGTCAAGATGTTAAAATGTTCATAAATGACCAGCATGTTCAAATAATAATAATCATAGTAGTTGTCGAGGGTGCAACAAGCACGTCCGGTGAACAGGTCAGGGTTCCATAGCCGCAGGCAGAACAGTTGAAACTGGAGCAGCAGCATGGCCAGGTGGACTGGGGACAGCAAGGAGTCATCATGCCAGGTAGTCCTGAGGCATGGTCCTAGGGCTCAGGTCCTCCGAGAGAAAGAAAGAAAGACAGAAAGAGAGAATTAGAGAGAGCATATATAAATTCACACAGGACACAGGATAAGACAAGAGAAATACTCCAGATGTAACAGACTGACCCTAGCCCCCGACACATAAACTACTGCAGCATAAATACTGGAGGCTGAGACAGGAGGGATCAGAAGACACTGTGGCCCCATCCGATGATACCCCCGGACAGGGCCAAACAGGCAGGATATAACCCCACCCACTTTGCCAAAGCACAGCCCCCACACCACTAGAGGGATGTCTACAACCACCAACTTACCGTCCCAAGACAAGGCCGAGTATAGCCCACAAAGATCTCCGCCATGGCACAACCCAAGGGGGGGCGCCAACCCAGACAGGAAGACCACGTCAGTGACTCAACCCACTCAAGTGACGCACCCCTCCCATGGACGGCATGGAAGAACACCAGTAAGCCAGTGACTCAGCCCCTGTAATAGGGTTAGAGGCAGAGAATCCCAGTGGAAGGAGGGGAACCGGCAAGGCAGAGACAGCAAGGGCGGTTCGTTGCTCCAGCCTTTCCGTTCACCTTCACACCCCTGGGCCAGACTATACTTAATCATAGGACCTACAGAAGAGATAAGTCTTCAGTAAAGACTTAAAGGTTGAGACTGAGTCTGCGTCTCTCACATGGGTAGGCAGACCATTCCATAAAAATTGAGCTCTATAGGAGAAAGCCCTACCTCCAGCCGTTTGCTTAGAAATTCTAGGGACAATTAGGAGGCCTGCGTCTTGTGACCGTAGCGTACGTGTAGGTATGTACGGCAGGACCAAATCGGAAAGATAGGTAGGAGCAAGCCCATGTAATGCTTTGTAGGTTAGCAGTAAAACCTTGAAATCAGCCCTTGCCTTAACAGGAAGCCAGTGTAGGGAGGCTAGCACTGGAGTAATATGATCAAATTTTTGGGTTCTAGTCGGGATTCTAGCAGCCGTATTTAGCACTAACTGAAGTTTGTTTAGTGCTTTATCCGGGTAGCCGGAAAGTAGAGCATTGCAGTAGTCCAGCCTAGAAGTAACAAAAGCATGGATTAATTTTTCTGCGTCATTTTTGGACAGAAAGTTTCTGATTTTTGCAATGTTACGTAGATGGAAAAAAGCTGTCCTTGAAACAGTCTTGATATGTTCTTCAAAAGAGAGATCAGGGTCCAGAGTAACGCCGAGGTCCTTCACAGTTTTATTTGAGACGACTGTACAAACATCCAGATTAATTGTCAGATTCAACAGAAGATCTCTTTGTTTCTTGGGACCTAGAACAAGCATCTCTGTTTTGTCCGAGTTTAAAAGTAGAAAGTTTGCAGCCATCCACTTCCTTATGTCTGAAACACAGGCTTCTAGCGAGGGCAATTTTGGGGCTTCACCATGTTTCATTGAAATGTACAGCTGTGTGTCGTCCGCATAGCAGTGAAATTTAACATTATGTTTTCGAATGACATCCCCAAGAGGTAAAATATATAGTGAAAACAATAGTGGTCCTAAAACGGAACCTTGAGGAACACCGAAATGTACAATTGATTTGTCAGAGGACAAACCATTCACAGAGACAAACTGATATCTTTCCGACAGATAAGATCTAAACCAGGCCAGAACTTGTCCATGTAGACCAATTTGGGTTTCCAATCCCTCCAAAAGAATGTGGTGATCAATGGTATCAAAAGCGGCACTAAGATCTAAAAGCACGAGGACAGATGCAGAGCCTCGGTCTGACGTCATTAAAAGGTCATTTACCACCTTCACAAGTGCAGTCTCAGTGCTATGATGGGGTCTAAAACCAGACTGAAGCGTTTCGTATACATTGTTTGTCTTCAGGAAGGCAGTGAGTTGCTGTGCAACAGCTTTTTCTAAAATTTTTGAGAGGAATGGAAGATTCGATATAGGCCGATAGTTTTTTATAATTTCTGGGTCAAGATTCGGCTTTTTCAAGAGAGGCTTTATTACTGCCACTTTTAGTGAGCTTGGTACACATCCGGTGGATAGAGAGCCGTTTATTATGTTCAACATAGGAGGGCCAAGCACAGGAAGCAGCTCTTTCAGTAGTTTAGTTGGAATAGGGTTCAGTATGCAGCTTGAGGGTTTGGAGGCCATGATTATTTTCATCATTGTGTCAATAGATATAGTACTAAAACACTTTAGTATCTCCCTTGATCCTAGGTCCTGGCAGAGTTGTGCAGACTCAGGACAATGGAGCTTTGGAGGAATACCCAGATTTAAAGAGGAGTCCGTAATTTGCTTTCTAATGATCATGATCTTTTCCTCAAAGAAGTTCATAAATGTATTACTGCTGAAGTGAAAGCCATCCTCCATTTGCGAATGCTGCTTTTTAGTTAGATTTGCGACAGTATCAAAAATAAATTTTGGATTGTTCTTATTTTCCTCAATTAAGTTGGAAAAATAGGATGATCGAGCAGCAGTGAGGGCTCTTCGATACTGCACGGTACTGTCTTTCCAAGCTAGTCGGAAGACTTCCAGTTTGGTGTGGCGCCATTTCCGTTCCAATTTTCTGGAAGCTTGCTTCAGAGCTTGTGTATTTTCTGTATACCAGGGAGCTAGTTTCTTATGACAGATGTTTTTAATTTTTAGGGGTGCAACTGCATCTAGGGTATTGCGCAAGGTTAAATTGAGTTCCTCGGTTAGGTGGTTAACTGATTTTTGTCCTCTGAAGCATATCAGACTGTATACCACAGGTATGACAAAACATGTATTTTTACTGCTCTAATTACATTGGTATCCAGTTTATAATAGCAATAAGGCACCTTGGGGGGTTGTGGTATATGGCCAATATACCACGTCTAAGGGCTGTATCCAGGCACTCCACCGTTGCGTTGTGCATAAAAACAGCCCTTAGCCATCATATCTTGGCCATACACAGTGCATTCGGAAAGTATTCAGACCCCTTCACTTTTTCAACATTTTGTAATGTTAAGGCTTATTGCAAAATGGATTAAATACATGTTTGTCCTCATCAATCTACACACAATACCCTATAATGACAAAGCGAAAACAGGTTTTTAGAAATGTTTGCACATTTATTCAGAATTAAAAACAGAAATACCTTATTTACATAAATATTCAGACCCTTTACTATGAGACTCAAAATTTAACTCAGGTGCATCCTGTTTCCATTGACCATCCTTGAGATGTTTCTACAGCTTTATTGGAGTCCACCTGTGGTAAACCTGTGGTAAATTCAATTGTGATTGGACCTGAGAGCAAAAACCAAGCCATGAAGTCGAAGGGATTGTCCGTAGAGTTCCGAGACAGGATTGTGGGCTCTCCTTGTCTCAAGGCACAGATTTGAGGAAGGGTAGAAAAAAATCTCTGTAGCATGGAAGGTCCGCAAGAACACAGTGGCCTCCATCATTCTTAAATGGAAGAAGTTTGGAACCACCAAGACTCTTCCTAGAGGAGGCCGACTGGCCAAACTGAGCAATCTGGGGAGAAGGGCCTTGGTCAGGGCCTTGGCCAAGAACCCGATGGTCACTCTGACAGAGCTCCAGAGTTCCTCTGTGGAGATGGGAAAACCTTCCAGAAGGACAACCATCTCTGCAGCACTCCACCAATCAGGCCTTTATGGTAGAGTGGCAAGACGGAAGACACTCCTCAGTAAAAGGCACATGCCAGCCCGCTTGGAGTTTTCCAAAAAGGCACCTAAAGGACTCTCAGATCATGAGAAACAAGATTCTCTGGTCTGATGAAACCAAGATTGAACTCTTTGGCCTGAATGCCAAGCGTCACCTTCCAAGGTTCACTTTCCAACAAGACAACGACCCTAAGCACACAGACAAGACAATGCATGAGTGACTTTGGGACAAGCCTCTGAATTTCTTGATTGGCCCAGCCAGAGCCCGGACTTGAATCCGATCAAACATCTCTGGAGAGACCTGAAAATAGCTGTGCAGCGACGCACCCCATCCAACCTGACATAGCTTCAGAAGATCTGCAGAGAAGAATGAGAGAAACTGTCCAAATACTGGTGTGACAAACTTGTAGAGTCATACCCAAGAGGATCCGAGGCTGTAATCTCTGCTAAAGGTGCTTCAACAAAGTACTGAGTAAAGGGTCTGAATCCTTATGTAAATGCGATATTTCAGTTTTGTATTTTGGATAAATTTGCTTAAATTTATAAAAAACTGTTTTTACTTTGTCATTATGGAGTACTGTGTTTAGATTGATGAGGGGTATTTTTTGAGGGGGTTAATACATTTTAGAATAAGGCTGTAACGTAACAAAATGTGGAAAACGTGAGGGGGTCTGAATACTTTCCCAATGCATGGTACCACACACCCTCAGGCCTTATTGCTTAATTATGTCCTGGCCCCCCGATCATCCACTCAAGAAAAAAATCGGCCCATGGCTGATTCTAGTAGATGATCCCTGCTCTAGGAGCTGAACCACCACTGCCAAGTGATAATGTTTCTCTGCCTGAAAGCTTGTAGTTGTTACAAAGTGTTCTTTCATCCTGGGGGAATCCATAGCAACAAGATGGCTTGTGGCAGGTTTCCTTGAATTGAAGCCACTGGACTCACTCATCCTATGATTAAACCCCTAGGAGAGGATCTGTCTACACCATGCTTGAGGAGGCTAACCTGGATATACCCTCTGGTATCATTGCTCAAGTTAATACTAATCGGTGCTATCACTTTGGGCAGGGAGATGCGTACTTGAGTATTTATGTTGGACTGGTCTACTAGCCTCGTACCTGTTGAATGAGTCTGTAATGAACTTGGAGCATAATTCTTACCTTGTTGGACATCGACAATTTGCACAGGTAACTAGTGCTGAACAAAGCAACAACCTGGTCTCAGAGCATTTTGTATTACTCTTTATGTAAATCTGAGACACTTCATTTAGTATGATATGTTACGTTTCGTATGGTATGTATTAATTTGCGGATGTCCATCATCCATGTCTTATGATATGTTATGAATTACAATTTGTATATGTTACAAAATTGCTAAACATACAATATGTTACGAATTTGCAAAATGTACAGTATGTTATAAATTAATTTTTTTGTGGCTAATGTTAGCTAGATGTCTAATGCTAACATTAGCTAGCTGGCTAACGTTAGCTAGGCTAGGGGTTAGGGTTAAGGTTAGGAGTTAGGTTAAAGCCCTGTTTGGCCCTGTCCGGGGGTATCATCGGATGGGGCCACAGTGTCTTCTGATCCCTCCTGTCTCAGCCTCCAGTATTTATGCTGCAGTAGTTTATGTGCCGGGGGGCTAGGGTCAGTCTGTTTCATCTGGAGTATTCTCTTGTCTTATCCGGTGTCCTGTGTGAATTTAAATATGCTCTCTCTAATTCTCTCTTTCTCTCTTTCTTTCTTTCTCTCGGAGGACCTGAGCCCTAGGACCATGCCTCGGGACTACCTGGCATGATGACTCCTTGCTGTCCCCAGTCCACCTGGCCATGCTGCTGCTCCAGTTTCAACTGTTCTGCCTGCGGCTACGGAACCCTGACCTGTTCACCGGACATGCTTGTTGCACCCTCGACAACTACAATGATTATTATTATTTGACCATGCTGGTCATTTATGAACATTTTAACATCTTGACCATGTTCTGTTATAATATCCACCCGGCACAGCCAGAAGAGGACTGGCCACCCCTCATAGCCTGGTTCCTCTCTAGGTTTCTTCCTAGGTTTTTGGCCTTTCTAGGGAGTTTTTCCTAGGGAGTTTTTCCTAGCCACCGTGCCTCTTTCACATGCATTGCTTGCTGTTTGGGGTTTTAGACTGGGTTTCTGTACAGCACTTTGAGATTTCAGCTGATATACGAAGGGCTATATAAATACATTTTATTTGATTTGATTTAAAGGGTTAAGGTTAGGGATACGGTTAGGTTAAAGGGTTAGGGGAAGGGTTAGCTAACATGCTAAGTAGTTGCAAAGTATCTAAAAAGTAGTAAGTAGTTGAAAAGTTTCTAATTAGCTAAAATGCTAAAGTTGTTCGTGATGAGATTCAAACTCAACCTTTGGGTTACTAGACCTTCACATTATACACTCACCCATCCACCCCAACCAGCCACCCTACTTTCGTTTTTACCTTAAGTAACCATCTGTCTTATGTAACCATAACAAACGTAACACACCATACTAATTTGAGTGTCCCGGATTTACATTTACTATGTTACGTCTAGTCTATGAGACCAGACTGGGTCAGGCGCTGTTGGAACCTAGGCAGAGGGAATCTTCCTGCATGTTAGGCAGCCTGCAGAGTAGGCACAGAGTAGAACCAACTACTCAGTTAGGTTTTGTAACTAGTCACAGAAGCGGTCATAAGATGCAGAGATGTTGGGATTTAGGGAGGGGCCGACCATCCCGTAGGATAGATTTTGAGCTTTCAACTAAAATGTAGGATGTTGATTATTTGATGATGATGTGTTAATAATTTCTTCCTTTGCAACTCAATAATTTGTATATCCATTTGTGACGGCTGTAACGACGGTCGTCAGGAATGGACCAAGGCGCAGCGGGTTGAGTGCTCATAATTAACTTTTTAATGAAAACACTTATACCAAACAAAACGATGGACGACGAATACAGACTCAAAGGCAAACAACAGCAATTCAAGTGACAACCTCCCACAAATTACAAACACACTCTAATATATAGGACTCTCAATAAAAGGCAACTAGACAACACCTGCCTTCAATTGAGAGTCCACACCCCAATTAACTAAACATAGAAAACAGACTAACTAGAAAGAACATAGACTAACAGAGCAGTGACCAAAAAAACCCGGAATACATAAATCCACTACCCTCTACATAATACACACACCCCGAACCACATAAACCAAATACCCTCTGCCACGTCCTGACCAGCCTACACTAACAAAATAACCCTCATACTGGTCAGAACGTGACAACGGCTATAGGTTACTTTTGTGAATGTGATTTCTTTGACGTATACATCGTGCTAGACAAAGTGTCATGGCTCCTGTTAAGACACAAAGAATAGTTTGATTTCCAATGTTTTTTATTTATTTAACTAGGCAAGTCAGTTAAGAACAAATTCTTATTTACAATGACAGCCTAGGAACAGTGCCTTGTTCAGGGGCAGAATGACAGATTTTTAACTTGTCAGCTCGAGGATTCGATCTAGAAACCTTTTGGTTGCTGGCCCAACACTAACCACTAGGCTACCTGCCACATATGTGTAGTGTATAGTGTGTCCAACAAGCTTTCTCTGCCCTTGACCTTGTTCTGAACACCTCCAAAACAAAGGTCATGTGGTTTGGTAAGAAGAATGCCCATCTCCCCTCAGGTGTGATTACTACCTCTGAGGGTTTAGAGCTTCAGGTAGTCACCTCATACAAGTACTTGGGAGTATGGCTAGACGGTGCACTGCCCTTCTCTCAGCACATATCAAAGCTGCAGGCTAAAGTTCAATCTAGACTTGGTTTCCTCTATCGTAATCGCTCCTCTTTCAACCCAGCTGCCAAACTAACCCTGATTCAAATGACCATCCTACCCATGCTAGACTACGGCGACTTAATTTATAGATCGTCAGGTAAGGGTGCTCTCGAGCGGCTAGATGTTCTTTACCATTCGGCCATCAGATTTGCCACCAATGCTCCTTATAGGACAGATCACTGCACTCTATACTCTTCTGTAAACTGGTCATCTCTGTATACCCGTTGCAAGACCCACTGGTTGATGCTTATTTATAAAACCCTCTTAGGCCTCACTCCCCCCTATCTGAGATATCTACTGCAGCCCCTCAAATCAAATCAAATCAAATCAAATTTATTTATATAGCCCTTCGTACATCAGCTGAAATCTCAAAGTGCTGTACAGAAACCCAGCCTAAAAGCCCAAACAGCAAGCAATGCATGTGAAAGAAGCACGGTGGCTGGGAAAAACTCCCTAGGAAAAACTCCTGAGAAAGGCCAAAAACCTAGGAAGAAACCTAGAGAGGAACCAGGCTATGAGGGGTGGCCAGTCCTCTTCTGGCTGTGCCGGGTGGATATTATAACAGAACATGGTCAAGATGTTAAAATGTTCGTAAATGACCAGCATGGTCAAATAATAATAATCATAGTAGTTGTCGAGGGTTCCATAGCCGCAGGCAGAACAGTTGAAACTGGAGCAGCAGCATGGCCAGGTGGACTGGGGACAGCAAGGAGTCATCATGCCAGGTAGTCCTGAGGCATGGTCCTAGGGCTCAGGTCCTCCGAGAGAAAGAAAGAGAGAAAGAAAGAGAGAATTAGAGAGAGCATATTTACATTCACACAGGACACCGGATAAGACAAGAGAATACTCCAGATGTAACAGACTGACCCTAGCCCCCCGACACATAAACTACTGCAGCATAAATACTGGAGGCTGAGACAGGAGGGATCAGAAGACACTGTGGCCCCATCCGATGATACCCCCGGACAGGGCCAAACAGGCAGGATATAACCCCACCCACTATGCCAAAGCACAGCCCCCACACCACTAGAGGGATATCTACAACCACCAACTTACCGTCCGAAGACAAGGCCGAGTATAGCCCACAAAGATCTCCGCCACGGCACAACCCAAGGGGGGGGCGCCAACCCAGACAGGAAGACCACGTCAGTGGCTCAACCTACTCAAGTGACGCACCCCTCCCATGGACGGCATGGAAGAACACCAGTAAGTCAGTGACTCAGCCCCTGTAAAAGGGTTAGAGGCAGAGAATCCCAGTGGGAAGAGGGGAACCGACAAGGCAGAGACAGCAAGGGTGGTTCGTTGCTCCAGCCTTTCCGTTTACCTTCACACTCCTGGGCCAGACTATACTTAATCATAGGACCTACTGAAGAGATAAGTCTTCAGTAAAGACTTAAAGGTTGAGACTGAGTCTGCGTCTCTCACATGGGTAGGCAGACCATTCCATAAAAATGGAGCTCTATAGGAGAAAGCCCTACCTCCAGCCGTTTGCTTAGAAATTCTAGGGACAATTAGGAGGCCTGCGTCTTGTGACCGTAGCGTACGTGTAGGTATGTACGGCAGGACCAAATCGGAAAGATAGGTAGGAGCAAGCCCATGTAATGCTTTGTAGGTTAGCAGTAAAACCTTGAAATCAGCCCTTGCCTTAACAGGAAGCCAGTGTAGGGAGGCTAGCACTGGAGTAATATGATCAAATTTTTTGGTTCTAGTCAGGATTCTAGCAGCCGTATTTAGCACTAACTGAAGTTTGTTTAGTGCTTTATCCGGGTAGCCGGAAAGTAGAGCATTGCAGTAGTCGAGCCTAGAAGTAACAAAAGCATGGATTAATTTTTCTGCGTCATTTTTGGACAGAAAGTTTCTGATTTTTGCAATGTTACGTAGATGGAAAAAAGCTGTCCTTGAAGCAGTCTTGATATGTTCTTCAAAAGAGAGATCAGGGTCCAGAGTAACGCCGAGGTCCTTCACAGTTTTATTTGAGACGACTGTACAACCATCCAGATTAATTGTCAGATTCAACAGAAGATCTCTTTGTTTCTTGGGACCTAGGACAAGCATCTCTGTTTTGTCCGAGTTTAAAAGTAGAAAATTTGCAGCCATCCACTTCCTTATGTCTGAAACACAGGCTTCTAGCGAGGGCAATTTTGGGGCTTCACCATGTTTCATTGAAATGTACAGCTGTGTGTCGTCCGCATAGCAGTGAAATTTAACATTATGTTTTCGAATGACATCCCCAAGAGGTAAAATATATAGTGAAAACAATAGTGGTCCTAGAACGGAACCTTGAGGAACACCGAAATTTACAATTGATTTGTCAGAGGACGAACCATTCACAGAGACAAACTGATATCTTTCCGACAGATAAGATCTAAACCAGGCCAGAACTTGTCCATGTAGACCAATTTGGGTTTCCAATCTCTCCAAAAGAATGTGGTGATCGATGGTATCAAAAGCGGCACTAAGATCTAGGAGCACGAGGACAGATGCAGAGCCTCGGTCTGACGTCATTAAAAGGTCATTTACCACCTTCACAAGTGCAGTCTCAGTGCTATGATGGGGTCTAAAACCAGACTGAAGCGTTTCGTATACATTGTTTGTCTTCAGGAAGGCAGTGAGTTGCTGCGCAACAACTTTTTCTAAAATTTTTGAGAGGAATGGAAGATTCGATATAGGCCGATAGTTTTTTATAATTTCTGGGTCAAGATTCGGCTTTTTCAAGAGAGGCTTTATTACTGCCACTTTTAGTGAGCTTGGTACACATCCGGTGGATAGAGAGCCGTTTATTATGTTCAACATAGGAGGGCCAAGCACAGGAAGCAGCTCTTTCAGTAGTTTAGTTGGAATAGGGTCCAGTATGCAGCTTGAGGGTTTGGAGGCCATGATTATTTTCATCATTATGTCAAGAGATATAGTACTAAAACACTTTAGTATCTCCCTTGATCCTAGGTCCTGGCAGAGTTGTGCAGACTCAGGACAATGGAGCCCTGGAGGAATACCCAGATTTAAAGAGGAGTCCGTAATTTGCTTTCTAATGATCATGATCTTTTCCTCAAAGAAGTTCATAAATTTATTACTGCTGAAGTGAAAGCCATCCTCCATTTGCGAATGCTGCTTTTTAGTTAGCTTTGCGACAGTGTCAAAAAGAAATTTCGGATTGTTCTTATTTTCCTCAATTAAGTTGGAAAAATAGGATGATCGTGCAGCAGTGAGGGCTCTTCGATACTGCACGGTACTGTCTTTCCAAGCTAGTCGGAAGACTTCCAGTTTAGTGTGGCGCCATTTCCGTTCCAATTTTCTGGAAGCTTGCTTCAGAGCTCGTGTATTTTCTGTATACCAGGGAGCTAGTTTCTTATGACAGATGTTTTTAATTTTTAGGGGTGCAACTGCATCTAGGGTATTGCGCAAGGTTAAATTGAGTTCCTCAGTTAGGTGGTTAACTGATTCTTGTCCTCTGACGTCCTTGGGTAGGCATCCTCCACATACAACACCTGTTCTGCCAGTCACCTTCTGTTAAAGGTCCCCAAAGCGCACACATCCCTGGGTCGCTCTTTTCAGTTCGCTGCAGCTAGCGACTGGAACGAGCCGCAACAAACACTCAAACGGGACAGTTTTATCTCCATCTCTTCATTCAAATACTAAAATCATGGACACTGACAGTTGTCTCTACCTTCTTGCTATTGTCTGTGTCCAATAATGTTTGTACCACGTTTTGTGCTGCTGCCATGTTGTTGTCATGTTGCTACCATGTTGCTACCATGCTGCTACCATGCTATGTTGTTGTCTTAGGTCTCTCTTTATGTAGTGTTGTACCTCTAGTCGTGATGTGTGTTTTGTCCTATATTTATTTTTAATCCCCCGTCCCCGCAGGAGGCCTTTTGCCTTTTGGTAGGCCATCATTGTAAATAAGAATTTGTTCTTAAGTGTCTTGCCAAGTTAAATAAAGGTTAAATAAAACAAAATAAATATGGCTAAGGCCAACTGAATGTATAGATGTGTGTGTGCTATGATAAGTCATTTGTCACCACATGGCCTTAGAACTTTCACCATTGGTATGCTGTTGGTTGCTGTAAACTGAGATGCTCATACATTGAATTTTCAAATTGCTAGACCTACATCGTAATTCTTACACATAGGCTAAACCTAAAACGCGTGTTAGATTTATATTTTCATTTGCTTGAAAGTTGTTTTAACTTCAAGAACTGTTCTTGTTCATTTCAAAAATATGTTGCCATTGTCAAGGCAAATCTATTTTCTCTCAAAAGGGAGGAGAGTTTGAGAGTTTTATTTTAAAAAATACTGTCTTACATTTACGTCATTTTTATATTAATCTGACTGATTTGATAAAAGCACATTGGAAGTTGCTATTGACCAATCCAATCAGATACACAGGATAAATCTGTTATGCGTTCGCTCTTAAAAAAGTAGAATGAAGCACTCCTTTCTAGCTTGCTTGCAGGAAAGTGGTTACCTTGTGACGTTTGCCTGTCTAAAGACAATGCTACTCACCAAAAGGACACTCCTGAAGTGATAACGCATGGACCATGAACTGCTGGTCTGAAGAGTGTCAACAGCGACTACACTGCTGGCCATCCAGTTTTGAACACTTCTGTCTGATGCAGAATCAGATGTGTTCAAGAGAGGATTGTGTAGGGCAGCCCCCAAAGTCTCTTCTTATCAATTGTGTACAAGAACGTCCTCTGTGTTGTCTTAGGAATTGTAGGTCTGATATCTGATTTACAGTAATGCTATTGGTCAACAACTCAGATTTGGAATGCAAACAACTCAGATGCTTATAAAAGGGTCTTAGATTGTCTCTTACGTTCCTGACCTGCACTGGTGAGATACCTACACTCTTTCTTTCTCGGTCTCTCTCTTCAAATGAGATATGGGCCATGGCCATTTCTTTCTCTCCCTCGCTCTGACCATGTTTCAAATAATGCCTTGTAATGCTTGTTAATGCTTTGTAACTTAAGCCTATGCCTTTTATAAATGTTACCATTCAATTTACAAAGTAATGAAACACAATTGCATTTAGAATTCCATTCTCAGGCATTTATTCATTGCCTATTACTGTAACTCAACTATAGTGCTCTTGCATATATTACTGTTTATCTTATGAGTCAGATTCAGTTAATAGAATTTACATAACACCCCAATTATAAATCCAAGTCAATAGGAGTATGAATAACATAACGCCAGATTCAATTACATGTTAAGCATTGCTCAGGGGGAAAAAAAGTCATCAAAGACAATAAAATAAGTCAGATTATTGCCTTAAAATCCCTCTCCAATGGTTCAGTATTGTGGAAAATAAACTCTTGCTTCAAGTAAGTGCATCAGGACGTGGTCTTATATAAAACAGCATGAACGTTGTAGGCTGGATGGAAGAGCTTCTACTAACTAAACCGTTTTGAGGAGGTAATGGGCCCAGAAGAACCAGTCAAATACATTTCCCTCTTCACCTAATATATTAAACCGATTCTAGCCTTTGTGCCAGTCGGTTTCCTCTTCAGCCAACACCTTCTTGTTGACCACAAAAATAGTCTGCACTCAGAAAAAGCACTTGGGATACAAAGTCTTTACAGAGAAGGCAGATTTCAGTATTCATAATTACATCATCATTTCCCAATTATATCTTATTTGCATTACCCATGAAGCGCTTTAATGGCACTTTTCATAAGGAAATATTCCCCTTTGGACTCATTCCCGGACAAAACGAGGCACTCAACAAAACCTGCTCAAGCAGGGAAAGTATGTTTTTTAGAGGACTAGAGCTAGCTACCGTGTTGACTCCATGGTTGCAAGGAACCTCAAGTTGAAGCCAATGAAGCTTTGAATGCTTGACCATGTGCTCAGAGGGCATCTGCATTGCTCTAGAAATTCACCTTTACACTTGTTGTTGACCCTCCTTCGTGTTTTCAAAGGAAAGTGTTAGTAGAAAATAAATTGTCATGAAGAAAAAGCACCATCACATTAAATGGCAGTAGCACAACACACGTCACCATCAGTCTCTGGCTGAGTTCCCAATACTCAAATTTCCTCAACACCGTTCCCTCATTACCATTGACAGGTGAAAGGACTGGGTTTCCCTTCACATTGCTCTCACGTGTCATGTCCAGACAGACCAGTGGTGGTATGGAGGACAGGATATGATGAAATGAAGCTATTGAGAGACACCTTCCCTGTTCCCTGTCCCTCATTTCTCTGGGGCCTTCCCCAAGTCATAGATGGCTTTATTCTCCAGGATCTCCACATTCTCCCCTGCAGGAATCAGTGTGTTGGCCACCATGGCCCTGGTCACTGATTGGATGGGGATGGACATTGCCGTGGGAAACATGGAGGAAATAGGGCCAAGGACCATCCTGGCAAACCACTCAGTAGGCCGGCTCTCCTGCCTGTCAACCATCAACACCCTGGGAGGAAAAACAGAAAAAGAAAAATTCAGTTGCGAGTTGTTACGATTGAAATAAGTTACAGCAATAAACAGTATCAAAATATCTCAGTGTATTTATGCAATGAAACTCAACACTATGTGATCACTGGAGAAATGTGTATATTGCTAATCATGACATGGGTGTGAGATGTTTACCTATGGTCACTACTTGTTTTGCCATGACTGATAAGGTAATGAACAAGTGAGTCGTTGCGCCATAGGATTTTTTTTTACACGACTAATGCAAACGAGACTTACGCAGGGCGATAGATAGAGAACCTCTCGAAGCCCAACGGTTCAATGTCTGCCTCCACTTGTCCCTGGAGAGGCAAACATTTGCATTTGTGAGGCCTTCATTATGAAAGGCTATAATTGAGGTGTCTTTACTCTGGTGAACATTTTGTGTATTACCTTCACTTTGAGATAGAGAAAACCACTGGTTTTGTCAGCCCCTTTAGAAGACTCTAGGTTGAAGTGTGAGCAGCCTCCTGCCTTGGCGAGCTCCGCTGACTTCAGGACATAATCATGGTCAACACGGATGAATCCATCCTACAATGACAGAAAGATAAGAGAAAATGTGTGAACATTAATCTGCCTTTGACCACGACATGATCCAAGCAGGTTGTGTATGGTGGGTCGTTCAATGTCATTTCAGCAAGCCATGACGCCCACCATCTCATATTGTTCTGAAATCATTTCTGAAGAAAGAAAATCTTATCTTATGTTTCTGCATCATTATTTTCTTGAGATATAATTTGATTTCGGAGAAATTAAGCTGATTGATTGCACCCAAATTGGCCCTTTGAATTTATAGGATTCATATAATATTCAATAAATATAGTATCTAACAATGAGTAAGACATGAGGAACCTAAAGAAATAGTCAAAAGCCACCAACGGACCCCCCACGCCAATCCCAACCCAACCCAACAACGACTATCAATTAGTATCAGTTCTGTATGTCTAAGAAGTAGTACTGAGCTGCAGCTCTGAGTATTGTTTCTTCATTCAATGTAATGTATTCTCAGTGAATTTGTGGTGATTTTCTTTCCCTGTTCAGAGACATATGTCATTGAAATTGTTAGATTTATGTCCCATCCTACATCCTGATATTACCAGGTTCTGACCACTGGATGGTGCTGTTCCTGCTATTAGGTGATTAATAATACACCCCCCCCTCCCCTCCCAATGTCAAAGGGATAGTTTACCCAAATTAGATTTTGGTTTCCTTACCCCAGGGCTTCCCAAACTAAGTCTTCGGGACCCCAAGGTATTGCACGTTTTGGTATTTGCCCTAGCGCTACACAGCTGATTAAAATAATCAACTATCATCTTTGATCATTTGAATCAGCTGTGTAGTGTTAGGGCAAAAACAAATACCTACACCCCTTGGGGTCCCGAGGACCGAGTTTGGGAAACACTGCCTTACCCTGTACGTTTTTTATGGACTAGGTATGACAGACAGGGAACCAATGTAATTTTGTAATTTGGGTGAACTATCCCTTTAACATTGGGGGGGGGGGGGCAAATTCTTCTCAAGTAATAGCAGGAGCAGGAACAGCACCATCTCATGGTCAGAATTATCAGGATGTAGGATGGGACTAAATCTAACAGCGTCAATTAATAATGTATCTGAACAGAGGGGAAAAAACATCACCAAATTCACTGAGAACACATTGCACAGGATGAAGAAACAGTAAACATACTACTTGTCAGACAGAGAACTGATACTAAACTCAGCAAAAAAAAGAAACGTCCTCTCACTGTCAACTGCCTTGATTTTCAGCAAACTTAACGTGTGTAAATATTTGTATGAACATACCAAGATTCAACAACTGAGACATAAACTGAACAAGTTCCACAGACATGTGACTAACAGAAATTGAATAGTGTGTCCCTGAACAAAGGGGGGGTCAAAATCAAAAGTAATAGTATCTGGTGTGGCCACCAGCTGCATTAAGTACTGCAGTGCATCTCCTCCTCATGGACTGCACCAGATTTGCCCGTTCTTGCTGTGAGATGTTAACCCACTCTTCCACCAAGGCACCTGCAAGTTCCCAGACATTTCTGGGGGGAATGGCCCTAGCCCTCACCCTCCGATCCAACAGGTCCCAGACGTGCTCAATGAGATTGAGATCTGGGCTCTTTGCTGGCCATGGCAGAACACTGACATTCCTGTCTTGCAGGAAATCACACACAGAACGAGCAGTATGGCTGGTGGCATTGTCATGCTGGAGGGTCATGTCAGGATGAGCCTGCAGGAAAGGTACCACATGAGGGAGGAGGATGTCTTCCCTGTAACGCACAGCGTTGAGATTGCCTGCAATGACAACAAGCTCAGTCCGATGATGCTTGTTGTCATTGGACTGAGCTTCTCATCAGTGCTCTTCTCGTCAGTGAAGAGCACCTTTTGCCAGTCCTGTCTGGTCCAGCGACGGTGGGTTTGTACCCATAGGCGACGTTGTTGCCGGTGATGTCTGGTGAGGACCTGCCTTACAACAGGCCTACAAGCCCTCAGTCCAGCCTCTCTCAGCCTATTGTGGACAGTCTGAGCATTGATGGAGGGATTGTGCGTTCCTGGTGTAACTCGGCAGTTGTTGTTGCCATCCTGTACCTGTCCCGCAGTTGTTGTTGCCATCCTGTACCTGTCCCGCAGGTGTGATGTTCGGATGTACCGATCCTGTGCAGGTGTTGTTACACGTGGTCTGCCACTGCGAGGACAATCAGCTGTCCGTCCTATCTCCCTGTAGCGCTGTCTTAGGCATCTCACAGTACGGACATTACAATTTATTGCCCGGGCCACATCTGCAGTCCTCATTTTTCCTTGCAGCATGCCTAAGGCACATTCACTCAGATGAGCAGGGACCCTGGGCATCTTTCTTTTGGTGTTTTTCAGTCAGTAGGAAGGCCTCTTTAGTGTCCTAAGTTTTAATGACTGTGACCTTAATTGCCTAACGTCTGTAAGCTGTTAGTGTCTTAACGACCGGTCCATGTTCATTAATTGTTCATTGAACAAGCATGGGAAACAGTGTTGAAACCCTTTACAATGAAGATCTGTGAAGTTATTTGGATTTTATGAATTATCTTTGAAAGACAGGGTCCTGAAAAAGGGACATTTCTACACTTGTTGTTGGGATGGGATTGGCGTGGGGTGTCCGTGGGTAGCTTTTGACCATTGGATAAATCATTGTGAGAAAAAAAGTTTGGTCCAAATCGGATGTTAGGTACTATATTTATTGAATATTATATGATTCCTAGAAATTAAAATGGCCAATTTGGATCCAATAAATTAGATGAGATCAAATTATATTTCAATAAAATAACGTTTCTAATCGAATTCTCATCTCATCTTTTTCTCAAAACAAAAATGATTTCAGAAAAATCTAAGATGGCGGGGGTCGACATCCTCTTTCTTTTCTAGTGACCCTCATGGTACATGTTCAGCTATGTATAGTTGTTAGGAATTCCCTATCATAGTCATATGAGTACTCATCCAGTTACAGTATACACAGGGGTCTCTATATATCAGTGACCGTGAACTCACAGCCCCTGCTTTGGCTTTGGTCGTTCCCAGGCAGCAGTAGCCAACATCATGTCCTTGGAATACTGCAGCATAGTCATCCAGTTTCTCAAAGTCCACCACCTCCTGCACCTGAAAGAGGACAGAGAACAATACGAGGCCAATCTTCAGAATGGAATAATGGGATGTAGGCTTCTTGTCGGCTTTGTTGTAGTCTGCGCACACATTTAATGGTATTGAATGTTTAACTTTATTCAAAGCTCGTGGTAGGGTGTTCGGTGACGCGACAAACAACGGACACTATACGACAACTGTATAAAAATAATTTCAAAACATAAATGTGGCAGTTGTTTCCCCATGTCTAAAGATCCCAATACTGTAGGTTATGATATTTATGCGATATGAGCCCATACGTAAAGCAAGTGCCGTGCAAAGAACGTTCAAGTCTGTGGGACAGACCGTTTTTGTGAAACCCGCGAAATCGGTGTGTTCTTATTCGCTCTTAGCGATGGGTATTCCTCAACCTATCAGAGTAAGATCGATGTGACATTGTATTGCCGATAAGTATGGGAAAGTCCTGAGGGCGTTTCACGGTCACGGGACGTCTTTTGACTGAAATATTAAAGTTTTTCCTTCGCTTCTGTTGTCAGATGTTTTCAAAAGACACTAAAAAAGATATAGCAGGCTGCAGTTCACAAAGTAGAGCTTCACAGCTACGTTTTGACGTATGGGTTGTCAGGGATTGGTCCTCGCAGCTGGCAGCGCACTCTGTTTCTTCTGTGCCTGGGCTAATTATTTACTGCAGTTTATCCTCCCATCACCAGAGTAACTCATTAACACAAAAACTAATATTACAATGTAACCCAACTCAATGGTAGGCCTACCTTAGAAGTAAGCCATCTTATTAGACCGGTAGCCTTCTGTGTTACAGCTCAGACTTTAGTGAGAAGTGTGCATCTATGCTAGGCTGTGTGTGTCCACGTTAGGCTGTGCTTGATGTGGTGTGTGTGTGTGTGTGTTGGTGCTGTGTGATTGTATGGGGATGCTGAGAAGTGTGTGTCTGATTTTTGGCTGTGAGTGTGTGTGTCTCTTAAGTATTTCATTTGCATAAAGTAGTATAAAAAGTAGTATTGTAATTTCATAAATTGTTCATATCTTAGTTTTGCATAAAGCATTAATATTTGTTAATGATATGACCACCCTACCTTCAATTACTGGGCTTAAATTACTATAATTATGTACAGCACTTTAATTGAAGAATTTTTACTTTTATTTGAAAAAAAATCTCTGTTCTACATCAGCCCTAGCCCTTGATCATGACTCTCAGTTCCATTACATATAAGTGTCATTGGACGATGACATCTCCTTTAGGGGTTTTGTTAAGAGCCGAAACGCTCGGCCTGAATATTAACATGCATTGCTTGTGGTACGGTTTTGGAAGCACCTTATCTTTCATTTCTGTGAGAAATTATACAAAAATACATTTAAAAAAAAGGTTAAATTGATACACACCTTTATAGGGTTAAGGTTCCCACACGGCCATATTTCCACGTCACAGCGCTTTTTTACGGAAAACAGTGCTAATTAGCCATCTGTGTCTCTGATCCCGTGTGTAAACGGAAGACGACACAAACGTGTTGTCACTGACAAATACTGTCGGCTGCAACTGTGTTAAAACTGTGTACAGTAGGTGTGTATTTTGCATTTGTGAAATTATTTTGATGTGATATGAAAGTAGAGGGATTTATATTTTTAGAACTGTACCGCAACTGAGAATCGATTCACGTTTGGATGGAGTATTGGGCTGTTTTAGTTTCCAGAGTTAATTCGTCCTTTAAAACAGAACATGTAAGGTCCTTGGACTAAGAAGTAACATCTTAAAAAACATGCCAAATATAATACAGGTGATTTGGTGCCATTATTGACTAGCAATGAACATTGACCTTTCCCGTTAACTTGAAAATTAGATATCTCAGCAATGGTAAATCCTATCCTCATGAAATAAAGTGTTCTGTATTCCGGACAAGCTTCTCTGTGACATAGAATACAAAGTATAACACCAGAACCAAAGCAATTTTTCCCCTTAACACCCTACTCACGGGTGTGTTACTTTGCCAAATAGAGCAGAGCCTGGTGTCCCAAAAGCATCTAAATACTAAATTCATCTTAGAACCATAGGATCCTATGGTTCTAACGATGAACTTACCCTTAAGATGCTTTTGGGAAACCAGCCCTGCTTGAAAAGGCAACAATACATTGACAATAAGACAAGTCGCACACCTACCAGGTTCTCAAACGCTTTGTCTTCAAATGTGAGCTGCCTCCTTCCAATGAGAGTGATCTTCGAGAAGAGCTTCCTCTCCACAATCTCTTTCAGTAACTCCTTGCCTGTCTCGCCAGAGGCACCCAGGATAAAACAACTTTTATTCTTCTGTCTGAAGTCCTCTGCCAGTGTTTTCAGGTCGTGTGTCATCCTGGAGGACAAAACAAGACAGTGCTTCACCACTGAGGAGAGACCTA
Source organism: Salmo trutta (assembly GCF_901001165.1). Classification (NCBI taxonomy): domain Eukaryota; kingdom Metazoa; phylum Chordata; class Actinopteri; order Salmoniformes; family Salmonidae; genus Salmo; species Salmo trutta. The sequence goes on along the minus strand of NC_042985.1, from coordinate 38,172,915 downwards.
ATGGTTTGATCGCTATTTTACACAGACGCAGCATGATACAGCAGTTTTATTCCAACATAGGTGTGTGTCACGCCCTACAACTGTCAACGCCCTACAACTAACTAGCAAGCTTAATAAGGCAATTAACCTTTATTTCAACTTTATTTAACTGGGCAAGTCAGTTAAGAACAAATTCTTATTTACAATGACGGCCTAGGAACAACTTTCTTGCAAGCCTCCCTCAAAGGCAATCACACAGCATTACAACTAGCTGTAAAACAGACCAGTAGGCTACTAGCAGCTAGGTACCAGTAGCTAGTACCAGTAGCTGTATAGTAAGTTAGTACATGCTAGAATTCCCAAGCCTGATCGCAGACATGGTCAATTGTCACCAATCTGTCGGTGTAGTTCGAGTAGCTAGCTAACGTTAGCTAGTTGGCATCTGCCTCTCACCTGGTGTATATCGTCTGTTCGCAGTTTTCTAGATGTTGTAAAACGGCTGCAATGACAGCGAGCAGAACAGCGAAGAAGCCAATAGCTTTACCCCAACTGGTTTCCAGTAGTTTCATAACAGATCAGCGAGGTAGCTAAACAAATGGATGTGCCCATGGAAACACACATCCGGTGTCTGCAGTCATTTGTGATAGGCATGCGCAGTAGAACAGATTAAATTACCTTTCGAGGATCTTCAAACATATTCTGTGAAGACAATACATTCAGAAAAATGTTTTGAATAATGATTGTTTTATTGAAACACATACATCTAATGCATGTATTCAATAAAAAGCCTAGCTTTGACAGTTTTATTTGATGGCTGCTAAGTTTAAAAAAAAATAATTATCATCATTGTCATCACATGATTACTTTGCACGTATCAATAGGCTAGGCAGAGGGCAGTAAAGGTATAGGCATTGAAACACACTGTCACAGTGGCTACTTGTCAGGAAGTACCAAAGAGCATTTGGTAAACACTATATTTCTGTCAGTCTTTGTCATAATGTGGTCAGTGTCTTTAATTGTCCAAATAAATGTACAAGGGATATAAAATGACATCGAACACGGTTTTATCACAGGATATACCATGAATGTCCAATCACCTGTTCACATTCAGAAATGAAATAAAAAGTAAGCTGTAGTTTCTGTATCTGTGTACATGCATTGTCTTATATCCGTTCATCTGTTACCATCCTTTCGTAGTTAATTTACAGCCAGTGGTTCAGACCAACTGTTCAGACTCCTGGTCACAAGAGAACATGTGTCATTGAGGACTTCAAGCCACTGTTGGTAAGTTTGATGGCAGACCAACCAAGTCATTTTAATTTCACCCTTCTATGGAGCCACAGACACACAAGCAAACCACTCAAAGTTTTGTCATGAAGCTAAATGTGTTGGTGACTATTTTGGTTTAATTAGCAATTTTGTCAATTGCCGTTTTGGTTGAATTTGTCATTTGTATAATAGTTTTGGTAACATAGCTTTCACACTATATTGACTTCAATGATAAATCAGAGTGGCCTGTTCTGATTAAAGGATGAAACAGAAGAAAACAAATATAGTCACATAAACCATTGCCACACACACACGTACATGCACACACACACAAACACAAACATAATGTTTTTTCAACCTTTAATCAAGTTTGTTTGATTAATATAAAATACAATGCTATTTGTCTCATGCCGAATACAACAGGTGTAGACCTTACCGTGAAATGCTTACTTACAAGACCTTAACCAACAATGCAGTTTTAAGAAAATAAGAGTTATGAAAATATTTACTAAATAAACTAAAGTAAAAACAAAACACACAAAATAGCACAATTGGTTAGGAGCCCATAAAACGGCAGCTCTCACCTCCGGCTCAATTCCATTCTCATTAATTTCATCCATTTCCCATGGAGTAAAATTTCAACAAAAAAAGACACAATTATTAAATTATTATTTATTTATTAATCATATGCCTATCTTACCTTACATTATCTTATCATACTTATACAACTACTACAAAATACATTTTTTCTATATTTTCAACACATCAGGTACAGTCCATTCAGTCTTTCCACAACCAAGCCTTTCTCCTCTGCTCCTGCTCACTCTCTGATGTCTCGGATTAGTCTGCCCAGGGTCTCTCTTCCTCCCACACTGTAAACGTGAACCCTGCGCTCCACCTCCATGTGCCAGTCGGCCAGGCAGAGTTGGTCCAGCTCAGGCAAGTGCTGGCTGTGGCAGAGGATTGTGGCTTTGTTTCTGAGCTGGTACCTCCAGTACTTCTTGGCTCCCAGAAACTCGGGCTGTCTGCCTGCACAAGCTGGGGTGGAGTAAACTGTAAATAAAGTAATGAAAAGTACATTGGAAATAAAATGTATTGATTTAAAAAGAAAACCAGTGTAGATAGTATGGTAGGTAGTGGTACTTACTGTGTGAGAAGTGTACCCAGGAAGACATTGATGTTCCTCTGTCATCCATGGTAGAGACTGGTTAATTTACAAATAAAAATTACTGCATTTTCATCTTTTGAGCTTCTAGTCATGAAATCTATGCAGCCTACTCAATCACTTTTTATAGCTACTGTTTACAAGCCTCCTGGGCCGTATACAGCGTTCCTCACCGAGTTCCCTGATTTCCTATCGGACCTTGTAGTCATTTTGGTGACTCAATATTCACATGGAAAAGTCCACAGACCCACTCCAAAAGGATTTCTGAGCCATCATCGACTCAGTGGGTTTTGTCCAACATGTCTCCGGACCTACTCATTGCCACAGGCATAACCTGAATCTAGTTTTGTCCCGTGGAATAAATATTGTGGATCTAAATGTTTTTCCTCATAATCCTGGACTATCAGACCACCATTTTAGTATGTTTGCAATCACACCAAATAATCTGCTCAGACTCCAACCAAGGATCATCAAAAGCCGTGCTATAAATTCTCAGACAACCCAAAGATTCCTAGATGCCCTTCTAGACTCCCTCCACCTACCCAAGGACATCGAAGTACAAAAATCGGTTAACTACCTTACTGAGGATTTAAATGTAACCTTGCGTAATACCCTAGATGTAGTCGCTAAAACCAAAAACATTTGTCACAAGAAAGTAGCTCTCTGGTATACAGAAAAGCAAGCTTCCGGGAAATTGGAACAGAAAGGCGCTCCACCAAACCTGAAGTCTTCCGACTAGCTTGCGAAGACAGTACCGTGCAATATCCGAGCCCTCACTGCTGCTCGATCATCCTATTTTTCAAACCTAATTGAGGAAAATAAGAACAATCCGAAATAAATGTTTTATACTGTCGCAAATCTAACTAAGAATAATCATTCCGCAAGAGAGGATGGCTTTCACTTTAGCAGTGATGACTTCATTAACTTATTCGACGAAAAGATCATGATCATTAAAAAGCTAATTATAAATATTAATGAAAATAGTCATGGCCTCTAAACCTTCAAGCTGCATACTGGACCCTATTCCAACTAAACTACTGAAAGAGCCACTTCCTGTACTTGGCCTTCCTATGTTGAACATAATAAATGGCTCCCTATCCACCAAACTCACTACAAATGTCAGTAATTAACAGAAATGACAAATATTGTCATTTTAGACCCCATTTTAGACTCCATCATAGCACTGAGACTGCACCTGTGAAGGTGGTAAATTACCTTTTAATGGTGTCAGACCAAGGCTCTGTATCTGTCCTTATGCTCTTAGACCTATTGTGGTTTTTGACACCATCGATCACCACATTCTTTTGGAGAGATTTGAAACCCTAATTGGTCTACACGGATGAGTTCTTGCCTGATTTAGATCTGATCTGTCGGAAAGATATCAGTTTGTCTCTGTGGACGGTTTGTCCTTTGACAAATCAATTGTACGTTTCGGTATGCCTCAAGGTTCTGTTTTAGGACCACGATTGTTTTCACTATATATTCTACCTCTTGGTAATGTCATTCCGAAACACAATGTCAACTTTCACTGCTATGCGGACGACACACAACTGTACATTTCGATAAAACATGGTGAAGCCCCAAAATGTCCAACCCTTACTTTTAAACTTGGAGAAAACAAAGATGCTAGTTCTAGGTCCCAAGAAACAAAGAATTCTGCTGTTGGATTTGACAATTCATCTTGATGGTTGTACAGTTGTCTTAAATAAAACTGTGAAGGACCTTGGCGTTACTCTGGACCCGCACTGCTTCTTGACACACTGCTCGCTTAACCTATGCAGGCAGCCACACAAATGTGTTGGAGGAAACACTGTACTGCTGGTGACCAAAGTCAGAGTGCATGCACCCGGCCCGCCAAAAGGAGTCACTAGATTGAGATGGGACAAGGACATCCTTGCCAGCCAAACCCAAATGATGCTGGGCCAATTGTGCACCACCTCTCTGCTCTCTTGGTCAGCTGCGACACATCGTGGGATCGAACCCGGATCTGTAGTGACGCCTCAAGTGCCTTAGACCACTGCGCCACTCGGGAGGCCCATTGATCTCTCTTTTGACGAACATATCAAGAATATTCGTAACATCGCAAAAATCTGAAACTTTTTGTCCCAAAATTATGCAGAAAAGCTTATCCATGCTTTTGTCACTTCTACATTAGACTATTGCAATACTCTACTCTCCGGCTACCCGGATAAAGCATTCAATAAACTTCAGTTAGTGCTAATCAAGGCTGCTAGAATCTTGACTAGAACTAAAACATTTGATCATATTACTGGTGTCCTGTTAAGGCTAGGGCAGATTTAAAAATGTTTTACCTAGAAAGCATTACATGGGCTTGCTCCAACCTATCTCTCCGATTTGGTCCTGTTGTACATACCTACACATACGCTACGGTCACAAGACGCAGGCCTCCTTATTGTCCCTAGAATTTCTAAGCAAACAGTTGGAGGCAGGGCTTTCTTCTATTGAGCTCCATTTTTATGGAATGGTCTGCCAATCCATGTGAAAGACGCAGACTCTGTCTCGACCTTTAAGTCTTTACTGAAGACTCATCTCTTCAGTAGGTCCTATGATTGAATGTAGTCTGGCCCAGGGGTGCAAAGGTGAACGGCAAGGCACTGGAGCGACGAACCGCCCTTGCTGTCTCTGCCTGGCCGGTTCCCCTCTCTACACTGGGATTCTCTGCCTCTAACCCTATTACAGGGGCTGAGTCACTGGCTTATTGGTGTTCTTCCATGCCGTCCCTAGGAGGGGTGCGTCACTTGAGTGGGTTGAGTCACTGACGTGGTTTTCCTGTCTGGGTTGGCGCCCCCCCTTGGGTTGTGCCGTGGCGGAGATCTTTGTGGGCTATACTCGGCCTTGTCTCAGGATGGTAAGTTGGTGGTTGAAGATATCCCTCTAGTGGTGTGGGGGCTGTGCTTTGGCAAAGTGGGTGGGGTTATATCCTTCCTGTTTGGCCCTGTCTGGGGGTATCATCGGATGAGGCCACAGTGTCTCCTGACCCCTCCTGTCTCAGCCTCCAGTATTTATGCTGCAGTAGTTTATGTGTCGGGGGGCTAGGGTCAGTCTGTTATATCTGGAGTATTTCTCCTGTCTTATCCGGTGTCCTGTGTGAATTGAAGTATGCTCTCTCTAATTCTCTCTCTCTTTCTCTCTTTCTTTCTTTCTCTCTCGGAGGACCTGAGCCCTAGGACCATGCCTCAGGACTACCTGACATGATGACTCCTTGCTGTCCCCAGTCCACCTGGCCGTGCTGCTGCTCCAGTTTCAACTGTTCTGCCTGCGGCTATGGAACCCTGACCTGTTCACCGGACGTGCTACCTGTCCCAGACCTGCTGTTTTCAACTCTCTAGAGACAGCAGGAGCGGTAGAGATACTCTCAATGATTGGCTATGAAAAGCCAACTGACATTTACTCTTGAGGTGCTGACTTGTTGCACCCTCGACAACTACTGTGATCATTATTATTTGACCATGCTGGTCATTTATGAACATTTGAACATCTTGGCCATGTTCTGTTATAATCTCCACCCGGCACAGCCAGAAGAGGACTGGCCACCCCTCTGGTTCCTCTCTAGGTTTCTTCCTAGGTTTTGGCCTTTCTAGGGAGTTTTTCCTAGCCACCGTGCTTCTACACCTGCATTGCTTGCTGTTTGGGGTTTTAGGCTGGGTTTCTGTACAGCACTTTGCGATATCAGCTGATATACATTTGATTTGACTTGCGGCGCGATCAGCGTCACAAATAGAACTGACTTCTATTTTAGCGCTTGGCAACGCAGACTCTCGTTGGCGTGCGCAAGCAGTGTGGATGCAATAATTGAAGAACATGTATGTCTAAATATATTTTGCAATGCGACGCGAGCGGTGTAGTCAGCATGTTAGGACTACCTGGCCTGATGACTCCTGGCTGTCCCCAGTCCACCTGGTTGTGCTGCTGCTCCAGTTTCAACTGTTCTATCTGCGGCTATCGAAACCTGACCAGTTTACCGGACGTGCTACCTAGTCCCGGACCTGCTGTTTTCGACTCTCTCTCTCCTACTCTCTCTCTCTCTCTCTACCACACCTGCTGTCTCGACCTCTGAATGCTCGGCTATGAAAAGCCAACTGACATTTACTCCTGAGGTACTGACCTGTTGCACCCTCTACAAACACTGTGATTATTATTTGACCCTGCTGGTCATCTATGAACTTTTGAACATCTTGAAGAACAATCTGGCCTTGATGACCATGTACTCTTATAATCTCTACCCAGCACAGACAGAAGAGGACTGGCCACCCCTCAGAGTCTGGTTCCTGACTAGGTTTCTTCCTAGGCTCCTGCCTTTCAAATGAGTTTTCCCTAGCCACCATGCTTTTACATCTGCATTGTTTGCTGTTTGGGGTTTTAGGTTGGGTTTCTATATAGCACTTTGTGACATCTGCTGATGTAAAAAGAGCTTTATAAATACATTTTCATTGATTTGATTTGGTGCCAGAAGCTCATTCTTGAGAACTTAGATAGCAGATTCTAGTCGCACTTGTTGTCTTGTTGATTGTTGCCACCAAAACTGAGTTGTCGCCTATCAACCAAACATTCTAAATTCAAAGATTCTACTGAAGCTGCTATACATTTAATTGTGATGTGGTCAGATTCAAATGTAATTGTATTCTTATGATTTACAATCACCATGGAAGTGAAACAGACTGTATGTTAACTATTTCAAATCAACACATTTGTTTGTGATATCATCACATTAAAATGAAATAATTTTCGCACTCTAGAATGACCATTGCAATGGAATTTACATTTACATTACATTTAAGTCATTTAGCAGACGCTCTTATCCAGAGCGACTTACAAATTGGTGCATTCACCTTATGATATCCAGTGGAACAACCACTTTACAATAGTGCATCTAAATCTTTTAAGGGGGGGGGGGTTAGAAGGATTACTTTATCCTATCCCAGGTATTCCTTAAAGAGGTGGGGTTTCAGGTGTCTCCGGAAGGTGGTGATTGACTCCGCTGTCCTGGCGTCGTGAGGGAGCTTGTTCCACCATTGGGGTGCCAGAGCAGCGAACAGTTTGGACTGGGTTGAGCGGGAACCGTGCTTCCTCAGAGGTAGGGGGGCCAGCAGGCCAGAGGTGGATGAACGCAGTGCCCTTGTTTGGGTGTAGGGCCTGATCAGAGCCTGAAGGTATGGAGGTGCCGTTCCCCTCACAGAATTTAATGTATAAACTGAACATCATGTAAAATGAGCTCCATAATGAACACACCAATAGTTTGAATTCACTCAGAAATGCACCAGTCACCCCGATATGTTTATGGCATGAAAACAATTACTAATATTAAGGTATGCTGTTATAGTGTTGCAAATTGTTGCAAAATATGAATGTGTTAGACACTCTATATTTAGATACAGTATGTGAAAGTACTGAAAACATGGCAATTGAGTGTGGTCACTTCCTCTGTGAGCAATATGCAACCTTTCAAGACACACTGTTCCTTTCCTCAGACCTCCAGGAGCTTTCATGAACTCAATCCACTAAAACACAAAAAGCAAGTCAGTCTACTATGAATTAATCAACACCCCATGATTTCAACACCCCTACCACTTAAAACATAAGGCATCGACTCCATACTGGCCACAGCCATACAAAACATGAAGCGAGAAATGATCTTTGAGAGACGCCAGCAGAAAGAGACAGAACGTGACAGAAAGAGAAAGAGAGAGGTTGATGGAAGAGGCCTTTAACTGGCACTCTGCTGAAATGAAATGAGAGTGAAATATCTCCTCTTTGTTCTTTAGCAGTGGGTGCTAATTGGAGCTAGCGGTGGGGTGGAGGGCTGCCGCTGGGCCCCTGTCTGTCACACCTGTTGAGACATTGTCCCCTGCATTGATCAGACAGGAAGTCGAATGGAGGAAGCAGTGGCTTACGCCACAGTGGATGTATGGCAGCAGCGTGGATCCATTTCCTTTTCAGAGACCCGCGGTTGGATATTGGAAGTGGAAGTGCCATTGATGGTCAATGCCAGTGGTCAGTGATTTTGACCATCGACTAGGTTGCCTAAGAGGACTTTGTGGATTATTTCCGTTGGGTAAGTCGTATGGCTAATGCATAGGTTGACATTTTGAATTTAAATCAAATAAAATGTTTTTGACTGTCAATCAACAGCTATGCCTGTAACATGTCTCAGGGGCCAAATAATTGATTGGTTCTTGAGTTTATATCGCTGAGGTTTGATGTTAACCACTGTACTTTTTGTCCCCATCCTGCCCCACTGAAACGCACACACACACACACACACACACACACACACATACACACACACACACACACACACACACACACACACACACACACACACACACACACACACACACACACACACACACACACAGCTTAGGTTTTAGAAAGAACACAGCTCCTGTGACTCCAGAGTGTGATGCTAATGATGCCAATTAATGGACCCTGACAGCACAATCTGCTGCACATTGTCTCCCAATCAGTAGCTCTGATGCCCATGTGTGTGTGTGTGTGTGTGTGTGTGTGTGTGTGTGTGTGTGTGTGTGTGTGTGTGTGTGTGTGTGTGTGTGTGTGTGTGTTCATGCCCCATGGGACAGGGATTAGCTCAATTAGAGTGAGCCTGTCAAGTCGAGACGAGGGGTTTGATGGTCCACTGGTCGCTGTGGCGGTCAGTGTGTGTGTCGTGAGACGTACATCATTAGACTTGGCTGTTGCCTTTGTTTGTTGCTGTCTCTCCTGATTCAGCTGGTGGTAACAATAGTCAATATGATGCCCTGTGCTTTTCTATGGCAGTGACCTTCTGGTGGGATATCCATTCATTGTCATAAATTTCAATTCTAATTAATCTCAATTTCATCACCTTTTACTGGATTTATGAATGCATGTAAGCTTAAGATCACAGAAGAACACATTATTTAACTGTCAATAAGATGATAATTTTCCTAAATCCACGTTTCTCTGTTTTTCGGTTTACACATAATCTCAGATGTCACTCAGAAGCTGAATATAGGTGAGAAGCATTCCATTTTGTACCATTCAGTGAAACGATGAATGATGAATCATCATAGCTAGGTCGCTTCAAACTCACAAAGCGGCCAGCTGCAACACTTCTGATTGGTCGAAACAGTACCATCTTAATAGAAAGACCAGAAATGTCCTCCTTTCTTACAGGCTCAGACATCAGGCACAGGGACTGCATATTGTGCCCAGAGCTAAGCAGAGTATCAATGCAGCAAGGAGGAGCTTTCTTGCCCATGGAGCCTGGACTAAGCAGCACTGAGACCTGCTTTTCCTGGCCTAGGAAACAATAGGGTCATTAAATGAGCAAACAGATTAGAGCAGGTTTCAACAGGGGGATCCAGGAAGGGTCTAGAGAAGGATAGGTCTCCTACCAGCTCCCATCGGGTAGAGATAATACTAGAGGAAACACTGGTACATCTGGCCTGCCTGCTGCTATACAGTGCATCACTATAGGAGGATGAGGATGAGGGGTTTCTTGTCAGTCGGACCTGCTGATGTTAAATCCCCTCCTATTCTGTGTAGGATGAATGTCAAAGACAAGCTTCCCAGCCCATCGTGTAAGTGGATGCATATTGGCCCACTGGATTGCCTATTAGATTGAGATTGGATATAGTATATTGATGTCTGGTGTTTTGTTGGACCTGTGTGGCTCAGTTGGTAAGAGCATGGTTCTAGCAAATCAAATCACATTTTATTTGTCATATGCGCTGAATACAACCGGTGTATACTCTACCATGAAATGTTTGCTTACGGGCCCTTCCCAACAATGCAGATTCAAAAAATGATAATAAAAAGAAAAATAGTCAAACAAGAGGAATAAAATACACAAGAATGAGGTTATATATAGGGAGTACCAGTACCAGATCAAAGAGGAGGTACGAGGTATTTGAGGTAGATATGTACATGAAGGCAGACTAAAGTGACAGGCATCAGGATAGATAATAGCAAGAGTAAAATAAAGAACAGAGTAGCAGCAGCATATGATGTGTAAAAGTGTGTGTGTGTGCTTGTGTTGTGTCAGTATGCGTGTGTGTTATATGTGTGCATATGTAGTGTATGTGAATGTGTGTGTTTTTTTATGTGAATGCATCAGTGTCGTGTGTGTGAGTGAATGTGTATATGGTGTGTTTACCCCCCCGCCCTCAGAAAAGCCTAAATCCATGGGGGCAATGCTTCCCACAGTTGTGTCAAGTTGACTGGATGTCCTTTTGGTGGTGGGTCATTCTTGGTACACACAGTTTAGAGTCCAGAAACAGGCAAAAAAACAGGAGGACTAGGAAAAAGAGAATAGATAAGGCATAAGGCATGGGAAAAACACGCTGGTTGACTTGGACATACAAGACGAACTGGCACAGAGAGACAGGAAACACAGGGATAAATACACTGGGGAAAAACAAGCGACACCTGGAGGGGGTGGAGACAATCACAAGGACATGTGAAAGAGATCAGGGTGTGACACTGTCACCTTGATTCACCTGGTCAGTCTATGTCATGGAAAGAGCATGTTTTGTATACTCAGTGTATATAGTCTTGTGAGTGTGCATAGAGTCAGTGCAAGACAGGGTCAGTGCAGATAGTCCGGGTAACCATTTAGTTAACTATTTAGGAGTCTCATGGCTATTTAGCAGACTTATGGCTTTGGAGTAGAAGCTGTCTTGGAGCCTGTTGTCCGAGAGCCGATGCTCTGGTACCTTGTGAGGCTGGATACTGTGGACATTTTTCAGGCCTTCCTCTTGGCCCATGCCAAATCTTTTCAGCCTCCTGAGATGGAAGAGGTGCTGTTGTGCCCTTTTCACGACTGTGTGGGTGTTTGTGGACCAGGTTTGACATTTCTAGATTTTAGGGACAAGGCCATTTGGCCTTCAAGAGGTGCCCAATCTGCCAGTGCACCAAGGCAATTAAACAAAATAGCCAACTAAGTGTATTCGAAAACCGAAAAACACTAGCTATTCTGTTAAGAAAAACATAAGTGTAAATGTAGATAAATCATTTGCCTGTCAAAGTGTAGGTGATATATGCATATTGGCTACAGACTCACATGTCCACACCAATGTTGACATGAGGGAGGCACCAGAAAATGTAGCCAAACTTTAATGAGACTTCTAATTACATATATATATATATATATATATATCCTACATTATATTGGCAAATATAATGTAGGATAATTAATATTAACGTCTAAAGGCTTGATTCTGTCAACGTACTGGAGGCACTGTTCGTTAGGAGAGAAAGGCCAGTGCCTGATGTGCACCGCAACATCACACACCTTGCAATTTGAGCAGAGGCAGTCAACATCTTCAAACTATTTAACCATAAACATAATTGTTTAAAACCTGGACGTTTTTTTGGTCATATAATGAGGCATTTTTTTTACCAGTTTGTTTGATGTACAGTGGTTGTATGATTTTGGGATCTATTGTCCCACAATGGTCCCAGAGTCTGTTTGTAATATTTGTTTCTGGCACAGAATGACAAGCTGACCAATTTAATAAGTAGGCTAACTAAACTTTTGTACTATGGGGGATATAAAATTGACATAGGCTATTGCTTTTGCTGTTCATTACTCATATTTTGGGCTGAAGAAAAGTAAATGTGGGCAGTTCTCGGAATTTGATAAGAAGGACGCGCACCATTGCATTTCGATGTGCCTGTCTTCACTTGTACTTTGGAGCTGTGATGTCTGAGATGGATCCGACACGTGACGGGCATTGGCTAAGAAGAATTGAAATATCTGAGAGAGCTATGTGAATGAGAGGTGGCTTCGGCATTTGGCTTCCTGAAGGGCCGGCTCCAGGTGGTGAGGGTAGGCAGCAACACCTTTGCCATGCTGACCCTCAACACGGGGGCCCCTCAGGGCTGTGTGCGTAATCCCCTCTTCCACCCCTTGTTCACTCACGACTGCGTGGCCATGCTCGACTCCAACACCATCATCAAGTTCACGGTGCTGGCTTGATCACCAACAGTGATTGAGACAGCGTACAGGGAGGAGGTCAGAGACTTAGCAGGGTGATGCCAGGACAACAACCTCTTTTAGTGGGCATTACGGCCACACAAGGGGGAATCCACAGCCATGGCCGTTGATGCCCCCGATAAATTCAAGGCTTTGTGTGGACCATGTTAAATCCAAGGAACTTGAAGCTCTTGACCAGCTCCACCACGAACGTGATGGGAACGTGCTCTCCCCTCTTTCTCCTGTAGTCCACGATCAGGTCTTTGGTCTTACTGACGTTGAGGGAGAGGTTGATATCCTGGCACCACCTAAGTCTCTGACCTCCCTGTAGGCTGTCTCATCGCCGTTGGTGATCCGGCCTACTGTCAGACTGGGTGCGCAATTGGTCAACTGGAGTCAGGTGCAGGAGAGCAGAGATGAGTGAACAGGCACACTTTAATTGGCAGAAGCAAATCAGTCGGACGCAACAGCATCACAACACTCCAGCCAAAGGCAAAAGCAAATAGCGCACTAGTCACACAAATAGCGCACTAGTCACGGGTTCAAAACAATACCCGGAAAAAACAGCCTGCCGCGTCACACAATAAACGTAACGAACAATTACACACAGACATGGGAGGAACAGAGGATAATATACATGTAGAGTGATGAGGGGATGTAAACCAGGTGTGCAGGAAATCAAGACAAAACAAATGGAAAATGAAAGGTGGAGCGGTGATGGCTAGAAGACCGGTGACGTCGACTGCCGAGCGCCGCCCGAACAAGGAGAGGAGCCGACTTCGGTGGGAGTCATGACACCTACCACCATTGTGAGTCAGCAAACTTGATGATGGTGTTAAAGTCATGCGTTGACATGCAGTAGTGAGTGAACAGGTAGTATTTTTCTATTACATTTTTTATTTCACCTTTATTTAACCAGGTAGGACAGTTGAGAACAAGTTCTCATTTACAACTACGACCTGGCCAAGATCAAGCAAAGCAGTGCAACACAAACAACAACACAGAGTTACACATGGAATAAACAAACGTAGAGTCAATAACACAATAGAAAAAAAGTCTATATACAGTGTGTGCAAATGGTGTGAGGAGGTAAGGCAATAAATATGCCATAGTAGCGAAGTAATTACAATTTAGCAAATTAACATTGGAGTGATAGATGTGCAGATGATGATGTGCAAGTATAAATACTGGTGTGCAAAACAGCAAAAAAGTTAATAAAAACTATATTGGGATGAGTAAAGTAGATTAGCAGGGCTATTTGCAGATGGGCTGTGTATACCTGCAGCGACCGGTTAGCTGCTCAGATAGCTGATGTTTAAAGTTAGTGAGGGAGAAATAAGTCTCCAACTTCAGCAATTTTTGCAATTCGTTCCAGTCATTGGCAGCAGAGAACGGGAAGGAAATGCGGCCAAAGAGATGTTGGCTTTGGGGATGACCAGTGAGATATACCTGCTGGAGCGCGTGAAACGGGTGGGTGTTGTTATTGTGACCAATGAGCTGAGATAAGGCAGAGCTTTACCTAGCAAAGACTTATAGATGACCTGGAGCCAGTGGGTCTGGCAACGAATACGTAGCGAGGGCCAGCCGACGAGAGCATACAGGTCGTAGTGGTGGGTGGTATATGGGGATTTGGTGACAAAACGGATGGCACTGTGATAGACTGCATCCAATTTGCTGAGTAGAGTGTTGGAGGCTATTTTGTAAATGACATCGCCGAAGTCGAGGATCGGTAGGATAGTCAGTTTTACGAGGGTATGTTTGGCGGCGTACGTGAAGGAGGCTTTGTTGCGAAATAGGAAACCGATTATAGATTTAATTTTGGATTGGAGATGTTTAATATGAGTCTGGAAGAAAAGTTTACAGTCTAGCCAGACACCTAGGTATTTGTAGTTGTCCACATATTCTAAGTCAGAACCGTCCAGAGCAGTGATGCTAGTCGGGCGGGCGGGTGCTGGCAGCGATCGGTTGAAAAGCATGCATTGAGTTTTACTAGCGTTTAAGAGCAGTTGGAGGACACAGAAGGAGTGTTGTATGGCATTGAAGCTCGTTTGGAGGTTTGTTAACACAGTGTCCAAAGAAGGTCCAGATGTATACAGAATGGTGTCGTCTGCATAGAGCTGGATCAGGGAATCACCCGCAGTAAGAGCGACATCGTTGATATATACAGAGAAAAGAGTCGGCCCAAGGATTTAACTCTGTGGTACCCCCATAGAGACTGCCAGAGGTCCAGACAACAGGCCCTCCGATTTGACACACTGAACTCTATCTGAGAAGTAGTTGGTGAACCAGGCAAGGCAGTCATTTGAGAAACCAAGGCTTTTGAGTCTGCCGATAAGAATACGGTGATTGACAGAGTTGAAAGCCTTGGCCAGGTTGATGAAGACGACTGCACAGTACTGTCTTTTATCGATGCCGGTTATGATGTCGTTTAATACCTTGAGCATGGCTGAGGTGCACCTGTGACCAGCTCGGAAACTGGATTGCACAGCAGAGAGGTACGGTGGGATTCGAAATGGTCAGTGATCTGTTTATTAACTTGGCTTTCGAAGACTTTAGAAAGGCAGGGCAGGATGGATATAGGTCTGTAACAGTTTGGGTCGAGAGTGTCACCTCCTCGAAGAGAGGGATGACCGCGGCAGCTTTCCAATCTTTAGGGATCTCGGACGATACGAAAGAGAGGTTGAACAGACTGGTAATAAGGGTTGCAACAATGGCGGCGGAACATTTTCGAAAGAGAATGTCCAGATTGTTTATCCCTGGTGATTTGTACGGGTCCAGGTTTTGCAGCTCTTTCAGAACATCTGCTATCTGGATTTGGGTGAAGGAGAAGCTGGGAGGCTTGGGCAAGTAGCTGCGGGGGGTGCGGAGCTGTTGGCCAGGGTTGTGGGCAGTTGGCCAGTGCAGTGGGCAGCTGGGAGGAGGTGCTCTTATTCTCCATGGACTTTATATTGTCCCAAAACTTTTTGTAGTTAAAGCTACAGGATACAAATTTCTGTTTGAAAAAGCTAGCCTTTGCTTTCCTGACTGATTGCGTTTACTGGTTCCTGACTTCCCTGAAAAGTTGTATATCGCGGGGACTATTCGATACTAGTGCAGTCCGCCACATTATGTTTTTGTGCTGGTCGAGGGCAGTCAGGTCTGGAGTGAACCAAGGGCTATATCTGTTCTTAGTTCTACATTTTTTGAAAGGGGCATGCTTATTTAAGATGGTGAGGAAATTACTTTTAAAGAACGACCAGGCATCCTCTACCGACGGGATGAGGTCAATATCCTTCCAGGATACCCGGGCCAGGTTGATTAGAAAGGCCTGCTCGCAGAAGTGTTTTAGGGAGCATTTGACAGTGATGAGGGGTGGTCGTTTGACCGCGGACCCATAGCGGACGCAGGCAATGAGGCAGTGATCGCTGAGATCCTGATTGAAAACAGCAGAGGTGTATTTGGAGGGCAAGTTGGTTAGGATAATATCTATGAGGGTGCCCATGTTTACGGATTTAGGGTTGTACCTGGTGTTTTCCTTGATAATTTGTGTGAGATTGAGGGCATCTATCTTAGATTGTAGGACTGTGTTAAGCATATCCCAGTTTAGGTCACCTAACAGAACGAACTCTGAAGATAGATGGGGGGCAATCATTTCAAATATGGTGTCCAGAGCATAGCTGGGACCTGAGGGGGTCTATAACAGGCGGCAACAGTGAGAGACCTATTTCTGGAGAGATTCCTTTTTAAAATTAGAAGCTCGAACTGTTTGGGCATAGACCTGGAAAGTATGACAGAACTGGCTAGAGGAGGGGACTAAGCACACACCCCTGAGGGGCCCCCGTGTTGAGTGTCAGCGTGGCGGCGGTGTTGTTGCCTACCCTCATCACCTGGGGCCGGCCCGTCAGGAAGTCCAGGATCCAGTTGCAGAGGGGGGTGGTCAGTCCCAGAATCCCCAGCTTGGTGATGAGCTTGGAGACGACTATGGTGTTTAATCCTGAGCTGTAGTCTATAAATGGCATTCTAACATAGTTATTGCCTCTCTTGTCCAGGTGGGAGAGGGCAGTGTGAAGTGCAATTGAGATTGCCTCCTCTGTGGATTTGTTGGGGCGGTATGGGAATTGGAGTGGGTCCAGGGTGTCAGGGATGATGGAGTTGATGTGTGCCATGAATAGCCTTTCAAAGCACTTCATAATTATAGATGTGAGTGCTACAGGGCGGTCATCATTTAGGAAGGTTACCTTGGAGTTCTTGGGAACAGAGACAATGGTGGTCAGTTTGAAACATGTTGGGATTACAGACTGGGACAAGGAGAGATTGAAAATGTCAGTGAAGACACTTGCCAGCTGGTAATAGTTATTGTAAGGCTTTGAAATACATGTGAAATAAGTGTTTTTCTGCATTCTTTGTTTCTTCCACTGTTTTCATGGAAGGTACTCTTCAAATGTTATTCACCCATTCATATCAAGTTCCCACCAGCAGCTAGTTACAGCTGATGTCTGAGATACAAAGTCGTTTCGTGTCAACTGTAATTAAAAACATTTCTTTAATTTGCTCACTATTTAGAAACTCTTTGGATTGGTAAATGTAATTTCCATCAAAAAGTTCAGACTTTTTACAGAATTGGCTGCTGGACTCAAAAGTCCTTACAAACAACACAGGACGAGATATTATAAGACTTTCTTAGGAGAAAAAGAGCGAGAGGGAGACACATTTGAATCTTTGGTTTTGTATGGGGACAGAACAGCATAATACACCAAAGCCTCTTAGTGGATATGTGTGTTTGGCTTTGAGTTTTCCAAGATCTGTTTCTGTTTGCTGTTTTAAATCTCCTCTTTGTGATGGTGCCGGAGAAGACTAATGACTTCTTTGATCTACCGACATCCCCGACAGAATCGCTTTAGGCATGTTAGGTCACCCAACTAATCTTTACTTGCTTTCCCACATGTACTACACTTGGAAGGTACACAAGTCAATTTTCTCACAACTATATATTCAATGTCACCTCACACATTTATGCATTCACAGTTATCTCCCACTCTGTCTCCCTCTCTCTCAACACACAAACCACCTGTTATGAATATATTACATGGTCGTAGAAGATGGAAGATTCTACAAGCACCTTTGTAATCATTGGTGCCAGATTTGCTCCTCTAATAACAACTCTTATAAAAGCAAAAATGGTAGTCCGTAATGGAAGGGGAAACAAAGGAGAATAGAGAGTCTGATAAACCCGGATGTAGCAGTGAATCAGGGGTCAGAACAGACGATCTGTGTTATCCCTGCTTCTCCTCAGTCCTCTCCCAGCCTCTGATTCTCTTCAGATCGCCTGAGCATGTCTCTGTCTCTGGGATGAGACTGCTGAAAAAATATTTACATTAACGCCCCCCCCCATTTGTTTTTACACTGCTGCTACTCGCTGTTTATTATCTATGCATTGTCGCTTTACAAATTACCTCGACTAACCTGTACCCCAGCACATTGACTCAGTACTGGTACCCCCTGTATATAGCCTCGTTATTGTTATGTAATTTATTGGATTACTTTTTGATTGGTTTGATTTTTTTACTTTACTTTAGTAAATATTTTCTTAACTCTATTTCTTGACCTGCATTGTTGGTTAAGGGTTTGTCACATCCGCCGAAAACACCTGTTGTATTCGGCGCATGTGACGAATAAAATTTGATTTGCTGTCCAGGATACTACAGAAAGAAGAGAGAAGAAGAGAGTGAAAGAGTGAAAGAGGGAGAAGGGGGGGATCTAGTTGGATCATGATGGACCCACCACAGTACAGAGAGACCTCCCTGCTGACGAGCAAACAGTGCTACAAATGGCAGAGCCGGCCAGACAATCACTCTCTGAATGGGGGCTAATTAGCTGGTGGCTAACGCCAGTTTACTAACACCTGTATTAGCGCGCTATCACGGCGGGGAGCCTGGGCTAGGACTGGCCAACAAGCCCTAATCCTCCATAAGCCAACAGTGCTCCTCCCTTCAAACTAACATTAGCATATTCACCATTAGCTAGCTATGAGTCCAACCTGGAGGAGACAGATTTTCACAGCTGGGGGGTCTAGCGGAGAGAGGGATGAGTGTGTTTGTGTGTGTGTGTGGAGGCGAGGTAGTGTGTGTGTGTGTGTGTGTGTGTGTGTGTGTGTGTGTGTGTGTGTGTGTGTGTGTGTGTGTGTGTGTGTGTGTGTGTGTGTGTGTGTGTGTGTGTGTGTGTGTGCGTGAGTACATTCATTTATGTGAACATACATGTGTGTTGTGAGTCCCATTCCATCACTCTCACTCTCTCACACACTCTCTTCCAGTGCCTGGGTGGTGGAGTGATGATCTCCTATCAGTGTGTGAGTCAGTGAGTATGAGGCCTGTGTGTGTAAAGGATTAGCCAGCTTTAGCATTAGTATTATGACTGGTCGGGCTGCATTCCCCTGCTTTGCTGGTAATGTGAGGGGAGGAGAAGACAGCCGGTCCATTAGCTGTCTGTTTGCTCAGGAGTCGGCCCGCTCTGATCCCCAATTTCACTCCCTGATTCCGGGAGAATCTGTTTCTTTTGTGAATGGAGGGATGGAGGGATGAAGAGATAAAGGGCAGGACAGAGGGGCACGTTGATTCAGAGATCACGGGTTCTTGGGAGATTCTGTCCCCTTACCAAACTAATCAGGGTGTGTAAACAGAGGGAACGGCATGAAGGTTTAGCTGGTAAAAAGAAGAGAGAGTTGGTAAGGTCTGAAGTGTTGATTGAGAGATGTTCTCACAGGACCACCATCAGTCTGACCCAAACAGACCAAAGACAGTCGGCATCTGAGAACACCCTGAAACTCACTGCCTATGTCTCTGGTTCAACAGTGGAGAGATTTAGAGAATTCAGTGGCATGACAGCCAGTTTGATGTAGTTTGATATAGTTATCCAGCCTAGTCACTTTGAAGAAATGTGCAGATCAACACCATTCTGCAGGTGGGTAATTCCGTGTGATATTTTTAAGCTTTTTCACAACATTGCAGAGAATACATTTGAGTTACTTCCAAGTAACTTTGGGTTACTCCTAAATCGTCATCGCCAACATTGTCTCCGTTACAGAGCTTTTCTTTGGTGCAGGTTGAGGCCTATCCATTCATATCAGCAGTTCCTCCTCTGTATTCACCTGTCCTTATTTCTATTGGGAGTTGTTTTTCTACTTGGTGATGAAAATCTACAAACCTGTCAGCACTGTGATGATATTGACAAATGAATTCCGCACAATGTGCTTATTTTCCATTGTCCTTTTGATCAGGAACAATGTTTGACAACATTTGATGTGTACGAAATTGTTTGGTGAAGTGTGCATAAAATGATAGTAATTGCCCCAAATTCTGCACCTTTTGATAGTTGTATTTCCAATTTTTATCAACATTTAATGACTGCAAAGAAAATACATTGATTCAAAGGGAATTTTAGGAGACAGATTAACTTTCTGTTTTGTCAGCTTGATTCAAGAGGTGTGTACGGTTGTGGGTATTTGCAATTGTTATGGTATCATATAGTTTGTGTTTGTGTTTTGAGAAGACAAGTACATTTTGAAAATGCATTTAATGTTTTGCAAAAGGCCAAATGGTACTGTGTCTTGTGTGCAATGTTTTGAAAATCAACAACATTGTTCCCCAATAAATGTTGTATGCGATTGAGAAAAACTGTCACAGTTGTTTTAACTATTCCTAACCATAACCATAACCATAACCCTATAGCTTCATGTCCACATCCCAGTTCAACCCTAGCCTCAACCACAACCCTAACCCTAAACCTAACCCTAGTCTCATGTCCACATTTCGGTTCAACCCTATCCTCAACCACTATCTTAACCCTAACCCTAAGGCTAGCTTCATGTTCTGTGCAACAAATACATATTTCATCACAGTCAGGTGTTCTTCCTGTACACAACACCTTCTCTTTTCACATTTAAACTGCCATTCTGTTTCTATAATGACCTATCAATCATCCAATCAAAGCACCATGCCCCTACAGACTACCCCTTGTGACACAACAAGTAGCAGCTCAACATTATTTACATTTTAAGTGGACATCAAATCAGATGTCACCATCTATTCCCTGTGTCCCGGCCCTCTCTGATACCCCTTACTGCCAATTAGGGAGGAGAGAGGGGGGCAAATCTTCAATGGGATGGCCACTAAGGCGATAGAGAGGGGCAGAGAGGGGTACACATGCTACCCTGCTAGAAGCCAGAGTCAATAGGGACCAGGGCTAATGGATAATCACTAGGGGGCTTATACTGCAAATCAACCCTGATCTGGAGGGCCCTTCTGGGGATAGCTGTCCAGCGAGAGCTGGGTCTGGAGCTAGGATGCAGTAATGGGTGCTGGGGTGGAGATCTGGAGGGGCCCAGAGGGGAATATGGTGTCAGACTGGCACAGGCGTCACCAGGCTCAAAGTGTCTTTGATAGGCAAAGTAGTCCCATATGGGGAACATAAAGGAATAGGTTGGTTCAGAGTGAACTTGTACAATAGAGACTCTTGGTTTCACATGAACAGATTATGTTTTGGGGGTTCAATTGCAGGGGATTTGTGGTAATGTGTTAACTACTCAGAGAAAGCTTTGAGTTGCAATTTCAACTGTTTTGGTAGAGAAGGGGTACACTTTAAACCTTACAGGAGCAATAAGTGTTAAGTGCCTCACTCAAGGGCACATCAATAGATTTTTCACCTAGTCAGCTCAGGGATTCAAACCAACAACCTTTCAGTTACTGGCCCAACACTCTTAACCTCTAGGCTACCTGCCAAGCTCTGTTTCTTTACTGCTTTGTCTTCAATGTGAGTCAGAATTAGTTTCCCTATAGATTTCCCTGTCTCTGTTGGATACCCTGTAGGCAGTATGCGAATTACAGTGGGGTCAGAGGTGAGTTCAGCCCCCCCAAATGAGACATGAGCTCCCCTAATAGCAATAAAAGTCTAACTTTGGGAGAGTCTCTAATATAAACATTCTCCTATTTGTTTAAAATGCAATGTTCTACTGGACATTAAGAACACCTGCTCTTTCCATGACATTGACTGACCCGGGTGGATCCGGGTGGGGGCTATGGTCCCTTGTTGATGTCGCCTGGTAGATCCACTTCCGTCGGTGTAAATGAAGGGGAGAAGACAGGTTGAATGGGGATTATGAAAATAAAATAAAAGCTTATTCCAAATTAAACGAACACACCAACCTCTCTGTCATGGTTTAAACTTGCCTAATAAACCAGACATTTACACCAATACTTGATAAATAGACTGGACATAGCAATTTCTTAAGCTTTCCTTACAAGCCAGAATGTTGAATAAAATTACATTTGAATTTACTCTACCGGTTGTCTGTGCGGTTGGTCCTTCAGCCGCTCGAAATCTGAGACCAAATATCCCCAGGAAATTATTGTTTACCCAACTTTTTAGAGTGCCGGTACTGCCGTTGAAGTGTATATCACCTGGCACATGCACAAAACAATGTAAACACCTGCAGACTTCAGTTACATGCGAGGAGCCAAGATGGCGTCGCTGTGAGAGTGAGTGTTTTCTCGCTTGTCCAAGCAACTTTGAGGATTAGGTTGTTAATAATCTAATATTGGCTATCGATGTAGCAAGAATCTAACTATAACTTGTTTTAGCTACAGATGGCAAGTTGAATGGGAAGAACACGACAGAAAGACAACAGAAGACGGAAGATCCAAGCCTCAAAGAAGACGGCAGGCATGCTAGGTAGCTATGACAAAGAGCCAGAGCAGCATGGGTACACAAGATGCCGCCAGCTCATGCAAGAGAAAGAACAAGATGGACCATGACGAGATCCTTGCAACCTCTTTACCTCGGACCTCAATTAAAAATCTACCAGGAAAAAAAGTGAGGACATTTCCATGTCTGAACTTTTCTCTGTAATCTAGACCCTGACTACTAAACAAGAAGCCAAATTCTCCAAGTGTCCATCATAGAGCGGGCTACCGAAGAAACATCAAAGAAGATTGATCATTTGTGACTCATTTCAGGAAACTGGGCGTATGTCGCAAGTCACAACTTCACAGGAGAGGAATTTGAATGTTTATTTTTATTTGTTATCAAAATGTGGTTTTTTTTGGCAGAAATGCCTTCTGGAACATTTGAACTTTCATGTGCCTTAATAACAAACTTGTATGTCATCTGTAAATATAAATTACGAGCCTTGTTGGTTTAGCCACAGAAAAAGTCAGAAACTTTCCCGCTAGAAATGATTGCCTGAGACAATGAAGGGCCTGGACATGCCGAGAGATGAGTTTCGGATTTGTCTGCAGTGTAGCATCTTCTGTCTATAAAATGAGCTGCTCGTTATGTGTAATCCTTTCTACTGCAGTTTTTTTAAAAAGATATAACGTTAGCCATAGAGAACTGCAATGTGTTGCTACTCCTCTCAATAACATTGCTGCACTGAATTTATCAGACGCTATCGACAAAGGTCAGCGGGAAAAAGTTGTGATGGACTACTTTCAAGAGGACGGTTCTTATGGCATTACACACGGTCAGTGTGAACCATAGTGACTTGACCCAAGGGGCAAACAAGCTGTACAAACAAAACGGAAGCAACACAGGACGTCTTATTTAATGAAAGGGGTTGCAGTCTGCCATGAAGCGTTCATCCATGTACGGTGGGTCTCGCGATACATGGCCCCATCCATCCTCCCCTCAATACGGTGCAGTCGTCCTGTCCCCTTTGCAGAAAAGCATCCCCAAAGAATGATGTTTCCACCTCCATGCTTCACGGTTGGGATGGTGTTCTTGGGGTTGTACTCATCCTTCTTCTTCCTCCAAACACAGCGAGTGGAGTTTAGACCAAAAAGCTCTATTTTTGTCTCATCAGACCACATGACCTTCTTCCATTCCTCCTCTGGATCATCCAGATGGTCATTGGCAAACTTCAGATGGGCCTGGACATGCGCTGGCTTGAGCAGGGGGACCTTGCGTGCGCTGCAGGATTTTAATCCATGATGGCGTAGTGTGTTACTAATGGTTTTCTTTGAGACTGTGGTCCCAGCTCTCTTCAGGTCATTGACCAGGTCCTGTCGTGTAGTTCTGGGCTGATCCCTCACCTTCCTCATGATCATTGATGCCCCACGAGGTGAGATCTTGCATGGAGCCCCAGACCGAGGGTGATTGACCGTCATCTTGAACTTCTTCCATTTTCTAATAATTGCGCCAAAAGTTGTTTCCTTCTCACCAAGCTGCTTGCCTATTGTCCTGTAGCCCATCCCAGCCTTGTGCAGGTCTACAATTTTATCCCTGATGTCCTTACACAGCTCTCTGGTCTTGGCCATTGTGGAGAGGTTGGAGTCTGTTTGATTGAGTGTGTGGACAGGTGCAGTTAATACAGGTAATGAATGGCGAACAGGAGGGCTTCTTAAAGAAAAACTAACAGGTCTGTGAGAGCCGGAATTCTTACTGGTTGGTAGGTGATCAAATACTTATGTCATGCAATAAAATGCAAAATAATTACTTAAAAATCCTACAATGTGATTTTCTGGATTTCTGTTTTAGATTCCGTCTCTCACAGTTGAAGTGTACCAATGATAAAAATTACAGACCTCTACATGCTTTGTAAGTAGGAAAACCTGCAAAATCGGCAGTGTATCAAATACTTGTTCTCCCCACTGTATATAATTTAGTCAGAAAGTTGTTTTCATTGCAAGTTAAAGCTTACTCTTAGCTGGTTAGGTAACGTTAAGTGGCTGGCTCTCTAGCTAACATTACGTGTATGACCTGTGTAGTAATATTATCTCAGAAAGCCATTTGCATTGCTAGTTATAGCCTAATGTTAGCTAGCTAACTAGCTAACATTGAACCTATTTGGTTAACTTTAGCTAGCTATGACAATCGGTTTATATTGCTAGTACTCTATGGATTGGGATTATAGTTCATTCTTTAGCTATCTAGCTAGCTACGTGTCTAAACAAAAGACCCTAAGTTAAAGCGTACTGCTAGCTAGCTAACTGACGTTAGGTGGCTGGCTCGCTAGCTAACATTACATGTATGATCTGTGTACTAATATTATCTCAGAAAGCCATTTGTATTGCTAGTTATAGCCAAATGTTATCTAGCTAACATTGAACCTTTTGGTTAACTTTAGTTAGCTATGACAATCAGTTTGTATTGCTAGAACTTCACTGTTTAGCTAGCTAGCCAG
This sequence comes from Salmo trutta, assembly GCF_901001165.1. NCBI lineage: Eukaryota > Metazoa > Chordata > Actinopteri > Salmoniformes > Salmonidae > Salmo > Salmo trutta. Next base: position 38,148,375 of record NC_042985.1, on the reverse strand, counting down.
CTACATATATAAACAAAAGACTCCACTTGGTCAGATGATTACAAGACCCATCAAGTTAGCCAGGTGTGTCAGATGGTGATTACGGCCATCTATTGTATAATAATGCTAAAATATTTGTATCTGGAATTTGTCTTTCAGCATCAGCGCCTAACTCTTCTCCACCAGTCATACAAAGAGAATAGTCTAATGCCTCCCATCAAAAAGAGATCTGGTCCAAGAAAGCAGAGGTTACACATGAAGTGTGAGGACTTGCACTGAGTTGTGAACTTCATCAACAACTACGCAGAGGAAATGCAATAGTATTACCAGGACGCCACCCAGGACACAAACACATTGGTGGAAAGCTGCTGCCGTCTCGAGAAAAATGCAGCGGTGTGGAGTCTCTACTCTTGGTAGGTAAAGCATAAACAACACGTTTTGATTATTTAATTTACCTCCAACATGATTGGCACTATTTTTATTGATCTCACATTATTTCTGTATTTTCCAGAAGTACTTGGAGTCAGGCTGTCTTCCTTCAGGAATCTGTGGAGAAAATTGCTACCCCACATCTCTAGCACTAAGCCCAGGACAGACCTGTGCTGGCAGTGCCAGAGGAACAACTACCAGGTCTTCAGATCTGCCAATCTGCCAGAAGCTGTTAAGTCAGCCAAGCTGAAGAAGCAAGAGCAGCATCTCGTGCTTTTTCAGAGTGAGCGGTCTGTCTACCAGAAGATGGTTGCTGACTGCAAGACCACCTGTCAAGACCTGCAGTTGTCTCTGGGGGGCCCTACTGAACCAGCAAGCAAAGACATCAGGATGCATTACAGCTTTGATTTTGCTCAACAAGTAAGCAACATTTCCTCCTTTATACTGGTTAAAGACATATATATATAGATATATACACACAAGCAGGCAAATGCCTTTCACTGAGCTGTGTAAAAACAGACTGATAGGGGTGAGACAATTCATTAGAACTTATCTTAATGTTCTTTGCAGGTGCACTATCCTTCTGACCTTATGCAGCCAGGTCCCATCTACTTTTTAACTCCTCACAAGTGTGGCATCTGCTGTGAAGGAATACCACAACAAGTCAACTACTTGATAGATAAAGGCATGTCATCAACTACATGCATTATTTCTTTTTTTGCCCCTTTTTCTCCCCAATTGGTAGTTACAGTCTTGTCCCATTGCTGCAACTCCCGTACAGACTCAAGAGAGGCTTTAGGTCGAGAGCCATGCATCCTCTGAAACACAACCCAGCCAAGCCACACTGCTTCTTGGCACAACACTCACTTAACCCAACCACACCAATGTGTCGGAGGAAACACCATTAACCTGGCGACTGTGTCAGCTTGCATTGCACCCAGCCCACCACAGGAGTCGCTAGTGTGCAATGGGACAGGAACATCCCTGCCAGCCAAACCCTCCCCTAACCACGCTAGGCTAATTGTGCGCCGCCCCATGGGTCTCCCGGTTTCGGCCGGCTGTGACAGAACCTGGACTCGAACCAGGATCTCTAGTGACACAGCTAGCACTGCAATGCAGTGCCTTAGACCACTGTCCCACTCAGGAGGCCTACATGCACCATTTCTTCAGCAACTATGGAGTTGGGGAAACCCATGTGGACCTGAACTGTGATACACTGCAGTGGTCAAAACAAGAACAAGTTTGTGCTCTGGTATAGTGCCTGGCTGACCAATCACAAGCTCCACCACAGTCTGGACCTTCACATTCTGATCACAGACCACACCAAGTTTGCCCCTGACTGGTGCTTCAGCCTCATCAAGCAGAGCTTCACTATTCCCCGTGTACCGAAGATGTGGATGTCGATTAAGGCAGCCCCCCGCATCTCTCTTATTCAGAGGGGTTGGGTTAAATGCAGAAGACACATTTCATTTGAATACATTCAGTTGGGCAACTGACTAGGTATCTCCCTTTCCCTTTCCCTTTCAGAAAGACCAGCGTGAACACTTTGTCTAAGATTGCTGGTGTTGTGAAGGACAGCACTGTGACAGGGATCAACATCCCACAGCTGGTTGGACTAGAGGATGATAGGTGCTGGTGGAAAGCTATGGCTGGCATCAACACCTGACTCCGTACTTCAGCCCGCTGCCACAGATCAAGCAGTACCAGCACTTCAGGTGAATATAATTGTTGATGTATTGTATGAGGTTATTCTTCTTATCTAAAATTGGGAGGTGAATTTATGTTATGCAAGGTTGCATTGTCTTCTCAATTTGTTTGGTTATTTCCTGTTTTACAGCTTCGATGCTCTGGAGCGTGGTGTTGTTGTCGCTAAGGAGCATTCGGACTCAGTCAGAACCAGGTTTCAGCTGCTGCGCTACGCTGACATCCTTCCTCCCATAGACAAGCACCAACTGGACTGGAGACAGCTAGAAAAACGTATATTTTTGAAAAGATCAGGGAGTTTTGCGACGAAGAGTCTATGGACATCACATGCCCTGCACCAATGCCAAGGGCAGGGCAGAAACATGCTCTCTGAATATAGATTCCCTTGTTCATCCGTGGTTTGGATGGACCAGTTGATCGCTGGGGGCGAGTTCCCAGTCATCAGAACTATCTGCAGTGCCTCTATTCACATGACTCTCTCCTAACACATACGTTGCTGCTACTATTTCTTTTTTTATCCTGCTGCTCAGCCACTTTACCCCTGATTGTGTGCATATACCTACAGTTGAAGTCGGAAGTTTACATACACTTAGGTTGGAGTCATTAAAACTCGTTTTTCAACCACTCCACAAATATATTGTTAACAAACGATAGTTTTGGCAAGTCGGTTAGGACATCTACTTTGTGCATGACACAAGTCATTTTTCCAACAATTGTTTACAGACAGATTATTTCACTTATAATTCACTGTATCACAATTCCAGTGGGTCAGAAGTTGACTGTGCCTTTAAACAGCTTGGACAATTCCAGAAAAATTGTCATGGCTTTAGAAGCTTCTGACATCATCCGAGTCAATTGAAGGTGTACCTGTGGATGTATTTCAAGGCCTACCTTCAAACAGTGCCTCCTTGCTTGACCTCATGGGAAAATGAAAAGAAATAAGCCAAGTCCTCAGAAAAAAATGGTAGACCTCCACAAGTCTGGTTCATCCTTGGGAGTAATTTCCAAACGCCTGAAGGTACCATGTTCATCTGTACAAACAATAGTACGCAAGTATAAACACCATGGGACCACACAGTCGTTATACCGCTCATGGTCTGTCTCCTAGAGATGAACGTACTTTGGTGCGAAAAGTGCAAATCAATCCCAGAACAACAGCAAAGGACCTTGTAAAGATGCTGGAGGAAACAGGTACAAAAGTATCTATATCCACAGTAAAACGAGTCCTATATCGACATAACCTGAAAGGCCGCTCAGCAAGGAAGAAGCCACTGCTCCAGAAACCGCCATAAAAAAGCCAGACTACGGTTTGCAACTGCACATGGGGACAAAGATCGTGCTTTTTGGAGAAATGTCCTCTGGTCTGATGAAATAAAAATAGAACTCTTTGGCCATAATGACCATCGTTATGTTTGGAGGAAAAAGGGGGAGGCTTGTAAGCGGAAGAACACCATCCCAACCGTGAAGCACGGGGGTGGCAGCATCATGTAGTGGGGGTGCTTTGCTGCAGGAGGGACTGGTGCACTACAAAATAGATGGCATCATGAGGAGGGAAAAATATGTTGATATATTGAAGCAACATCTCAAGACATCAGTCAGGAAGTTAAAGCTTGGTCGCAAATGGGTCTTCCAAATGGACAGTGACCCCAAGCATACTTCCAAAGTTGTGGCAAAATGGCTTAAGGACAACAAAGTCAAGGTATTGAAGTGGCCATCACAAAGCCCTGACCTCAATCTATAGAACATTTGTGGGCAGAACTGAAAAAGCGTGTGCAAGCAAGGAGGCCTACAAACCTGACTCAGTTATACCAGCTCTGTCAGGAGGAATGGGCCAAAATTAACCCAACTTATTGTGGGAAGCTTCTGGAAGGCTACCTGAAACGTTTGACCCAAGTTAAACAATTTAAAGGCAATGCTACCAAATACTAATTGAGTGTATGTAAACTTTTGAACCACTGGGAATGTGATGAAAGAAATCAAATCTGAAATAAATCATTCTCTCTACTATTATTCTGACATTTCACATTCTTAAAATAAAGTGGTGATCTTAACTGGCCTAAGACAGGGAATTTTTACTAAGATTAAATGTCAGGAATTGTGAAAAACTGAGTTTAGATGTATTTGGCTAAGGTGTATGTCAACTTCCGACTTCAACTGTACCTCATCTATCACCAGTATCACTGATATCGTTATTGAAATTGTTCTTGTACATACTGTATATAATTTTGTTCTTTCTCTATTGACATTGACACTTGTTCTTTTTTTCTTTATATTGACAATATCTATTTCTGATATTGCTGCTATGTAAGTAACCATTTGGCTGTACCGTGTACACCTTCTGTATAGACCCATCCACTTAGCAAGATGTGGTTGGGGGTTATAGCATTTCTTTCACATGACCCATCAATTTAGACAAGTGTATCTGGGTAAGCATCATCTAATATTTATAAAATATTTTTTATCTGGACACTTTCTGAGTACCTGGAATGTTTCCTTATTGTAGGCTACTACTTTTACCACTTTTAGTCTTAATCTTTACTACACTACTCACTGTTTAGCACATGACCTCATGTGAATCCTTAAAGAGATGGGTGGGCTGGCTTAAGAGGGTGTGAACGATGCTGAATGGGTGTAGACTAAGAAGAGCTCTCCAGTCGGTGTACCAAAACAATCAAGGGCCATTTTCTCAAAAGTGGGGTTACAAGTTTATCAACTTTCAAAGTGGAATTACTTTCCCAATTGTTCCTCAAATGCAGTGTATGATATACCATTTTGTAGCTCTGTGTCTCTGCTTATATCCAACTTAAAAAACAACAGGGACATCATCTGGAAAATGGCCAAGGGGAACAAGTTTCTGGATGAGAAGAAGCTCCGCATCAAAGAGGCTCTGATATCGCAGGATCTGACTGCCAGGGAGAAACTGTGGCCGCTTATACAGAAAGCACGACAAGAGGGAAAGAAGGCTGCGTTCAAGGGCCCACACGTGTTTATTGAAGGAAGAAAGTTTCCTGGTTAACTTTGATGACATGAACCACATTTTAACTGTGAGCACTGCCAAGAGTACATTTACTATACTGCCACGAGTAAATTTACCGTTCGAACTACAATTTATGAACACTTGCCAACCAAAAAAGAAAAAAAGAGATTTGTTATACTGTTAACCACCCTTACCTCAACTGAGCGTAGTTTTCAGCCGGAGTAACCCTATCAAGGTTTACTATTTGTTTTATTGTTCACATTACTACATCTGTTGTCTAGCTTGTGTCTCTTTATTTTTTAATGCAGGAGTTTGTTTTCAACTCACTCAATATCGTTAGCCTGAATGCTCAGGGTTTGAGAGATCTTACAAAAAGGAAAGCCTTATTTTAATATTGTAAACGCAGTAACTAAGATTTTGTCCTTCTTAAGGAAACTCATTTGTGTGAAAGTGACTTGAAATTTTGGAAGTCACAATGGGGAGACATGGCCTATTTCAGTCATGGTTCAACCCATTCTGCTGGTGTTTTGATGCTTATCCACAAGTTTAAAGGCGTCATTCTCGAATCCACATCTTCACGGGTGGCAGATGGGTCATAGTAACTGTTAAACTTGACAATGCTATTTTCATCATCTGTAATGTGTATGCTCCAAATAAGACCCTTTTTGCCCAACTAACAAGGAAATTACAGGATTTACACAACAATTACTCAGAGGCTTTTCTAATTCTCGCAGGTGATTTTAACGAAACACCCGATGACACTTCTGGTCATTTTCCTCCTAGAATGAGTCAAAGCTCTCGAAATAGCAATATCATCACAACATTATGGCAAGGATCTCTCTGTAGAGGATGCCTGGCGTTATTTCAATCCGGATGCAAAGGGTTATACCTGAAAGTCATGAAAATCTAGAATAGATTTATTCCTAATTTCCCCCTTTTTGTTGCAATTTGTTATAGATGTAGATCATCAGTTGGCTCCCTTTTCTGATTCTCATTTGATATCCCCGAATTTACAAGCTACTAAAAAATCTAAAGGTATTCGAGGATATTGGAAATTTAACAACACACTTCTTAAATACCCTATTTTCATTAGAAACATCAAATCGTTAACCAAATATATTTTTGCAAGAAAAGACATTGGTCATGGAAGTAGATGGGAATTCTTCAAATATAAAGTCAGAGTTGTAGCCATTAAACGTGCCAAAGAGCTGAAGAACCTTAGAGAAAAATATTTGATGAGCAAACTTGACAGTTTTCTAAAGAAAGATAATCTTTCTCAAGAACAAGAGTCTGTATTTAAATCTTTACAACTAGAATTAGAACAGCTTTACACGGATCTGGCAAAGGGTGCCTTTGTCAGATCAAGAGCAAAATGGATTGAAGAGGGGGAAAGAAACACCAGTTATTGTTTTGCACTTGAAAAGAGAAACTACAAAAGAAAATCTATAACGGCACTCAAAATTAATGATGTATTATGCAAAGATTACAATATAAACATTTGTCAATTCCTTTTATGAAAACCTTTACAACTCACAATTTCAGGAAGATGGTTGTGAAAGCTACATTTGTAATTGAGGATGATTTCCACTCAGTTTGCGATTCACCTGTGTCAGTCGAAGAAATTAGAGAGGCTCTGAGTTCAATGAAAAAAGGGAAATCACCTGGCCCTGATGGTCTGTCAATTGAATTCTATAGGCAGTTTTGTTAATTACTAGAATACCCTGTTTTTAATGTTTCAAGATTGCATTGAAAATGGTGAAATGGTCTCCACTATGAAACAGGGCCTCATTTCACTGATTCCGAAGCCTGATAAAGACCCTTCTCTCACTGACAATGGGAGACCAATTACTTTATTAAATATTGATTACAAATTGATTGCTCTGGTTTATGCCAAAAGATTAAATAAAGGAATAGATACTATTATAAATGAGACTCAAACAGGATTTATGAAGGGCCGTCACATAAGCTCCAACATTCGTTTAGTCTTCGACCTTTTAGATTATTTATATGCAATTGATTCAGATGCTGTTGTTTTATTTTTGGACTTCTGTAAATCCTTTGACACAATTGAACATTAATTTCTCTTTCGGTCTCTTAAACTTGTTGGTTTTGGTGAAAATGTTATCAAAGTCATTGTCACACCCTGATCTGTTTCACCTGTCTTTGTGATTGTCTTCACCCACCTGCAGGTGTCTCCTGTTTTCCCCATTAGTCCCCGGTGTATTTATCCCTGTGGTTCCTGTCTCTCTGTGTCAGTTTCTCTTTTTTTTCCCCAAGTCAACCAGCGGTTCTCCTAGCTCCTATTTTTTCCCAGTCTCTATTTTTTCCTAGCCCTCCTGGTTTTGACCCTTGCCTGTCCTGACGCCTTATCCACCTGCCTGACCACTCTGCCTGTTCTGACCTCAAGCCTGCCTATCCCCTTGTACTGTTTGGACTCGGACCTGATCACTGAACACCTGCCTGTCCTGACCTTGAGCCTGCCTATCGCCTGGTACTGTTTGGACTCTGACCTGGTTTATGAACTCTCGCCTGTCCCCAACCTGCCTTTTGCCTTCCCCCTTTTGGTATAATAAATATCGGAGCTCAACCATCTGCCTCCTGTGTCTGTATTTGGGTCTTGCCTTGTGCCCTTATACGAATGCTTTACAAATATATAAATAGTTCTGTGATACATCCAAAAGATTCAGAATCAACAGAAGTGTACGACAGGGATGCCCAATTTCGCACTTTTTATTCATCTTGGTAGTGATATCTGTAGATATTCTGAATAATGCAAATCTGCATGGCTTATCCATTTTTAACAGATAAATCAAAATTTCCCAACTGGCTGACGATACTACTCTTTTTTTATAAGACAAATTCCAGGTCGCCCATGCCCTTAATGCTAGCACTGCATTCTCTATTGCATCTGGGTTAAATCTGAACATTTCTAAACGTGAAATCTTATTTTTATATGACTCTGATGATAAAGAAATATAATATATTCCTGTAAAGGACTGTGTTAAATATTTAGGAATACATCTATCCAAAAACCACTTAGTCAGACAACATATAAATTTCTCTCCTAAAATTAAGAAAACCAAGAATATATTTAATAATTGGCTACAAAGGGATCTTTCTATACTTGGGAGAGTACTTCTGTCCAAGGCAGAGAGACTGTCTCGCTTTGTGTACCCCTCATTATCTTTATTTGTAAATCCTCTACCTGTACAGAGATCAACAAGACCTTTCTTGACTTCATCTGGAAAAATAAGTCTCACAAACTTAAAAAGTCAGTCCTCTCAAATAAAAGATCTGGAAGTGTTGGATTTTGTTGACATAAATAACACTTTCAAGATCAATTGGTTGAAAAGATGTTTGGTCAATACATAACCATTTTGGTATTTCATTCCAAACAATGTGTTTAACAAGTTGGGTCTTCAATTTTTACTGAAATGTAATTATATCCCTTAAAGATTACACGCTAAATTGGCTCAGTTTCACCAACAAGCTTTAAAGTCCATGAAAATATGTTTCCTGTACACTTTTTCCCCACATAAAGCTCTTTTGTGGAATAATTCAGACATAACTTTAAGGAATAAGTCATTGTTCTACCCTAGCTGGCATGAGAGGAATATTGACTTTGTTCTTGACGATTTCGACAACAGTGGTAATATTCTTTCATATGAACAATTTCTAACATTGAATGAGTTTCCAATAGCTTTCAAAGTTTATTTCTGTGATCAAAGCCATTCCCGGTGGTCTTACTACACTAATGAAAACTCATTTTCGCTTTGGTGATTGTGAGAGCTTATCCAGAACTCAGTTTGGAAGGACTGAGCTTGAGAAATTTTGTTGTAACAAATACATCAGACACATTTTTCATTCACGGAACCAACTTACGCCTAGAGGAAAACATTTCTGGAACATGCTTATTCCTAACATTGTCTGGAAAAAACTTAGTTGATGCCTTACAAATATTGTATACCAAACACATTTAAGGAAGTTCACTTTAAAATTCTAGATAAGATATATCCATGTAATTCTATGTTGTACAAATTTGTTGATATTGTTGATATCTGCGTTTTCTGCAAAAAATAAAGTGAAAATCGGACTCTATGTGATAGATTTTTGGAAAAACCTTGCAGAATACTTATTTAACTTTTTGAACACTACCCATGTTTCTGACATGAAGGATATAACATGTTATTATTGCAATGATAACAAGACCATTGAAATGATTGTGATTTTTTTTATTTTTGTTGCCAAATACTTTATACACAAACAAGAATTCCAGAATTCTATACTAAAATTAAAAATATTTTTGATTAAATTTAATCATCTTCTTAAGACATTATCCATAGTGAATAACAATAAGAATAACATCTTCCTGAATAATTGTAATGAGATTTTTTCCTGAGTGAATACAAGTCCACTAAAATTGTCGTATTTTTTAAATTATTTTCAAATATCTTTTTTAATGTTATTTATATAAACTCAGAAAAAAAGAAAAGTCCTCTCACTGTCAACTGTGTTTATTTTCAGCAAACTTAACGTGTAAATATTAGTATGAACATAACAAGATTCAACAACTGAGACATAAACTGCACAAGTTCCACACACATGTGACTAGCAGAAATGGAATAATGTGTCCCTGAACAAAGGGGGGGTCAAAATCAAAAGTAACAGTCAGTATCTGGTGTGGCCATTAGCTGCATTAAGTGCTGCAGTGCATCTCCTCCTCCTGGACTGCACCAGATTTGCCTGTTCTTGCTGTGAGATGTTACCCCACTCTTCCACCAAGGCACCTGCAAGTTCCCGGGCATTTCTGGGGGGAATGGCCCTAGCCCACACCCTCCGATTCAACAGGTCCCAGACGTGCTCAATGGGATTGAGATTCGGGCTCTTTGCTGGCCATGGCAGAACACTGACCAGCTCGCTAGCAAACTAGCAAACATTGTTTTAACCTCTATGGGATGGGTGTCCCTAAATCAGGATGGTTGTTGCTAATGTGCACTAATGTGACTAGAATGATGCTGTATACAACAGCCGACTTTCCGGGACATAGACTTGTCTTATATGGGCAGAAAGCTTGCATTCTTGTTAATCTAATCTAAGTGTCCAATTAACAGTAGTCATTACAGTGAAAAAACACCATGCTGTTGTTTGAGGAGAGTGCACAACAACAAAAAACTTTTATCACAGCAACTGGTTTGATACATTCACCTCTGAAGGTAGATACATTCAGTAATCTTCCTGGGGGTCCCAGAGATAAACTGTAGCATAGTTTTGTTTGATAAAATACATTTTTATGTTTAAATGTAGGAACTGGGGTCTACAGTTTGACCCCACTGCTGTTTCTGGCTCCACACCCACCCAGCCCGACCATCTAGATGTGTGAAAGTTAGTGTATAAGCTAATGATCCATCATATATGACATTCCTGGGGGGGTGTAAACTTAAATGTTTTATTACCATATCCTTTTTCTATGTTCTCTATAGTTATGTACTTGAAAATGTATAAATTGTCCAATTCGGCACATTTGGGGAAACTCCTGGCAGACTTGATACAAAATATTATGCAGTTATGTAATTCTTCACTGGATCAGTCTGACACTTTGCACACACACTGCTGCCATCTGGTGGCCAAAATCTAAAATACGCCTAGACTCCTTTCTGAAAGTATGGCCTTTCGCTTGCATTTCAAAGATGATTAAATAAAACGTAATGTGTAAAAAAAAACATTTTTTTGTTGTTTGTATTATCTTTTACTAGATCTAATGTGCTATATTCTCCTACATTAGTTTCACAAACTTCAAAGTGTTTCCTTTTAAATGGTATCAAGAATATGCATATCCTTGCTTCAGGTCACGAGCAACAGGCAGTTAGATTTGGGTATGTCATTTTAGGTGAAAATTGAAAAAAAGGGTACGATCCTTAAGCTAACTGGGACCTCACAGTGTCCTGCACTAATGAGCTCCGGACAGACACAGCTGTATTTGCGTCCTTTATTTCAGCCCCTTTTCAGGTGTCCCGATTTATTATATATTTTCCATTTGTCAGCAGGATGAATCACATTTCTCAGGCTACAATATTGTAGGCCTAATGACAATCGTCGAATGTCATTACACTTTTTGTCATTTTGTAACATGTCTCTTTCCCTCCATCAAATGGCGGTGCACAGTGCATTGTTTGGATACTGGATTTAGTGGATGAACGTGCGCAGGTAGCCTATCATGACTGGTTTTGTTCATGCCACATTAAAAGGTAATACATGTTTACCATTAAAATACATGTCTTTACTATTAGGCCTATAAAATAGGAAGTCCCTTGAACAAAAATAGAGACCCCCAAATGTCACGGTATAATTTGCGCTCTGCCTATAGGGGGAGAAAATGAACAGGTCTCCCTAACTTAAACTAACTCTTACATACACCCTTTGCCTTTCATTATCAATCAAGGTATTGACCTATAGAAACATGTATAATGATCACCAACTGATTGAAACACTATTGATTATGATCACTACAATACGCCGAACAGGGACACGATTAGTAACTAAGTTTGTCTTCCTCTTCTCAGTGACTACCACTAAGTGCCTTCTCAGCTATCATTCTCCAAAGCAGGATGCGGTTGGATCGGGCTGGGGAGGTTCGAGGAGAAGGGAGGTAAGTGGGGGGGGGGGGGGGGGGGGGGGGGGGTCTCCGTCTGTTGGCCTTGTCAGAAGATGGGTGGGTTTGTGGTGGAGGCAGGTGGTGTGACTAAAGTGAGGACTGGTCTGAACGGGGTGGATGCCGGGTCTCGGATGTGGGAGGGGGGCAATAGGGGGTGAGGGGTAGAGATGGGACAGGGGTGTCACCACCACTAGCCCCTGTCCCAAACAGTTCTGCCCACCACACCCACCACAACTGTTCCTCATTCATGAAACCTTCTGCCTTCTGTCCCCCTCTCTCTCTCCCTCTCTCTTTCTCCCTTCTCCTCCTCTTTTCTTTTCTTTTCACAATGCAATTGTTAACAAAACGGTTTACAAACCTCGGCTGGTACATTATCCACGACCGCCTCCTCCTCAGATTGATTTAGGCAAATGGGTTCAGAGAAAAGGGTGGGGAAGAGGGGGTGGAGTGAAAGAGAGAGAAGAGGCGTGTCCCTTAGCACAGTGGCTTTACAAAACCACCACATGAGCCACGCTGAATATTCCCTTTCTCCTCCATTTCAGAGCAGCCATACATTAAACGCTCATTATGCTGCCATTATGTGGAAGGGGAGTCCCTCTCTATGAGGGCAGAATGTCTGGAGACGGACTATGATCTCTCTACATATGCATGCATGATGCATCTTTAACAGGCTCCTGTGACATGTCATATCATCATGACTGCAATATTTGACTTTCATAAAGCTCGTCACGGAAAGGGAGGTGTGGGAACGCCGAGAGGCAAATTTTACGGTTAGATGTGATATTTGCAAGAGAAAATGAGGGATGAGAAATAAATAGATGAATGCAAATAGAAAGAGGCCCTATTTTTGACTCACAATCTAAATAAGAATAGGAGCTGAACTATCAGGAAAGTGTCATAGACATTCAAGACACAGAAAACTAATTGAAACTATAAAGAGACTGAAGTTAATCCTAAGAATACAAAGTGGAAAAATATTAATCAAAGAATAAAAGCGTGCTCATGAAAAAATATATAAAGTAAATGCATATAAAGCAACCAGTAGGCCTCTCTTTTACCTGTTTCATACTTTTTACAAAAACGCAGCAAAGTTAGCAAGGCACCATACTATCCTCACTCTCACCACTTTCCTCACTCTCACCACACTCCTGCTACTGATGTTTCTACTTTGTCACTTTCTTTTTTTATTTGACATTTAAACTCAACATAGACTAAGTGGTAGACATAACATAGTAAATGTAAATCCAGGACACCCCAATTAGTATATGTTACATTTCGTGTGGTGTCTATTATTTTTTGGCTGTCCAACTATTTCATATGATATGTTACGAATTACAATTCCTATGATATGTTACGAATTGCATTTCGTGCAAAATGTTAAGAATTAGCAAAACTTATGATGTTCAAAAGTCGCTAATGAATTCAAAAGTCGCTAACGTTAGCTAGGTGGCTAACGCGAATGTTAGCCAAGTAGCTAACGTTAGCTAGGCTAGGGGTTAGTAGCTAAGGTTAGTGTTAAGTTTAGGGTTAGGAATTAGGTTAAAGGGTTAGGGGAAGGGTTAGCTAACATGCTAAGTAGTTGCAAATTAGCTAACAAGTAGAAAGTAGTTACAAAGTTGCTTATTAATAGCTAAAATGCTTAAGTTCTTTGTGATGAGATTGGAACACAGAACTTTTGGGTTGCTAGATGTTCACGTTGTACACCCATTCATTCACCCACCCACGCTACTTAAATTTTTTTGCCTTAAGTAACCTTCTGTCTTATGTAACCATACCAAATGTAACATATCATACTAATCTGAGTGTCCCGGATAGTCTGACAGGGGTTGTCTGTAGGGGGGAGGGAAGGGGGGGGTGGCAAAGGTTGGACTGGGCATCCCATCATGATAAATCACTAGTTAATGAGGAGTCCATTGTGTGGGGCCACAATGTCACCCCCTCTCGGTCCCTCGGACCGCTACCTTCTGGTTGTTAAGCTGACACAGATAATGAACTGGTCCGCTTTGAACTGTCCTCACAATATTGACTGGTTGCATGCAGCAGATGTCCCCCTGGCAGAAAGCAACTGGTAAAAGCACATTAGGTTAACAAAGATAGAGCTTTGCTATGGTGGGACAGGGTGGAGGGGAGAGGGGAGAGGGGAGGGAGGGTGGTAGTGTGGGTGTGTTAGGATAGAGGGGCGGATGGGAGGGTGAAGGGGGTTAGTGGGTAGGAGGAAGGAGGGGGTGGCGGGTGGTTTGGGGTTGACAGGACTAAAGATGTGCAGGTGGGGGGTTACTATCAAAACAACACATTTATCAATGGCACAACTGAGAGGAGTCATGTTGGGATAGACAAATTTGGAATTTGATATGTTTGTGCGTTGCTTGTATGTTCATACACTGCATTCATTTGATAATTAAACTTCCAAATTGTCAACAATCATGTTTATTCCATGTGTAACTCTGTGTTGTTGTATGTGTCGAACTGCATTGCTTTATCTTGGCCAGGTCGCAGTTGCAAATGAGAACTTGTTCTCAACTACCCTACCTGGTTAAATAAAGGGGAAATAAATAAAAATAAAATAAATAAAAATAAAACACAATACTCCTTATACAAGGTACAAGACAGCGACAGGAAAGGTGGAAAAATATTCAAACATTAACAATCACAATACGCACAGAAGACTATCCAATATCTCTCCACTCATAATTTGTTCATTATTTTTTTTATTTCACCTTTATTTAACCAGGTAGGCCAGTTGAGAACAAGTTCTCATTTACAACTGCGACCTGGCACAGATCACTCAATTGATATTTCCTTGTTCCAGATAAGAATATAATCATTGCTATCTTCATCATGATTATTATGGTGACTGAATAAATGTAGTGAGTGAGTGTATGTGTGAATGTGTGTTAAATGGTTCCTCTTTGCCAGTGTGACGGCTGTCTAATGGGTCAATAATAAGCCGTGACTAACCCTCTCCCAGAGGAGCAGCTTGGCCAGACACACACACACAGAGGGAAGCAAAAAGGTATGAGCCACCAACACTGATTACCATATAATTGCTGCCATTGTATTTGACATCGGGAATTAGCAGCCCGCTAGGTGGTTAGCTGGTCTTTTATTTTGCAGGACTGGACCAAAAAAACTGCCATACAGGGACATGTAGGAGAAAAAAAATAAAAATATGTATTCTTACAATGTCTATACAAAAGTTTGTGGTCATGAGCACATCCTTAAACGTAGGTGCTGGGCTAATAAAGAATACTAGGCCTGCACACTCTTTAAGTTCCCAATTCACTGCTTTAATGACCACGTTTTAATCCGAAACGGATCTTCATCAGGTCAAACAAACAGAGTGCTCACTTCCCAAAATATACACATTCAAATCAAATCAAATTATATTTGTCACATGCGCCGGATACAACGGGTATAGACATTACCGTGAAATGCTTACTTACAAGCCCTTAACACCTCAGGATCGGTGTCCCGTCCACGAGACGGTTGAGCTAATGATTAGCATGAGGTTGTAATACCCTGATTACACCGCTCGCATCACGTGCGCGAGCGTTGCAAAATACATTTAGGAATCTATGTTATTCAATTATTGCACCCACACTGTTCGCCCGCGTCAACGAGCGTCTGCGTTGCCAAGGGCTAAAATAGAAGTCATTCCTATTACTGACGCAGATCATGCTGCAAGTCCTGCCTCTCCCATCTCCTCATTGGTTTATAGAAGCAGGTACCCACGTGCCATCTCCTCATTGGTTATACCAACGTGGGTGATTGAAAGACGAATTTTGTTGCCGGTCGTCGTGGTAATACTATGAAAGTTTAGTTTAGAGGAGAGATGACTAGAAACGATTCGGTTGACCGTTTTATGTGTGGATTAATTGTCGGAGTAGAGGACCTTGTGCATTTCAGGTAAAATAACAACTCAATGTTTATATCCCAGGACAAATTAGCTAGCAACAGCAAGCTAGCTAAATAGAACAAATTAGCTAGCAAGTGCAAGCAAGCTAGCTAAATTGCCATACATGTTTAATGCTTTTTGACCTGTCCCCAAATTAATGTAATTGGTTCAGAGTTTGTTTTGATATTTTAACCTGCGTGTTGTGATCGCGTTTGGTGCGGGGGGACAAAATAAACGTATGCACAATGGCGCAAGATGGCGCATGCATGCAGCCGGTTTGGGTTCCGTGTAAGTAACAAGAATATTTCCCAGAACATAGACATATCTGATATTGGCAGAAAACTTAAATTGTTGTTAATCTAGCTGCACTGTCCAATTTACAGTAGCTATTACAGTGAAAGAATGCCATGATATTGTTTGTGAAGAGTGCACAGTTTTGAACATGAAAAGTTAATAAACAAATTAGGCACATTTGGGCAGTCTTGATACAAAATTTTGAACAGAAATGCAATGGTTCATTAATTCAGTCTAAAACTTTGCACATACACTGCTGCCATCTAGTGGCCAAAATCTA
Source organism: Salmo trutta (assembly GCF_901001165.1). Classification (NCBI taxonomy): domain Eukaryota; kingdom Metazoa; phylum Chordata; class Actinopteri; order Salmoniformes; family Salmonidae; genus Salmo; species Salmo trutta. The sequence continues at coordinate 38,132,165 of NC_042985.1, read as the reverse complement.
AATTGCAGTTGGGCAGCGATAATATATTATGGCCTTTCTCTTGCATTTCAAAGATGATGGTACAAAAAAGATACAAAATAACGGGGTTTTTTTTCTTTGTATTATCTTTTGAAGATCTATTGTGGTATTCTCCTACATTCCTTTCACATTTACACAAACTTCAAAGTGTTTCCTTTCAAATGGTAACAAGAATATGCATATCCTTGCTTCAGGTGTCACGGTTGTCGTTGGTGAATGAGGACCAAAATGCAGCAGGTACGTATATGCTCATCTTGAATGATTATTTATTTTCAAAAAAACAACTGAATACAAAAATAACAAAACCACGAGAACTAACAAACGACCGAACAACAAACAGTCTGGTAAAGCCTAGGGCTGAACACAGAACAATCACCCACAAATCACAAACACAAACACACCCTTATATATGGGACTCTCAATCAAAGGCAGATAGACAACACCTGCCTTCAACTGAGAGTCCCAACACCAATTAACCAACATAGAAACACACTCACCAGACTAGACATAGAAATACATAAACATAGACTATAAACCAAAACCCCGGAAATACTAAATCAAACACCCCCTTTGAACAAACACACCACCCTGAACCACATAAAACAAATACCCTCTGTCACACCCTGACCAAACTACAAAACAATTAACCTTATATACTGGCCAGGACGTGACATCAGGGCCAGATTTACAGGCAGTTTTCAGCAAAAAAAGGGAGTATCCTTAACCAACAATGCAGTTTTAAGAAAATAGAGTAAAGAAAATATTTACTCAATTAGCTAAAGTAAAAAAAAATGTTAAGTAACACAATAAAATAACAATAACAAGGCTATATACAAGGTCGAGTCAATGCGCTGGGGTACAGGTTAGTCAGTCAAGGTCATTTGTACATGTAGGTAGGGATAAAGTGACTATGCACAGATAATAAACAGCGAATGGACTGACCACAAGTAGGATGGAATAGCAGCCATTTAATTAATTGTTCAGCAGTCTTATGGCTTGGAGGTAGAAGCTGTAATCAATGAACAGCATTCTCAGATGGGTGTTCATTTTGTCCATGTGGGAAAGGGCAGTGTGGAGTGGGGTTGACTATGCGTCATCTGTGGATCTGTAGTCTCTGGACCTGAGAGAGAATACAGCCCTCCTCTCGGAGGAGTGGTGCCGGCAGAAGGTTGATGGCACAATCATAGGACCTGTGAGGAGGCAGTTCGCTGGACCTTTGTTTGCTGAAGACCTGACCCAGATCCTAGTAATCCCAAGGTACACGGGAAAGATCAGGCTTTTCATCCCCAGCCGGGGGAACAGGAGTATCGGAAGCCTCCAGACGAGCAGGACCGGAAAGATGTGGAGAGAGTTGTTGGCAGGTGGACTGGCATGAAGGATTCCATCCCAGAACTCTACCCGAGGGCCAGTCAATTTGAGGATTATGGATAGAAAGCCACGGATGTCCAAGATCCAGGGGAAGCTCAGGAGAGTCCACCAAAGGTAACTGGATAAGCTCCACATGGTCATCCAGAACTCGTAGCTGAATAGGCATGGTGAGTTGCTTCACCTTCCCAGACCCTAGGGGTTGACCATCCAGTGCAGTGACCGACAACGGAATGTCCAACTTAGTGAGAGACAGCCCCTGTTGGTGAGCTAATGTGCGATCCAGAAAACAGTCGGTAGCCCCAGAGTCTATGAAAGCAGGAATGTCCAACTGCCCATTGTGCCACCGCAGGTTGACCGGAAGCAAGGTGCGTACCGTGTCGGCAGCTGGAGACTGTATCTGACTCGCCAGTATTCTCCCATCTACTGATGAGTCATCCCATTTCCCGTCAGCTCAGGACAAGCACGGAAATGTCCAGACTGTCCACAGTAAAGACAACGTTGCTCGTTAATCCTGCGCCTTCACTCCAGAGCGGAAAGTGTGGTGAGTCCCAATTGCATCGGCTCCTCTGAAGGATATGAAGGAGAACCAGAGCCGAATTGAGAACTCTGACGGGGTACAGGACAAGCAGACCCAGCATAAGGCAGTGGAACAAACAAAGAATTGACTCCCTCAGCGAAACCCGAAACACTGGAAGCAACTCAGAACCCTCTCCATCCTCTCACAACAACGTTCCCGAAGCTGGTTGTCAATCCGGATGGCCAGAACGATAAGCTCATCCAGAGTGTCAGGGTTGTCCCGTGAAGCCAGTTTATCCTTGAGAACCTCGCTTAGGTTCAGAAAGGCTGTATTCCAACCGCTCTCAGCGGCAAGCGTCCGAAAATCAATGGCGTAATCAGCTACGCTTCGGCTGCCCTGCCGAAGTGCAATGAGTCTTTGAACAGCGTTCCTGCCACAGATGGGGTGATCAAAAACCCTCTTCATCTCCTGGGTGAAGCTTTGCCAATTAAAACAAATGTCTGATTGCTGCTCCCATATGGCAGTAACCGAGGACAGGGCCCGTTCTGAGAGCAAGGAGATGACATATGCCACTCTAGAACGCTCGGTGGGAAACGTTGATGCCTGCAGCTTGAAGGCCAGCGAGCACTGGAGCAGGAACCCACGACACCTCCCAGGATGCCCCTCATAGCGCTCCGGTGCCAGGAGATGATGCTCCCGAAGGGAGGAAGATGCTGAGCTGGTAGGGAGTGGAGGATTAGGAACAGCCACAGGTGCAGCAGCCGTTGCTCCCGCCTGTCCTGTCTGCAGAGCGGACACAAGAGTTCTTAAATCATCCGACAATTTCTGCAGCCGCGCCTCATGGCGACGAATAACAGGTCCATGGTGGGTGAGAGCCGACCGTAAATGGTGGAGTTCGGAATGTTCCTCGGACGACTGAGAAATCTCTGCTGGGTCCATTGTTGGCTTAGGTCTACTATAACAATAATGCTAGTACGAACTCGAAAACAGGCACAGAGAAACACAGCAAGCAGAGGTAAGGGTAAATCCAGAACTTTTACTTAGAGTCTTAACAGAAACAAGGCAACCGCACAAAAGCACACTAATAAAATATGAGACCTAAGCAAAGATACAGGCTAACTGAATAACCTAAATTACAAGGCAACCAGGTGAACAGAGAAGGTAATTAAACACAGGTGAATCCAATAAGTAATAATCAGGGTAACCTGGAAACTAGAAAACATGGTAAGAGTGCCCTCCAGCGTTATCCTAAGGAAACAACAATCAAATAACACAGAAACTGTGACACTTTCCAGTTGGTCCACGCATGCTCTGAGTACACGTCCTGGTAATCCATCTGGCCCCATGGCCTTGTGAATGTTGACCCGTTTAAAGGTCTTGCTACAAAGAGCGGCTACGGAGAGTGTGATCCCACAGTCGTCTGTAACAGCTGGTGCTCTCATGCATACTTCCGTGTTGCTTGCCTCAAAGCGAGCATAAAAAGTATTTAGCCCATCTAGCAGGCTCACGTCACTGGGCAGCTCACAGCTGGGTTTCCCTTTGTAGTCCGTAATAGTTTGCAAGCCTTGCCACACCTGACAAGCATCAGAGCCAGTGTAGTAGGATTCAATCTTAGTCCTGTATTGACGCTTTGCCTGTTTGATGGTTCGTCTGAGGGCATAGCAGGATTTCTTATAAGCATCCGGATTAGTGTCCCGTTCCTTGAAAGCGGAAGCTCTAGCCTTTAGCTCTGTGCGTATGTTGCCTGTAATCAACCAGAAGCCTGTAATAATGGCTTCTGGTTGGGAAATGTACGTACAGTCACTGGGGGGACGACATCGTCGATGCACTTATTGACAGGAATTTGAGCCTGGTCTGGGATAAATAGTGTATCCTTCGCATCAGACTCATTAAAGAAAAAATCTTTGTCCAGTTTGAGGTGAGTAATCGCTGTTCTGATATCCAGAAGCTCTTTTTGGTCAGCAACATTATGTACCAAATGAATTACAAACAATGAAAAAAACACAAAATAGCACAATTGATTAGGAGCCCATAAAACGGCAGCCATCCCCTCCAGAGCCATTATTATTATTAGATTTCACCTCACATGATCTTTATGCACATGACGCATGGTGGGTGTGGAAACAACTCACTGATATTTTGTGCATAAACAATCATAATTAATCACATACAAATGGTTTCAAGTTAAAACCTAAGCAACAGTAAAATATATTATGCTGGAAGTGAGCACTCAGCTTGTTCGTTTGACCCGACAAAGATCCGTTTTGGATCAAAGCGTAGTCAATAAAGCAGTGAATTGGGAGCTGAAAGAGTGTGGGGGGCCTTCTTGTTCTTTACTATTTTACAATGCACACACATATACTTGTACAGACACACGTGCATACTGTACACGTACACGCAAGCAAGAACACACACGTCCGCACATGCACACACACACACACTCTGAACATGTATGATGAACTATGATGGAATTGGAATGTATTCATCTTAGACCATTTAAGGTTATATTCAGTGACAGAATCACTGCACTATGACTATAATCCTCCATCTGTCTCTGTTGGGCCACCCCAAACATTCAGAGAACACACACCCATTATAAAAGTGGATGCGTCACCATATTGCCCCTTATTGGCCTTCTCAATGTTGCGTATTAAGATACTGCACATAATGAATTTGCTATGGCTATTTGTCCAGTTTGTCCATCTGCACAAATGGAGAGGTCTCAGATACGTCAGAAAGATAGAAAGAAGTGTGACCACTTCAACTGTGACCCCTTGGTTTCCAACAGTCTGTTTGATTGACAGCTGTGTGCCAGTTCAGAGAGAGAGAGAGAGAGAGAGGTTTGTAGGGGTAGGCCTACATTCCTCTTTCATGAAGAATGAGATAGCTTCATCAATGTAGTCGAAATTGCCCTTTGAGCTCTGATCTTAGGTTATTTGTTACTGGTTAGAATGAGACTTTGATGAGACCTACACACAACAAACTCTCCTCCCCCCACATGTGGCTAAATGATCACTTCCTGACAGGCCTTGCTTCTTAAATATCTCTTTTCTCTCTCTTTCTCCTCTCACTCTTTTGCCTGACTGGGTCTTGTTTTTACCATCAAAGACAGAGAGGGAGTGAGAGAGACAGAGAGATAAGAGGTGGGGGGGCAGAGAGAGAATATGTCTTACCCCATAAAAGGTTTTGTGTGAGGACGACTGAGCATGCGGCTATTGTAAAAAAAAAAAAGGCCCACTGTCAGACCACCAGTGGATGACCCTGCAAATAGCAACAAAACCCGATTGGTCTCGGCAGCCATTGGCTAACGGGCCAGAGAGGAATAGTCCTGGGTGGGTAATGACTCTATTCTCTCCCTTCTTCTCTTCTCCCTCCCTGTCCCCTCGTATACCCTACATCCCCAACCCCCATATACCACCCCACAAACTGTACCACCAACTCTCTGCCCTCGCCTTGCCCCCCCAAACCCCACACTCTGTACCCCCCCCCCCCCCCCCCCCCCATTTGTCACAGTGTCTGTGTGGCACACTCGGCAGCCTGACATGGCACCAGATGCCGGGAAGATTAGGCATGGCGTGCCGAATCAGAGGACCATATGTCCGGATGAGTCATGGTCCCCTCTGCCTTTCCCATAATGGCCTGCAATAGGAGCCGCCAGCAGTTGGAGTTGCCTGCAGTAGGAGTCTGTGCATCAGTGGGGATGTCACTATACCGCCACGGTAGAAAGGACAGATACATGGCACTTAACCACTTAATGTATGCCACTGTGACCCTAACCTTACCCCTAACCTTAAAGTCCCACTCTAGCCTGCCGGCCCTTTACAATAAATAGCCATCTAGTGACAACTGAAAAATGTGAACATGCCCAAATTAATTATAGGTTGTGGTTAGTGCACTGGTGGACCCAGCAGTTCCAGATAGCAACACACCAATGACTCAAGACCATTCCCAGACCTTTATAAGGCCACAAGAGTCTGCAGATTTTGATGCCTTCAAAAGTTTGCAGTTTAGGACCAATATTTGAAAAGGCAGAGCTAAACCATTAGTACTGCCCAACAATACTCAAACATTCTGGCAGACTTAGTAGAACAGCCAGCCCTAGCTGTCTGTGTCCGTCAAATGAAAGCTACCATCTTTGTTGTTTTATGATTTGCCCTATCGACCCTGATAACAGGTCAAAAAGACAGTGATAGAGAGAGGAAGATAGAGAGAGAAGAGAGAAAAAGAAGCAAGAAATGAGAGTGAAGCTGATGATGAGGCATGTAAAGGTTGGTAGGATTAGGGATAAAGGGTAGAGGAGGAGGAAAGGAGGGGTAGATGGGGAGGGTCACTCAGGCTCTATTCAAATCCTAAGACAACACAGCACAGAATGATAGACTCCTCGGGATTGTTTGTCCCGCTTGGGCTATTCTGTCCCCTGTCCACCTCAATGGCACCCTTAGCTGCACATGAGCTGGCTGTCACAGGTACCAGAGGGGTGTGTGTGTGTGTGTGTGTGTGTGTGTGTGTGTGTGTGTGTGTGTGTGTGTGTGTGTGTGTGTGTGTGTGTGTGTGTGTGTGTGTGTGTGTGTGTGTGTGTGTGTGTGACAGGGGGCTTTTTTAGAGATAAATGTCCTCTAGCCCTATGGTTGATTGCCCCACTATAGACACTCACTCACTGGTGGTGAAAACTCTCACTCTCACTCTTACGATTCCATACCCCCCACCCCCTATCCCTACCAGCCCCTCCACTCTCCCTCACTCTGAATTCCAAGGGGCTTTGAACATACACACACCAGAGGAGGCTGGTGGGAGGAGCTATAGGAGGCCAGGCTCATGGTAATGGCTGGAATGGAATCAATGGAACGGAGTCAAACGTGGTTAACATTTGGTTGATGTGTTTGATACTGTTCCATTTATTCCATTCCAGACATTACAATGAGCCTGTCCTCCTATAGCTCCTCCCACCAGCCTCCTCTGGTGTATCTATGTTCAAAGCCCCGTAGAATAGCATGAGAGAGCTAAATAGCCTCACAAACACACTCAAACATGCAAAGACTGATTGCAACTGACTCAATAATTGAATGTATTAATGGTTCATCATGTCATGTTTATTGGCTCTCACATAAATAAAAACTATTTAGTGACTTTCAGAGACTAATGGCTAAATAAGGAAATGAAGGGTGCAGGTAGCCTAGTGGTTAATAAGAGCGTTGTGCCAGTAACTGAAAGGTCAGTGGTTTGAATCTCTGAGCCAACTAGGTGAAAAATGTGTCAATGTGCCCTCGAGCAAGGCACTTAAGCCTAATTGATCCTGCAAGTTGCTCTGGATAAGTGCATCTGCTAAATGTAATGTAAATTAAGGAACTGTGGTTAAATATGTGCAACTAGAAGTGACAGAAATTGACAAACCTTTATGAAAGGGAGATTCAATCAGTCAACAGATGAGTAAATGTGATTGATACATGCTCTTTGCCCTCTTTTCTCCTTTCCTTTCTTCCTTCCCTTCTGTTCACATGCAAAACCCAAGCCTTAGTATTAGTTGTTGGTCTTAGCTTAGCATGGGTAACCATTAGCCTGCCTGTATAAAGGCCCTAGTTAGCCCTGTTGTGTATGTGTCAACAGAGAAGTCACGAAGCTCAGATATTATACTAACCTGACGTCAGCTCTCTCTCTGTTAGACCGATCTACAGATAGGCTCCAACTAAATCCCACTGCCGAAGTTAGCAGTACTGATAAAGCTCAGTTATTTTAGTGAGTTTAATAGTAATTGTTATATTATTACCCTAGCCAAAAATATATTGCATCTAAAAAAAAAGCTCAAAGTTGGAACACTGGTTTTTGATACATTTTCTTGAGATCCAACTTCCATTTCTTGGCAAGTGGCCAAGTCAGTCTAGACACTACCCACTTTGCACACTATGTCATTTTAACGTGGATAATTGGGTAATATTTGGTTGAGACATTGATCATTGACATTGACTCAAAAAGACAGCCAAAATGTGTTGAATTACTAATGTGTTATCATTATGATTTCAACCATCTAAAAGCACAACCAAATTCCAATGGAAAAACTCTCTTTTTATTTAACCTTTATTTAACTAGGCAAGTCAATTAAGAACAAATTCTTATTTACAATGACGGCCTACACCGGCCAAACCGCTGGGCCAGTTGTGCGCGGCCCTATGGGACTCCCAATCACGGCCAGTTGTGATACAGCCTGGACATGTTTGGTTCAGTTGTAGCCCAAATGTCTATCTCTGCGCTTTCAACCATTTTAAAAGCACAGCAATTCAAATGGGAAAACAACGTCAGATATTTTGCTTATTTATACGACAGACTAATGTGATATCACTGTGCTTCATCTAATAGCAAAACCAAATGACCTGGATTGCAGTTGAGATTACATTAAAAGTACATGTTGCAAGTGACAAATGCCGTTTGAGATACTGCACAGATTATTACAACAATTGTGAAGATCTCCACAGACCTGAGATGACCTATGCATGCTATCTTGAACATATGATTACATAAGTAGACATTAATATTTACAGTAACCTCAAAATGTGTCCATGGATGTGTGATTTTAAGGTTGAATGTTACATGAGTTTGTAAGATAGCCTTAACCTTAGGCTATTTACTGTATTACAAAAGTAATATTGAAATGTGTTTGGTTGACAATGCAACGAAATATCAGCATTTAAATTAGATGTATCTACTGCTTGGATAGTTCGATCTGAGCCACTGGCTAAATCCCATTCTTTAACTTTGATTTTGGTTGAGTTGGAAACATGAATCCAACATATAGTTTGTTAACTTGTCCACAAGTAAATAGGCTATTTATTGTATTTCAAAAGTGATATTGAATTGTGTTTGGTTGTCAACACAACCAAATATCAACATTTGAAGGAGATTTATCGTCTGGCTGGATAGTCCCGTCTGTGACACTGACTTAAGCTGTATGACTTTAATTCCTTCAAATTAATAATTGATATGTTGGATTCATGTCTCCATCTCAACTTAAAGAATAGGACTAAATCAAATCAAACTTTAAATGCACTTTAAATAAAGTTGGATTTAATTTAGTCCTTTTCGTCAACTTAGATTTTTGGTTGAGATGGAGACGTGAATCTAATATTAATTGGATTATTAATTTGTAGACAAACTGGAATTAAAAACAGACTAAGTCAGTGGCACAGATGGAACTATCCAAAAATCTACTTCAAATGTTGATAGTTGGTTGTGTTGACAACCAAAAACAACTCAATATCACTAAATATTACATTTTAAATCAACCAGAGCTTGGAACCAAAGGCCTATTGTATTGTCTATATTTTGTTGAATTCTGGGTTGAATTCAAACAATTGCTGTTGATGAATTTGCAAATGCTATATGGGCCTAAATAGCAACAATAATGGTCAATAAATATAGTCACATTTCATTTGCTCTATTAAACCAACCCTTTGGAATGACTTCGATAGCAACAGTGGATCTATATTGTTTTTAAGTGGAGATTTCCCAACAGTCATTCTCACGATAGCACATTGGTAATAGTCTGTGACAAATGTCATAGCTAAGCAGCACTGGGCTTGGTTAAAACCTTGGATGGGAGACTGGTCATCTATGAACATTTGAACATCTTGGCCATGTTCTGTTATAATCTCCACCCGGCACAGCCAGAAGAGGACTGGCCACCCCTCATAGCCTGGTTCCTCTCTAGGTTTCTTCCTAGGTTCTGGCCTTTCTAGAGAGTTTTTCCTAGCCACCGTGCTTCTACACCTGCATTGCTTGCTGTTTGGGGTTTTAGGATGGGTTTCTGTACAGCACTTTGTGACATCAGCTGATGTAAGAAGGGCTTTATAAATACATTTGAATGATTGATTGATTGATTGATTGAGACAATTGGGTAGCTGTAGATAAATCAGTTCTCCAAAAGGAAGTGCTGCCTGGGCTACTGTTTTTTTTTCCTGATAGTGGATATGATGTTGAAATCGGACGTTGTTTTAAAGGTACAATTCAACATATTTTATACAAGGTTGAACATTAATTACCATGATGACATAATCCTGTGGTTTAATCCTGTGGTTTTACTTCAAAACAACCGATTACTTTTTTCAAATGCAATGAATTTGCCACGTAGATTCCACGTCACAATATGTTGAAAAATTACATTGAAACAACATTGATTCAACCACTTTGTTCCCAGTGGGTAGTCACTAGTACAGAGGAGAGCAGTGAAGTCGAACAGTCAGTAAAATCAAATCAAATCAAATGTTATTGGTCACATACACATGGTTAGCAGATGTTAATGCGAGTTTATCAAAATGCATGTGCTTCTAGTTCTGACAGTGCAGTAATATCTAACAAGTAATCTAACAATTCCTCAACAACTACGTAATACACACAAATCTAAAGGGATGGAATAAGAATATGTACATATAAATATATGGATGAGCGGTGGCCGAGCGGCATAGGCAAGATGCAATAGATGGTATAAGATACAGTACATACATATGAGATGAGTAATGTAAGATATGTAAACATTATTAAAGTGGGATTTTTTAAAGTGACTAGTGAGTCTCTATGTAGGCAGCAGCCTCTCTGAGTTAGTGATTACTGTTTAGCAGTCTGATGGCCTTGAGATAGAAGCTGTTTTTCAGTCTCTCGGTCCAAGCTTTGATGCACCTGTACTGACCTCGCCTTCTGGATGATAGCGGGGTGAACAGGCAGTGACTCGGGTGGTTGTTGTCCTTGATGATCTTTTTGGCCTTCCTGTGACATCGGGTGCTGTAGGTGTACTGGAGGGCAGGTAGTTTGCCCCCAGTGATTTGTTGTGCAGACCGCACCATCCTCTGGAGAGCCTTGCGGTTGAGGACGGTGCAGTTGCCGTACAAGGCGGTGATACAGCCCGACAGGATGCTCTCAGGGTTTTAGGTGACAAGCCAAATTTCTTCAGCCTCCTGAGATTGAAGAGACGCTGTTGCATCTTCTTCACCACACTGTCTGTGTGGGTGGACCATTTCAGTTCAGTTTGTCTGTGACGTGTACGCCGAAGAACTTAAAACTTTCCACCTTCTCTACTGCTGTCCCGTCGATGTGGATAGGGGGGTGCTCCCTCTGCTTTTTCCTGAAGTCCGCTATCATCTCCTTTGTTTTGTTGATGTTGAGTGAGAGGTTGTTTTCCTGACACCACACTCCGAGTGCCCTCATCTCTTCCCTGTAGGCTGTCTCGTTGTTGTTGGTAATCAAGCCCACTACTGTTGTGTCATCTGCAAACTTGATGATTGAGTTGGAGGCGTGCATGGCCATGCAGTCATGGGTGAATAGAGAGTACAGGAGGGGGCTGAGCACGCACCCTTGTGGGGCCCCAATGTTGAGGGTCAGTGAAGTGGAGATGTTGTTTCCTACCTTCACCACCTGGGGCGGCCTGTCAGAAAGTCCAGGACCCAATTGCACAGGGTGGGGTTGAGACCCAGGGCCTCTAGCTTAATGATGAGCTTGGATACTACCTTGGTGTTTAATGCTGAGCTGTAGTCAATTAACAGAATTCTTACATAGGTATTATTCTTGTCCAGATGGGATAGGGCAGTGTGCAGTGTGATGGCGATTGCATCATCTGTGGACCTGTTGGGGCAGTATGCAAACTGAAGTGGGTCTAGGGTGGCAGATAAGGTGGAGGTGATAAGATCCTTGAATAGTCTCTCAAAGCACTTCATGATGACAGAAGTGAGTGCTACGGGGCGGTAGTCATTTAGTTAAGTTATCTTTGCCTTCTTGGGTACAGGAACAATGGTGGCCATCTTGAAGCATGTGGGGACAGCAGACTGGGATAGGGAGTGATAGAATATGTCTATAAACACACCAGCCAGCTGGTCTGCGCAAGCTCTGAGGGGATGACTCCCCTCTCTCCTGTTCTTAATCTATTGTCATTTGGATTCAGTTCCAACATGGAGGCTCCAAGTGTAGGCCAGTCTATTCCACCGAGACCAGTGCACATATCCATAAAGCATCTCAGAGTCTGAATGCTGATCTAGGATCAGGTCCCTACTGTTCTTTTATTATAAACTAACAGGCCAAACTGATCCTAGACCAGCACTCCTATTCTCAGACTCTTTGTGGATATGGGCCCTGAATTCAGAGCAGTTAAACACATCTCTTTGTCTTCTCTCTATACCCCAGAGTCCCTGGACCTTAGAGAGCTCTTAGCTAGCCTAGATCTAGAACCAGTTTTAACAAATGAAACAAAAAAGTGTTTAAAGCCACCAGGTTGTCTGTATGAGGGCTTTAGCCACAAGCTGTTGCCCTTCTGCTCCAAGTGTAATGGTCCATGCTAATGGTTAGAGCTTTTGTATGCATATTTAGATTTAGACATTGACATTTCTCTGCCATATTTCAATGAAATCATCAAATAAATTATTAAAACAGTGATCACATTTTTAAAAACATTTTTAACAGATGGAGTATACTTTTAATGCAAAGAGACTGTGTGGTCCAGCAGTGGGCACATGGCCTAGACTACCAGCGTTGGCATTGGTTTGAATCTGATCATGCCCCTTCTGACTCAAAACTTCTCCTACCTTTCCCATCTCCTTTCAACTGTACTATCGCAATAAAAAATACATAAAACCCTTTGAAAAGATAATATTTCACCCCAAATTGTATTGTTTCTAGTTTTGCTCAATACCCATTTCTTTATTGCTTTCAGGAACTTCAAATCTGCTTTCAACAACAGATCCTTAAATATACTTCAGTACCCTCTACACCCCTCACTTTCACCTCTGCTTCAACCATCTCACACACTTGTCTTGAACTAAGGCTAAACAATTTTTTGTTGAGAAGAAGAAGTGCCTTAATTAAAATTTTGAGTTTCCATCTTTATCCCTTCAAATCCCCCTCTTCACTCCTCTTTTCACCCATTCTCCTTCTCATCTTCTCTCCTCTTCTCTCCTCCTCCAGCAGACAGACGCGGAATCGTTGACTTGCTCTCCAAGACCTTTGCTTGTTTGCCAGCCTATAGAGAGACTCCATTAGACACAATGGCTTTGCAAAATAAAGGAGAGACAGTCCTAATTAAATCAATCTATGCAGGCTTTCACTCTCTTTTTTCTCTTCATCTCTCTTTCTTTTTCTCTCTTTCTCTGTCTGTCTGGGCTAAGCTGGGCCTCCTCTCATCCTCCCTTAGTATTTCAAAAGTATTGACAAGTGACCAGGGAGAATAAGGGTTTTCACCAGAGTGCTCCTTGAGAAGCTACTTCTTGCTAATTAACTGGTTGTCTTTGTCACTTCGTGCTGTGTGTGTGTGAAGGGTCGATCTGACAGGGGTTGAACAAAGTCCTCTTATTTGGCAACTGTCTCTCAATCTTGAGCATTTATTTCCTCTGCTTTTTTGCTACTTTTTTGCAACATATGGGTTTATAACGTATTTATATTATACATTTTGTTCAATTATTTGGTCCTAGCAGTGAGCAGAATGTTCTGATATACAGTATATCTCAGGGATTAGAGATAACAACAGATACCCCTATGTCTCTGGATTAAGGGTGTATTCCCATGAAAAGAAACACACACACACAGCTTTACAACTGGGACAAATTTGTGAGACAGACAAGACGTCGTAAGTGTTTAATTCCTATCACACAACAGTATGGGGGAAAAAATATATATCCGAGGTGAAAGTTCAATGACGTGGAGGGGTTGTGTGTGGGCTTTTCTATTGGCACATCACAGCAACAAATGGTAGCAAACATTTCCCATGTGTCCTGCTGGAAGAGAATGGTGCTGGAATGTATAGTGGACGTTTTACGGGCTCCTGACCAATTCTGCGATTTTGTGTGTTTTTGCACTGATCTCAACTTTTTAACTGAAATAAGCTTCTGAACATCAGAACGGCGATCACTAATCTCGATTCAGATTAAGATTTCTACTTCAATGAGTCAGCGGCACAGGACATACTGCTCACCAGGGCCTAACCGCCGAAACTCGGAAGAGAAAGAGACGGCTATTTAGAGGCTGACGTGCGGGTACCCTGATGAAAATACGACAACAAGTAAATAATCCACCTCTAGCGTCTGTTCTATTGGCGAATGTACAATAACTGGAGAACAAACTGGACCAGCTCTGTTCGAGACTATCCTATCAATGGGACCTGAAGAAATGTAATATGTTTCTCGGAAACTTGGCTGAACAAGGGCATGGATAATATTCTAGCTGGTTTTTCTATGCATTGGCAGGACCGAAGGGCAGTGTCGGGTAAGCTCAAGGGGGGTGGCAGGTGTCTCTTTGTTAACAACAGTTAGTACACGGTCTCCAATATTAAGGAAGTCTCGAGGTTCTGCTCATCGGAGTTAGAATACCTCATGATAAGCTGTAGACCATACCATTTAACAAGAGAGTTTTCATCTATATTTTTCGGAGCCGTCTATTTACCACCACAAAACAATGCTAGCATTAAGACCGCACACAACAAGCTGTATTGGGCCATAAACACACAAGAAAATAATCATCTAGAGGCAGGGCTGCTAGTGGCCGGTGATTTTAAAGCAGGACAACTCAAATCTGCCTTACATCATTTCTACCAGCATGTCACCTGTGCAACTAGAGGCAAAAAAACTCTAAATCACCTTTACTACACACAGAGAGACATACAAAGCTCTCTCTCACCCTCCATTTGGCAAATCTGACCGTAAATCTATCCTCCTGATTCCTGTTTACAAGCAAAAAAAAAATGAAGTACCAGTGATGCGCTCAATATGTAAGTGGTCCGATGAAGCGAATGCTAAGCTACCAGACTGTTTTGCTAGCACAGACTGGAATATGTTCCGGGACGCATCTGATGGCATTGAAGAGTTTACAACATCAGTAATCAGCTTCATTAATAAGTTCATTGATGACATCGTCCCCACAGTAACCGTACGTACATACCCCAACCAGAAGCCATGGATTACATTTAACATCCGCACTGATCTAACGGCTGGAGCGGGACACTAATCAGGATGCTTATTAGAAACCCCACTACGCCTTCCGATGAACCATCGAATAGGCAAAGCGTCAATACAGAACTAAGATCGTATCCTACTATACCGGCTCTGACGCTCGTCTGATGTGGCAGGGCTTGCAAACTATCACGGATTACAAAGGGAAACACAGCCGTGAGCTGCCCAGTGACGCGAGCCTACCAGACGAGCTAAATTCCTTCTATGCTCGCTTCGAGGCAAGCAACAGTTCACCATGCGTTAGAGCAGCAGCCAGTCCAGACGTCTGTGATCACGCTGTCCGTAGCCAATGTGAATAAGACCTTTTAAACAAGTTAACATTCACAATGCCACAGGGCCAGAAGGATTACCAGGACACCTACTCAGCGCATGCACTGACCAGCTGGCAAGTGTCTTCACTGATATTTTCAACCTCTCCCTGACCCAATCTATAATACCTACATGTTTCAAGCAGACCACCATAGTCCCTGTGTACAACAACTCCAAGTTAGCACTCACATCTGTAGCCAGGAAATGACTTGAAAAGGCTTGTTATGGTTCACATCAGCACCATCATTCTAGACACCCTGGACCCACCCCAATTCGCATACTGCCCCAACAGATCCACAGCGCACGACTCTAACTCCATCATTAAGTTTGCAGATGACACAACGGTGGTAGGCCTGATCACTGACGACAATATGACAGCCTATCGGGAGAAGGTCAGAGACCTGGCAGTGTGGTGCCAGGACAACTACCTCTCCCACAACAAGACAAAAGAGCTGATTGTGAACTTCAGGAAATGAAGGGCCGAGCACTCCTCCATTCACGTCGACGGGGCTGTAGTGGAGCGGGTCGAGAGCGTCAAGTTCCTCAGTGTCCACATCATTAAGGATCTATCGTGGTCCAAACACACCAACACAGTCACGAAGAAGGCACGACAACGCCTCTTCCCCCTCAGGAGGCTGAAAATAATTGATATTGGCCCTCAGATCCTTAAAAGGTTCTACAGCTGCACCATTGAGAGCCTCTTAACTGGCTGCATCACCGCTTGGTATAGCAAGTGCTTGGCATCCGACCGCACAGTGCTACAGAGGGTAGTGCAGACGGCCAAGTACATCACTGGAGCCGAGTTCCCTGCCATCCAGGACCTCTATACCATGCGGTGTCAGAGGAAGGCACTAAAAAGACTCCAGCTACCCAAGTCATAAACTGTTCTCTCTTGAACAAACAGAACCCTGAACAGCTTCTACTCCCAAGTCATAAAACTGCTAAAAAGTTAGTCCAGGTAACTATAAGTTACCAATTTAACTATCTACATTGCCCCTTTTTGTGCTACCTTTTTGACTCATCATATATACTGCTGCTACTGTTTACTATCTGTCACTAGAAGGTCAGCATACCGGAGTCGCTTCTTCACTGTTGACGTTGAGGCTGGTGTTTTGCGGGTACTATGTAATGAAGCTGCCAGTTGAGGAGTTGTGAGGCTTCTGTTTCTCAAACGAGACACTCTAAGCTGCCAGTTGTGCCTTGGGGCCTCCCACTCCTCTTTCTATTCTGGTTAGTTTGCACTGTTCTGTGAAGGGAGCAGTACACAGCGTTGTACGAGATCTTCAGTTTCTTGGCAATTTCTCGCATGGAATAACCTTAATTTCTCAGAACAAGAATAGACTGACGAGTTTCAGAAGAAAGTCTTTGTTTCTGGCCATTTTGATCCTGTAGTCAAACCCACAAATGCTAATTTTATTTTTTATTTTTTTTATTTATTTCACCTTTATTTAACCAGGTAGGCAAGTTGAGAACAAGTTCTCATTTACAATTGCGACCTGGCCAAGATAAAGCAAAGCAGTTCGACAACATACAACAACACAGAGTTACACATGGAGTAAACAACATACAGTCAATAATACAGTAGAAAAAAAAATAAGACTATATACAATGTGAGCAAATTATGTGAGATAAGGGAGGTAAGAGCAACAAAAAAATGCCATGGTGGCAAAATAAATAAAGTATAGCAAGAAAAACAATGGAATGGTAGATTTGTAGTTTGAAGAAAGTTCAAAGTTCAAATATAAATAATATGGTGCAAAGGAGCAAAATAAATAAATACAGTAGGGGAAGAGGTAGTAGTTTGGGCTAAATTATAGATGGGCTATGTACAGGTGCAGTGATCTGTGAGCTGCTCTGACAGCTGGTGCTTAAAGCTAGTGAGGGAGATAAGTGTTTCCAATTTCAGAGATTTTTGTAGTTCGTTCCAGTCGTTGGCAGCAGAGAACTGGAAGGAGAGACGACCAAAGGAGGAGTTGGCTTTAGGGGTGACCAGAGAGATATACCTGCTGGAGCGCGTGCTACAGGTGGGTGCTGCTATGGTGACCAGTGAGCGAAGATAAGGGGGGACTTTACCTAGCAGGGTCTTGTAGATGACCTGGAGCCAATGTGTTTGGCGACGATTATGAAGTGAAGGCCAGCCAACGAGAGCATACAGATCGCAGTGGTGGGTTGTATATGGGGCTTTGGTGACAAAACGGATGGCACTGTGATAGACTGCATCCAGCTTGTTGAGTAGGGTATTGGAAGCTATTTTGTAAATGACATCGCCGAAGTCGAGGATTGGTAGGATGGTCAGTTTTACGAGGGTATGTTTGGCAGCATGAGTGAAGGATGCTTTGTTGCGAAATAGGAAGCCAATTCTAGATTTCACTTTGGATTGGAGATGATTGATGTGAGTCTGGAAGGAGAGTTTACAGTCTAACCAGACACCTAGGTATTTGTAGTTGTCCACAAATTCTAAGTTAGAACCGTCCAGAGAAGTTATGCTGGATGGGCGGGCAGGTGCAGGCAGCGATCGGTTGAAGAGTATGCATTTAGTTTTACTTGTGTTTAGGAGCAGTTGGAGGCCACGGAAGGAGAGTTGAATGGCATTGAAGCTCGTCTGGAGGGTTGTTAACACAGTGTCCAAAGAAGGGCCAGAAGTATACAGAATGGTGTCGTCTGCGTAGAGGTGGATCAGAGATTCACCAGCAGCAAGAGCGACATCATTTATGTATACAGAGAAAAGAGTTGGCCCAAGAATTGAACCCTGTGGTACCCCCATAGAGACTGCCAGAGGTCCAGACAGTAGGCCCTCCGATTTGACACACTGAACTCTGTCAGAGAAGTAGTTGGTGAACCAGGCGACGCAATTGTTTGAGAAACCAAGGCTACTAAGTCTGCCGATGAGGATGTGGTGATTAACAGAGTCAAAAGCTTTGGCCAGGTCAATGAATACGGCAGCACAGTATTGTTTCTTATCGATGGCGGTTACGATGTCGTTTAGGACCTTGAGCGTGGCTGAGGTGCACCCATGACCAGCTCTGAAACCAGATTGCATAGCGGAGAGGGTGCAGTGGGATTCGAAATAGTCGGTAATCTGTTTGTTGACTTGGCTTTCGAAGACCTTAGAAAGGCAGGGTAGGATGGATATAGGTCTGTAGCAATTTGGGTCAAGAGTGTCACCTCCTTTGAAGAGGGGGATGACAGCAGCTGCTTTCCAATCTATGGGAATCTCAGACGACACGAAAGAGAGGTTGAACAGGCTAGTAATAGGGGTTGCAATAATTTCGGCAGATAATTTTAGAAAGAAAGGGTCCAGATTGTCAAGCCCAGCTGATTTGTAGGGGTCCAGATTTTGCAGCTCTTTCAGAACATCAGCTGAATGGATTTGGGAGAAGGAGAAATGGGGGAGGTTTGGGCGAGTAGCTGTGGGGGGTGCAGTGCTGTTGAATGCAGTAGGGGTAGTTAGGTGGAAAGCATGGCCAGCCGTAGAAAAATGCTTATTGAAATTCTCAATTATAGTGGGCTTATCGGTGGTGACAGAGTTTCCTATCCTCAGTGCAGTGGGCAGTTGGGAGGAGGTGTTCTTATTCTCCATGGACTTTACAATGTCCCAGAACATTTTAGAGTTGGAGTTGCACGAAGCAAATTTTTGTTTGAAAAAGCTAGCCTTGGCGTTTCTAACTGCCTGTGTGTATTGGTTTCTAACTTCCCTAAAAAGTTGCATATCGCGGGGGCAGTTCGATGCTAATGCAGAACGCCACAGGATATTTTTGTGTTGGTTAAGGGCAGTCAGGTCTGGGGAGAACCAAGGGCTATATCTGTTCCTGGTTCTAAATTTCTTGAAAGGGGCATGCTTATTTAAGATGGAGAGGAAGGCATTTTTAAAATATAACCAGGCATCCTCTACTGACGGGATGAGGTCAATATCCTTCCAGGATACCAGGGCCAGGTCGATTAGAAAGGCTTGCTCGTTGAAATGTTTCAGGGAGCGTTTGACAGTGATGAGTGGAGGTCGTTTGACCGCTGACCCATTACCGGTGCAGGCAATGAGGCAGTGATCGCTGAGATCTTGGTTGAAAACAGCAGAGGTGTAATTAGAGGGCACATTGGTTAGGATGATATCTATGAGGGTGCCAGAGTTTGCGGCTTTGGGGTTGTACCTGGTGGGTTCATTAATAATTTGTGTGAGATTGAGGGCATCAAGCTTGGATTGTAGAATGGCTGGGGTGTTAAGCATGTCCCTATGGGGGTCTATAGCAGGCGGCAACGGTGAGAGACTTGTTTTTGGAGAGATGGATTTTTAGAAGTAGAAGTTCAAATTGTTTGGGTACAGACCTGGATAGCAGGACAGAACTCTGCAGGCTATCTCTGCAGTAGATTGCAACACCGCCCCCTTTGGTCGTTCTATCTTGTCTGAAAACGTTGTAGTTAGGGATGATGATTTCACAGTTTTTGGTGAACTTCCTAAACCAAGATTCAGACACAGCTAGGACATCCGGGTTGGCAGAGTGTGCTAAAGCAGTGAATAAAACAAACTTAGGGAGGAGGCTTCTAATGTTAACATGCATGAAACCAAGGCTATTACGGTTACAGAAGTCATCAAAAGAGAGCGCCTGGGGAGTAGGAGTGGAGCCAGGCACTGCAGGGCCTGGATTCACCTCTACATCCCCAGAGGAGCAGAGAAGAATAAGTATGAGGGTACGGCTAAAAGCTATAAGAATTGGTCGTCTGTGACGTCCAGAATAGAGAGAAAAAGGAGCAGGTTTCTGGGGGCGATAAAATAGCTTCAAGGTATAATGTACAGACAAAGGTATGGTGGGATGTGAGTACAGAGGAGGTAAACCTAGGCATTTAGTGATTATGAGAGAGATATTGTCTCTAGAAACATCATTGAAACCAGAAGATGTCATAGCATGTGTGGGTGGAGGAACTGAGAGGTTGGATAAGGTATAATGAGCAGGGCTAGAGGCTCTACAGTGAAATAAGCCAATAAACACTAACCAGAACAGCAATGGACAAGGCATATTGACATTAAGGAGAGGCATGCTTAGCCGAGTGATCAGAGGGTCCAGTGAGATTCAGACAGCTAGCCGGGCCATAGGTAGCAAGCTGGTGGAAGATGGGAGGGAGGTCTGTTTTTAGCCACCTCGTGCGTTTCCGTCTGTGGGTTAGTGGGGTTCCGTGTGGAAGGGGGGACCTGTCCAAGTTGGCAAAATAGTTAGTTATAGTGGCCCAAGAAAAGTGTCCGATAGACCTATTCAGATCGCAGCCGAAAAGACAGCTAACGATTAGCCGGCCGCAGATGGGCGATCAGGTTACGTCGCGACGGAGGGGCCAGTTGGATAACTCCCTCGGGCAGATAAGGTCGGTGGTCCAGTCATGAAGACCCGATGGGGCTCCGCATCGGCAGTAAAACGGGTCAGGATAGGTGAGTTGTAGCCCAGGAGACACTTCAGCTGGCTAGCTCAGGAACAGCCCACGAGTGGCTGACGGAACTCTTCAGCTGGCTAGCTCCGCAATAATGTGTGTTAATTCCGTTACCGACGTTGCCAATAGTCACTCAGGTAGCAGCTAGTTAGCTGCAAGATCCAGGTGTAAATGTCCAGAGCCTAATGCTCCAGATACTCAACTATTCTGAAGAAGGCCAGTTTTATTGCTTATTTAATCAGCCCAACAGTTTTTCAGCTGTGATAACATAATTGCAAAAGGGTTTTCTAATGATCAATTAGCCTTTTAAAATTATAAACTTGGATTAGTTAACACAACGTGCCATTGGAACACAGTAGTGATGGTTGCTGATAATGGGCCTCTGTACGCCTATGTAGATATTCCATAAAAAGTCAGCCGTTTTCAGCTACAATAGTCATTTACAACATTAACAATGTCTACACTGTATTTCTGATCAATTTGATCACTCTATATCTGATCAAGTTATTTTAATGGACAGAATTTCTTGCTTTTCTTTAAAAAACAAGGACCTTACTAAGTGACCCCAAACTTGTGAACGGTAGCGTACATACAGTGGTGAGAACAAGTATTTGATACACTGCCGATTTTGCAGGTTTTCCTACTTACAAAGCATGTAGAGGTCTGTAATTTTTATCATAGGTACACTTCAACTGTGAGAGACGGAAAAATGCAGAAAATCACATTGTATGATTTTTAAGTAATTAATTTGCATTTTATTGCATGACATAAGTATTTGATCACCTACCAACCAGTAAGAATTCCAGCTCTCACAGACCTGTTAGTTTTTCTTTAAGAAGTCCTCCTGTTCTCCACTCATTACCTGTATTAACTATATAAATACTGCTAAAAAAAATAAAGGGAACACTTAAACAACACAATGTAACTCCAGGTCAATCACACTTCTGTGAAATCAAACTGTCCACTTAGGAAGCAACACTGATTGACAATACATTTCACATGCTGTTGTGCAAATGGAATAGACAACAGGTGGAAATTATAGGCAATTAGCAAGACACCCCCAATAAAGGATTGGTTCTGCAGGTGGTAACCACAGACCACTTCTCAGTTCCTATGCTTCCTGGCTGATGTTTTGGTCACTTTTGAATGCTGGCGGTGCTTTCACTCTAGTGGTAGCATGAGACGGAGTCTACAACCCACACAAGTGGCTCAGGTAGTGCAGCTCATCCAGGATGGCACATCAATGCGAGCTGTGGCAAGAAGGTTTGCTGTGTCTGTCAGCGTAGTGTCCAGAGCATGGAGGCGCTACCAGGAGACAGGCCAGTACATCAGGAGACGTGGAGGAGGCCGTAGGAGGGCAACAACCCAGCAGCAGGACCGCTACCTCCGCCTTTGTGCAAGGAGGAGCAGGAGGAGCACTGCCAGAGCCATGCAAAATGACCTCCAGCAGGCCACAAATGTGCATGTGTCTGCTCAAACAGTCAGAAACAGACTCCATGAGGGTGGTATGAGGGCCCGACGTCCACAGGTGGGGGTTGTGCTTACAGCCCAACACCGTGCAGGACGTTTGGCATTTGCCAGAGAACACCAAGATTGGCAAATTCGCCACTGGCGCCCTGTGCTCTTCACAGATGAAAGCAGGTTCACACTGAGCACCTGTGACAGACATGACAGAGCCTGGAGACGCCGTGGAGAACGTTCTGCTGCCTGCAACATCCTCCAGCATGACCGGTTTGGCGGTGGGTCAGTCATGGTGTGGGGTGGCATTTCTTTGGGGGACCGCACAGCCCTCCATGTGCTCGCCAGAGGTAGCCTGACTGCCATTAGGTACCGAGATGAGATCATCAGACCCCTTGTGAGACCATATGCTGGTGCGGTTGGCCCTGGGTTCCTCCTAATGCAAGACAATGCTAGACCTCATGTGGCTGGAGTGTGTCAGCAGTTCCTGCAAGAGGAAGGCATTGATGCTATGGACTGGCCCGCCCGTTCCCCAGACCTGAATCCAATTGAGCACATCTGGGACATAATGTCTCGCTCCATCCACCAACGCCACGTTGCACCACAGACTGTCCAGGAGTTGGCGGATGCTTTAGTCCAGGTCTGGGAGGAGATCCCTCAGGAGACCATCCGCCACCTCATCAGGAGCATGCCCAGGCGTTGTAGGGAGGTCATACAGGCACGGGGAGGCCACACACACTACTGAGCCTCATTTTGACTTGTTTTAAGGACATTACATCAAAGTTGGATCAGCCTGTAGTGTGGTTTTCCACTTTAATTTTGAGTGTGACTCCAAATCCAGACCTCCATGGGTTGATAAATTGGATTTCCATTGATTCTTTTTGTGTGATTTTGATGTCAGCACATTCAACTATGTAAAGATAAAAGTATTTAATAAGATTATTTCATTCATTCAGATCTAGGATGTGTTATTTTAGTGTTCCCTTTATTTTTTTGAGCAGTGTATATATATATATATAATATATATATATATATATATATATATATATATAAAAGACACCTGTCCACACACAATCAAACAGACTCCAACCTCTCCACAATGGCCAAGACCAGAGAGCTGTGTAAGGACATCAGGGATAAAATTGTAGACCTGCACAAGGCTGGGATGGGCTACAGGACAATAGGCAAGCAGCTTGGTGAGAAGGCAACAACTGTTGGCGCAATTATTCGAAAATGGAAGAAGTTCAAGATGACGGTCAATCACCCTCGGTCTGGGGCTCCATGCAAGATCTCACCTCGTGGGCATCAATGATCATGAGGAAGGTGAGGGATCAGCCCAGAACTACACGGCAGGACCTGGTCAATGACCTGAAGAGAGCTGGGACCACAGTCTCAAAGAAAACCATTAGTAACACACTACGCCGTCATGGATTAAAATCCTGCAGCGCACGCAAGGTCCCCCTGCTCAAGCCAGCGCATGTCCAGGCCCGTCTGAAGTTTGCCAATGACCATCTGGATGATCCAGAGGAGGAATGGGAGAAGGTCATGTGGTCTGATGAGACAAAAATAGAGCTTTTTGGTCTAAACTCCACTCGCCGTGTTTGGAGGAAGAAGAAGGATGAGTACAACCTCAAGAACACCATCCCAACCGTGAAGCATGGAGGTGGAAACATCATTCTTTGGAGATGCTTTTCTGCAAAGGGGACAGGACGACTGCACCGTATTGAGGGGAGGATGGATGGGGCCATGTATCACGAGATCTTGGCCAACAACCTCCTTCCCTCAGTAAGAGTATTGAAGATGGGGTCGTGGCTGGGTCTTCCAGCATGACAATGACCCGAAACACACAGCCAGGGCAACTAAGGAGTGGCTCCGTAAGAAGCATCTCAAGGTCGTGGAGTGGCCTAGCCAGTCTCCAGACCTGAACCCAATAGAAAATCTTTGGAGGGAGCTGAAAGTCCGTATTGCCCAGCGACAGCCCCGAAACTGAAGGATCTGGAGAAGGTCTGTATGGAAGACTGGGCCAAAATCCCTGCTGCAGTGTGTGCAAACCTGGTCAGGAACTACAGGAAACGTATGATCTCTGTAATTGCAAACAAAGGTTTCTGTACCAAATATTAAGTTCTGCTTTTCGGATGTATCAAATAATGATGTCATGCAACAAAATGCAAATTAATGACTTAAAACCATACAATGTGATTTTCTGGATTTTTGTTTTAGATTCCGTCTCTCACAGTTGAAGTGTACCTATGATAAAAATTACAGACCTCAGCATGCTTTGTAAGTAGGAAAACCTGCAAAATCGGCAGTGTATCAAATACTTGTTCTCCCCACTGTATCTACCTCAATTGCCTTGTACTCCTGCACATCGACTTGGTACTGGTACCCCTTGTATATAGCCAAGTTATCGTTACCCATTGTGTATCTATTATGAATTTTATTACTACGCATTTTACTTTTCTAATGTTTCTCTATTTTATTTCTCTCTGCATTGTTGGGAAGGGCCAGTAAGTAAGCATGTCACTGTTAGTCCACACTTGTTGTTTACGAAGCATGTGACAAATACAATTTGATTAATTTGATTTGATCATGTCAGAGAGACAGAGACTGGCCCTAACACACACACCGTTACAAATTAGGGACAAATTTGTGAGACAGACAAGACATAGTAGGTGCTTAATTCAGATCACATTATGGAGAGAAAAAAAACATTTCTGACATAGCCGAAGTGAAAGTTCAATGAAGTGGAAGGGTTGTGTGTGGGCTTTTCTCTTGCCACATCACAGCATCAGCAACAAATGGTAACAAACCTTTCCCATGTGTCCTGCTGGATCAGAGGAACTATCAGAGAGACAGAGACTGGCCTTATAACACACACACACACACACACACACACACACAAACACACAGACTGGCTCTGTTGGTTGGACACAGGTCATAAACATAACCTTGTTGAACTGTCACACCAAGCGTTGCTTTCCATCTGGATCAATTATTCTCCCCTGTATCAGCCATCTGTAATACTGTGACCATTTAGACATGATGATGGGAAAGCTTTCTAGATGAACCAGAGCCATGATAAATGGCTGGAAGGACAGTTTGTCCAAAGGATATAAAACCAAATACGTTTTGGGAGAATGGTGGGAAGCGATGTGGTGATCAACAGGATTTGGTGTGCATGTTGCGTACGTGCATGGAGGAAGCTATACAATTAGCAGCACACTGACGTCGGTTTCACTGTGCCTAAATGAAACACAGCCCATATTTTAAGTGTTTCTAAAATCCTCTATGGGAAAAATGAATGGTGGAAAAATGATTGGAACCATTTCCTTCTTTGACCGCTAGGTTTTATGGGTATTATGACTTATACTGTGGTACTCTACTCACCTTTTCTAAACTTGCTACACAGTGAGCGATCCCAGCCGTTGAGCTGAGCCTAACTGCGGATCCAGGTCACGGCGTGATGTTTTGATAACCTTGTAAATCTCTCTAGGACAAGGGGGGTAAATACAGGTGAACATACCAATATGTTCGCCTGTATCTACCTCCAAAAAATTAAACGCTAATTACTGCTAATCTGGCCATCATAAAGAACTACAAATGGCATGATGATCTGGACTAGACTGCCAAATCGAGGTAAAGGTAAGAATCTCTGGATTAACAATCTAATGTTAGCTAAATTTAGTAATGAATAAATTGTCTACATATTTTTAAATTGACAATTCTGTGAACTGTCATGTGTAAGTTTTAAATTGACCCAATACTTGTTAGCAAAGGTGTCAGCTAGAGATGACGTGCAGGAGCTTGCAGGGATTTGCAGTCTTGCATGATGTCTACTTTGATGCTAATTAGCGTTTTAGAATCTGAGAGTAAATAGAACCTGGCGTGGCATTTTGATAACCATGTAAATCTCTCTCAGACAAGGTGACTTTTTACAATATTATTATTAAGTCACCTTGTCTGAGAGAGATTTACATGATTATCAAAATGCCACGCCAGGGTAAGTTTACACAAAACACAGCCCTCATTTTGTGTTTCTAAAAGTCCCTATGGGAAAAAGGAATCTGGGAAAATGATTGGAACCATTTCTCTGTCTGACTGCTACCCAGCTAGCAATGAGGAATCGGCCCAGAAGCGGCCCTTTTCCAGGGTGCCGGAACTGATTGAACCGATCCGAAATTGGGTGTCTGACTCGGCCTGGAATCAAAATGAATGACTGCCCAGAATCAGCCCAAGTACATCGGGACGTTTCCGTCTACTATTATACATTTTATACATACAAAGTATACCCATCCACAAAAAAACATTTTGTGTCGGAGGAAACACCATACACCTGGTGACCGTGTCAGCGTGCCTGGACAGGAGTCACTACAGCACAACGGTACAAGGACATCCCGGCCGGCCAAACCCTCCCTAACTCGGACAACACTGGGCCAACTGTAAGTCGCCTCATGGGTCTCCCAGTCACAGCTGGCACAGGGCTCGAGCCAACATCAGTAGCAACACAGTTTGCACTGCGATGCAGTGTCTTAGACCACAGCGCCACTCGGGAGGCTCCATCCACAAAGTATCAAAATACTCAAATAATACTTAAACAGAAATCTTAAAGAATTTAATTCAAATGTTAATTGTATTTTTTGATCACAGAAACAATGAGAAAATATGGAAAAATAAATAAGTAATGAAATGTTAATTACATAAAACAGCCCCAATCGGCCCGAGCCCCAAGTAATACATTTGGGCCAGATAACTCACAGGAATCGGCCCAAGCTCAAACCAAGTCTGACTCTCAGTCGAGTGCCCCAACTCTCAGCTGGAATCGGCCCAGATCCACTGTGCTAGCTGGGCAGGTTTGATGGTTATTATACTCAGCAAAGAAAGAAACGTCCTCTCACTGTCAACTGCATTTATTTTCAGCAAACTTAACATGTGTAAATAGTTGTATGAACATAACAGGATTCAACAAATGAGACATAAACTGAACAAGTTCCACAGACATGTGACTAACAGAAATGGAATAATGTGTCCCTGAACAAAGGGGGGTCAAAATCAAAAGTCAACAGTCAGTCAACAGTCAGAATCTGATGTGGCCACCAACTGCATTAAGTACTGCAGTGCATCTCGTCCTCATGGACTGCACCAGATTTGCCAGTTCTTGCTGTGAGATGTTACCTCACTCTTCCACCAAGGCACCTGCAAGTTCCCAGATTTCTGGGGGGAATGGCCCTAGCCCTGTCCCAGACGTGCTCAATGGGATTGAGATCCGGGCTCTTCGCTGGCCATGGCAGAACACTGAGATTCCTGTGTTGCAGGAAATCACGCACAGAACGAGCAGTATGGCTGGTGGCATTGTCATGCTGGAGGGTCATGTCAGAATGAGCCTGCAGGAAGGGTACCACATGAGGGAGGAGGATGTCTTCCCTGTAACGCACAGAGTTTAGATTGCCTGCAAGGACAGCAAGCTCAGTCCGATGATGCTATGACACACCGCCCCAGACCATGACGGACCCTCCACCTTCAAATTGATCCCGCTCCAGAGTACAGGCCTCGGTGTAATGCTTCTTCCTTCGATGATAAATGTGAATCCGACCATCACCCCTGGTGAGACAAAACCGCGACTCGTCAGAGAAGAGCATCTTTTGCCAGTCCTGTCTGGTCCAGCGACGGTGGGTTTGTGCCCATAGGCGACGTTGTTGCTGGTGATGTCTGGTGAGGACCTTCCTTACAACAGGCCTACAAGCCCTCAGTCCAGCCTCTCTCAGCCTATTGCGGACAGTCTGAGCACTGATGGAGGGATTGTGCATTCCTGGTGTTCCTCGGGCAGTTATTTACATTTACATTTAAGTCATTTAGCAGACGCTCTTATCCAGAGCGACTTACAAATTGGTGCATTCACCTTATGATATCCAGTGGAACAACCACTTTACAATAGTGCATCTAAATATTTTAAGGGGGGGGGGTTAGAAGGATTACTTTATCCTATCCCAGGTATTCCTTAAAGAGGTGGGGTTTCAGGTGTCTCCGGAAGGTGGTGATTGACTCCGCTGTCCTGGCGTCGTGAGGGAGCTTGTTCCACCATTGGGGTGCCAGAGCAGCGAACAGTTTGGACTGGGCTGAGCGGGAACCGTGCTTCCTCAGAGGTAGGGGGGCCAGCAGGCCAGAGGTGGATGAACGCAGTGCCCTTGTTTGGGTGTAGGGCCTGATCAGAGCCTGAAGGTACGGAGGTGCCGTTCCCCTCACAGCTCCGTAGGCAAGCACCATGGTCTTGTAGCGGATGCGAGCTTCAACTGGAAGCCAGTGGAGAGAGCGGAGGAGCGGGGTGACGTGAGAGAACTTGGGAAGGTTGAACACCAGACGGGCTGCGGCGTTCTGGATGAGTTGTAGGGGTTTAATGGCACAGGCAGGGAGCCCAGCCAACAGCGAGTTGCAGTAATCCAGACGGGAGATGACAAGTGCCTGGATTAGGACCTGCGTCGCTTCCTGTGTGAGGCAGGGTCGTACTCTGCGAATGTTGTAGAGCATGAACCTACAGGATCGGGTCACCGCCTTGATGTTAGTGGAGAACGACACGGTGTTGTCCAGGATCACGCCAAGGTTCTTAGCACTCTGGGAGGAGGACACAAGGGAGTTGTCAACCGTGATGGCGAGATCATGGAACGGGCAGTCCTTCCCTGGGAGGAAGAGTAGCTCCGTCTTGCCGAGGTTCAGCTTGAGGTGGTGATCCGTCATCCACACTGATATGTCTGCCAGACATGCAGAGATGCGATTCGCCGCCTGGTTATCAGAAGGGGGAAAGGAGAAGATTAATTGTGTGTCATCTGCATAGCAATGATAGGAGAGACCATGTGAGGATATGACAGAGCCAAGTGACTTGGTGTATAGCGAGAATAGGAGAGGGCCTAGAACAGAGCCCTGGGGGACACCAGTGGTGAGAGCGCGTGGTGCGGAGACAGATTCTCGCCACGCCACCTGGTAGGAGCAACCTGTCAGGTAGGACGCAATCCAAGCGTGGGCCGCGCCGGAGATGCCCAACTCGGAGAGGGTGGAGAGGAGGATCTGATGGTTCACAGTATCAAAGGCAGCAGATAGGTCTAGAAGGATGAGAGCAGAGGAGAGAGAGTTAGCTTTAGCAGTGCGGAGAGCCTCCGTGACACAGAGAAGAGCAGTCTCAGTTGAATGCCCAGTCTTGAAACCTGACTGATTAGGATCAAGAAGGTCATTCTGAGAGAGATAGCAGGAGAGCTGGCCAAGGACGGCACGTTCAAGAGTTTTGGAGAGAAAAGAAAGAAGGGATACTGGTCTGTAGTTGTTGACATGGGAGGGATCGAGTGTAGGTTTTTTCAGAAGGGGTGCAACTCTCGCTCTCTTGAAGATGGAAGGGACGTAGCCAGCGGTCAAGGATGAGTTGATGAGCGAGGTGAGGTAGGGGAGAAGGTCTCCGGAAATGGTCTGGAGAAGAGAGGAGGGGATAGGTTCAAGTGGGCAGGTTGTTGGGCGGCCGGCCGTCACAAGACGCAAGATTTCATCTGGAGAGAGGGGAGAAATAGGTCAAAGCACAGGGTAGGGCAGTGTGAGCAGGACCAGCGCTGTCGTTTGACTTAGCAAACGAGGATCGGATATCGTCAACCTTCTTTTCAAAATGGTTGACGAAGTCATCCGCAGAGAGGGAGGAGGGGGGAGGGGGAGGAGGATTCAGGAGGGAGGAGAAGGTAGCAAAGAGCTTCCTAGGGTTAGAGGCAGATGCTTGGAATTTAGAGTGGTAGAAAGTGGCTTTAGCAGCAGAGACAAAAGAGGAGAATGTAGAGAGGAGGGAGTGAAAGGATGCCAGGTCCGCAGGGAGGCGAGTTTTCCTCCATTTCCGCTCGGCTGCCCGGAGCCCTGTTCTGTGAGCTCGCAGTGAGTCGTCGAGCCACGGAGCAGCAGGGGAGGACAGAGAAAATCAAAGGATGCAGAAAGGGAGGAGAGGAGGGTTGAGGAGGCAGAATCAGGAGATAGGTTGGAGAAGGTTTGAGCAGAGGGAAGAGATGATAGGATGGAAGAGGAGAGAGTAGCGGGAGAGAGAGAGCGAAGGTTGGGACGGCGCAATACCATCCGAGTAGGGGCAGAGTGAGAAGTGTTGGATGAGAGCGAGAGGGAAAAGGATACAAGGTAGTGGTCGGAGATTTGGAGGGGATTTGCAATGAGATTAGTGGAAGAACAGCATCTAGTAAAGATGAGGTCAAGCGTATTGCCTGCCTTGTGAGTAGGGGGGGAAGGTGAGAGGGTGAGGTCAAAAGAGGAGATGAGTGGAAAGAAGGAGGCAGAGAGGAATGAGTCAAAGGTAGACGTGGGGAGGTTAAAGTCACCCAGAACTGTGAGAGGTGAGCCATCCTCAGGAAAGGAACTGATCAAGGCGTCAAGCTCATTGATGAACTCTCCAAGGGAACCTGGAGGGCGATAAATGATAAGGATGTTAAGCTTGAAAGGGCTGGTAACTGTGACAGCATGGAATTCAAATGAGGAGATAGACAGATGGGTCAGGGGAGAAAGAGAGAATGTCCACTTGGGAGAGATGAGGATTCCAGTGCCACCACCCCGCTGGCTCGATGCTCTAGGGGTATGCGAGAATACGTGGGCAGACGAGGAGAGAGCAGTAGGAGTAGCAGTGTTATCTGTGGTAATTCATGTTTCCGTCAGCGCCAGGAAGTCTAGGGACTGGAGGGTAGCATATAGCATATATAATATAATAATAATATAAATAAAATATATAATAGCATATAGTTATTGTTGCCATCCTGTACCTGTCCCGCAGGTGTGATGTTCGGATGTACCGATCCTGTGCAGGTGTTGTTACACATGGTCTGCCACTGCGAGGACGATCAGCTGTCCATCCTGTCTCCCTGTAGCGCTGTCTTAGGCATCTCACAGTCCGGGCATTGCAATTTATTGCCCTGGCCACATCTGCAGTCCTCATGCCTCCTGGCAGCATGCCTAAGGCACGTTCACACAGATGAGCAGGGACACTGGGCATCTTTCTTTTGGTGTTTTTCAGAGTCAGTAGAAAGGCCTCTTTAGTGTCCTAAGTTTTCATAACTGTGACCTGAAATTTCCTACCGTCTGTAAGCTGTTAGTATCTTAATGACCGTTCCACAGGTGCATGTTCATTAATTGTTTATGGTTCATCGAACAAGCATGGGAAATACAGTTTAAATCCTTTACAATGAAGATCTGTGAAGTTATGTGATTTTTTACGAATTACCTTTGAAAGACAGGGTCCTGAAAAAGAAACGTTTATTTTTTTGCTGAGTTTATGACAACTCCAGTGTGGGGCTGTATGTAACAGAGGTAAGAACATGCTGTAAACTCACTCCACAGCTAGCTTGAAATGTCACCAATGGAGCTATCGAATTGGATATTTTTCTACAGCTCAATGTTGGTTGGTACGTTGTCAAGGAGGATGGTCACCTGTGTTTGCGAGCAGAGGATCAATAGTTCAATCCTGGTATGAACAGGGACAGTGGAGGAAGCTATACTGTTAGTGTAAAGGACATCACGCTGCTTGCTTAGCGAGGACCACGCAAGCGGGACACTTCAGGCTGAGGAGTAAATTTTACACATCTTTTCACACATCTCCATGTGCTACATTCACCTCTCAAACTTATTCAACAGCGACCCCAGCGTTGAGTTGAGCTCAACTGTCACGGCACCACTGTTAAGGACATGACGCTGCTTGCTTAGCGAGTACCACTTCCTCCCGATTCGGCTCATACCCTGGCACAAACTCAGAACCTCTGCCTTGCTAGCACACGTGACCAGCCTTCTCAAGAGTCTTAGCTGATCGCGCCACCTCAAAAGCTAGCTAAGGATGCGATTGCAAGCGGGACACTTCAGGCTGAGGAGTAAGTTTCACATATCCCCATTTGCTACATTAGCAGCACACTGACTTCGGTTTCATGTGTGTGTGTGCGAGCGTGCAGGAGCTTTATCTCTTCCTCCTGTATTCACAGAAATGGAAAGCAGACACAAACCCAATCACTTCTACATGTCACCTTTTACATTTTGAGATGGGAGCCCAGTTTGTTTTACCCAAACTTTCCCCAAGGAAATCCTTGTGGGAGAATATTCTTGAAAACACATATTTTGAGTTCCACTTATTTATTCATTTTTTAACCCTTATTTTACCAGGTAAGTTGACCGAGAACACATTCTCAATTACAACAATGACCTGTGGAATAGTTACAGGGGGAGGAGAGGCGATGAATGAACCAATTGGAAGCTAGGGATGATTAGGAGGCCACGTCAACACCCCTACTCTTGCGATAAGAGCCATGGGATCTTTAGTGACCACAGAGTCAGGACAAATGTTTAACATCCCATCCGAAAGACGGCAGCCTAAACAGGGCAATGTCCCCAATCACTGTCCTGTGGCATTGGGATCTCTCCTTAGACGAGAGGAAAGAGTGCCTTTTACTGGCCCTCCAACATCACTTCCAACAGCATCTGGTCTCGCATCCAGGGACCGATCAAGATCAACCCAGCTTAGCCTCCTGTCACCCCTCTAAAATTATTCCTCCATTTCCACATTCCCCCCATCTTCCCTTTACTCTGTTAAGTCATCTGAATTCTCTGCTCTCGTCTGTAACCATTCAGCTTTAGCTCAATGAGGTAGAATTGATGCCGTCCAGGAGATCAGAAGGCCAGCCCAGTACCAAGGGACTTTCATGTATTGTGGCTGGTCCATCGGCCGATCAGACACCAGGATGTGGGGTTAAGCCAGACCTCCGACAGCCCAGGAATGGAAAAGTCAGGCAAGCTAAGTCAATCAAGGCCTGATGAGAGAGGAGAGGTGGAAGAGAGTTCAGTCAACTGTTTCAATGGGTATGCATGCCCAAAAGAACTCACAACCGTGTGCTGTTTAATGGGATGCCATGCACTTGTGCTATGCTTGAAAGTGCTGTGATTCTGAAGAATCTTCTAAATGCATCATATTGTATTTTCCTCTTATTCTCACTCACACATTTAGGTGCATGAGGTGTTATCTAAAAAGGATGATGATCAAACTACTTCTTACATTTTAACCAAAAGGAATCCTCTTGGAGCCCCCTTGTACTTGGACAATAGGCAGAAGGGTGGAGGGAGGAGGAGAGGGGGAAGGGGCTTCCATCAGTATGTGACCTCTGGTCTGCAAGGCCTGATAAGAGACTTCCGGTCAAGGGGGACATAAAGGAGAGGAGAGAGGCTACTCAGACGAGCCTCACTGCAGAATAGAGAGCCTCTAAACTGCAGAAGGGGAATGTTGAATCCTTCTCTCAGCTGGGAGCTGAATGAGGTAGAGGAATGACGTTAACTTTTCAATTTGTCATAGCATTCACTGGCTGCCTTTGATGGCTTTAGACAGCAGCATACCACCTTGCATCCCACTGCAGCTGCATCCCACTGAAGCTAAGGTCACATAGGTCCTGTGAGATCAGAGGTCAGAGGTCAGGTCAGCTCACCTTGTGCCTATTAGAAAGCTCTAAGTGTTCTAATGGGATCAATTACACTCCACATTAGTATAAACCAGCAGTACAGGACAATGGCTTT
Source organism: Salmo trutta (assembly GCF_901001165.1). Classification (NCBI taxonomy): domain Eukaryota; kingdom Metazoa; phylum Chordata; class Actinopteri; order Salmoniformes; family Salmonidae; genus Salmo; species Salmo trutta. Next base: position 38,098,550 of record NC_042985.1, on the reverse strand, counting down.
GACCAACTGTGGTCTAGAATCGAGGACTAGACCTGGGGGATCTTGCGATTGACCGTATAAAGTTAGTCAGAACACATTACGATCATCCATCTGACCAAAGGCCCTGACCGCATTCCAGGCTGTGAGGGATTGTGGTAGTGGTCATAGAGATCCTCTTAAATTAGTAGAGGGACTGTGTCATAAACCCTCAAAAGTTCCAGAATTGGGTGAAAATGGCAGCCATATTGCTCAGGGAGAAATCCAAACCAGTCTATGGATTGAATGGCAGTAGAGGTATAATCCTGGTTTAATTTATGCAGCAAAACAAAAGTAAGGCATGTGATATATCAGATGTTTAATAGAATGATTGGCAACGTAAAATATTGTCATATAATTATAAATACAGTTTATATGGGTTTTATACACTTTCAGTAAAAATAGCCTCTAAAATATATGTAAGCAGACCATAAAGTGCTATTATATGATGCAATATTGTCATATTGTCATATCAGTAGGCTACTTGTTGCATTTACAACTTGCCTAAGTCCTACCATCAACTGATTTCAGCCAGTGTATGGCTGTGCATTGACTGAATTGTTTGAATGGAATATTGGCATATTGGCAGTTAATAAAAAATAAAATGTAATCATTTTAAAATTGTCTGGCTAGCTAGCTAACAAACATACAGTGCAGATCAATTCTTCAAATTCATTATTTTACACTCTTATTACAGCACTGGCAAACCATGGTTGACCAACGCCCTGACCAAAATGGCTGACCTTTATCCCATCATAAGAAGGTTGATGCTCATTCTAGTATTCGATTTCTAATTGAATGGTGGTGGTCATTATAAATCACAGCACCACTAGGAGGAAATGGAGCCGTTAAAGTGGAACTGACAGCCTTTTAGCAACATGAAACCCCCAGGAAGAATATAACACCTTTAAAAAAAATTGGAAATCTGATAAGCGAGCACTTAGATATGGTCATTTTCATACTTTAATTGAATGTTTGGGAATGACATAGAGTAAGGCACTTGTAAAAATGATAGCAATACAGAGTGGGAAAGTAGCCGTTTGTTTGGACAAATAATAGACACTGCAGTAAATGAAACCTAATAAAAAAACGTGTCAGTCTTGTCCAGGACCGGACTCTACACAAACCACTGCACCATAGCCAATCAGAGCTACAATAGGCCTATACGGAAATAAGCCATTTGCCACCCGGGCCTGCCATCATTCACTTTGAACTGAACTGTGTGTTTACAGGCAGTAGCAACAGCGCAACTATAGATCATTATATCATAATACACCTGAATGAATTTCTGTAAATATGTAAATACCACGGGAGTCCTCTTACATTTAAGAACTTTACGGTCCTATCATTCAAACAACCATGAACAGGTAGGCTATCTCTCCCTCAGTTGCCTATGCACAGCAACACATCAACAACAAAAAGATCAACAATAATTTTAGCCAGAGCGAGATGAGCTCAAATCTAACGAGGGAACCGTAGATAAACCCTCTCAAACTTTTTCAGCTTTTTCAAAATTGCACTGATAAACAAAGGGGGAATAGCAGCCTGCTAATGCATGCTTGTCCCAACCAACACTTTAACAACTGAATGGGAACTTGCCTGCCTGCGCCGCCCATTTGATCGATGCCAAATCCATTTGATTGACAACTAAGAGATATGCTAACTGTGGATAAGTCATTCAAGTTCAGCATAGTGATAGTGATTCACATTTCTTGCTAACTAACCAAATGTGACCTGCATCTCCAGCTGTAGCCCCCTAAAAACGATATGGGGGGTGGGGGGGGTTGGCCACACACCCACTCGTCCAATGACATGACAACCTCCCAGCAGCTAGCTAGCTAGATAATGTTAGGCTCTGTGTTTTTAGCTTGCTAAATAAATATAGTAGCTCCATATAGGTTAGCCTATTAGCCACACTATGACTGACTTGTGGTCATTCCCCTTGCTAGTTTGATTGTATTAACATTCCCAGCCTTAGTTACATTCTTCAGTTTTTGTCCACAATATTGACGACACTAGTGGGTTAACCATTTCAGCAACAAACATTAAAACAACATTAAGATGGTCTAACCTTTTCAAAACCATAAATACTTTAAAACAAGCTAGCACGCACACCACATTTTATTCTTGAAATGTACTTTTCTAATTCACCAATAAATTTTTTGGTAGTCCAACAACTATTGCTATCAGGTTGTAAATCACAGCTGCCCTGGTACATTGTTTGCTGCCTCCAGCCAATTACTCAATTACTCAATATTCTGGACAGAAATTTAAGACTGTAAAGAGAATATACAGAACGGTGGCATTTAAAATGTCTACCACTGTGCAGGGGTTGGAACAAGTTCAGGGAACAGAACCAGAACCAAGAACGAAGGGCCAGCTCTGGTCCAACGTTACTTCAGCCAACTTTCTGAAGTTCAAAAAGAAGAGCATTGGGCATTAAGTGCTGGGCATCTTGTTGTTATGACATGCATTATCTGAATTAGGCTCACAGAATTATACCTACAGAGGAGCGGCTTCTATGAAGGAACTTTGAATGTCTTTGAACTTCAGAAAGTTGGCTTAAGTAACGTTGGACCAGAAGAGCTGGCCCTCGTTCATGACTCTCAGTTCCATAACATTACACATAAAGAGTTACTGTACAAATGGCGACGGAAGAAATGGCAGCAGTTTTACGGGCGCTCAACCAATTGTGCTATTATGTGTTTTTTCGCGTTATTTGTAACTTATTTTGTGCATAATGTTTCTGCCACCGTATCTTACCGCAAAAAAAGAGCTTCTGGATATCAGGACAGCGATCACTCACCTCGGATTAGACAAAGATGTTCTCTTCAACAAGCAGGACACACAGGAGGTACTTAGAACACCCGACAAGGCCAACATCCCCGTCATTGGCAAGAGAAAGAAACGCAGGAACAGAAGACACAGAGCGGGGTGCCCTCGTAAGGATCCGCAGACGGCGAGTGGGAAAGCTGCCGTTACCATCAATATTACTTGCCAATGTGCAATCATTGGACAATAAATTAGATGAGGTACGATCATGAATATCCTACCAACGGGATATCAGAAACTGTAACATCTTATGTTAAAAGGAATCGTGGCTGAATGATGACATGGACACTCAGCTAGCGGGATACATGTTGCACCGGCTATATAGAACAGCACACTCCGGTAAGATGCGGGGGGCGGTCTGTGCATATCTGTAAACAACAGCTGGTGCACGAAATCTAAGGAAGTCTCTGAAGTAGAGTATCTTATGATAAGCTGTAGACCACACTATTTGCCAAGAGAGTTTTCATCCATACTTTTTGTGGCTGTTTATTTACCACCACAGACAGATGCTGGCACTAAGACCGCACTCTGTCAGCTGTATAAGGAAATAAGCAAACAGGAAAACGCTCACCCAGAGGCGGCACTCCTAGTGGTCCGGGGACTTTAATGCAGGGAAACTTAAATAAGTATTGCCTAATTTCAATCAACATGTTAAATGCGCAACCAGAGGGATAAGAATTCTAGATCACCTGTACTCCACACACAGAGACGCATACAAAGCTCTCCCTCGCATTCCATTTGGTAAATCTGACCACAATTCTATCCTCCTGATTCCTGCTTACGAGCAAAAATTCAAGCAGGAAGCACCAGTGACTCGGTCTATAGAAAAGTGGTCAGATGAAGCGGTTGCTAAACTACAGGACTGTTTTGCTAGCACAGACTGGAACATGTTCCGGGATTCTTCCAATGGCATTGAGGAGTACACCCCATCAGTCACTGGCTTTAACAATAACTGCATCGAGGACGTCCTCCCCACAGTGACTGTAAATACATACCCCAAACAGAAGCCATGGATTACAGGCAACATTCGCACTGAGCTAAAGGGTAGAGCTGCTGCTTTCAAGGTGCAGGACTCTAACCCGGAAGCTTATAAGAAATCCTGCTATGCCCTCCGACGCACCATCAAACAGGCAAAGCGCCAATACAGGGCTAAGATTGAATCGTACTACACCGGCTCTGACACTCATCTTATGTGGCAGGGCTTGCAAACTATTACAGCCTACAAAGGGAAGCAGAGCCACGAGCTTCCCAGTGACACAAGCCTACTAGACGAGCTAAATCACTTCTTCGAGGCAAGCAACACTGAGGCATGCTCTCCGTAGCCGACATGAGTGAGACCTTTAAACAGGTCAACATTCACAAGGCCGCGGGGCCAGACGGATTAAAGGACGTGTGCTCCGAGCATGTGCTGACCAACTGGCAGGTGTCTTCACTGACATTTTCAACATGTCCCTGATTGAGTCTGCAATACCAACATATTTCAAGCAGACCACCATAGTCCCTGTGCCCAAGAAGGCAGCCTGCCTAAATGACTACAGACCCGTAGCACTCACGTCCGTAGCCACGAAGTGCTTTGAAAGGCTGGTAATGGCTCACATTAACACCATTATCCCAGAAACCCTAGACCCACTCCAATTTGCATACCACCCAAACAGATCCACAGATGATGCAATCTCTATTGCACTTCACACTGCCCTTTCCCACATGGACAAAAGGAATACCTATGTGAGAATGCTGTTCATTGACTACAGCTCAGCGTTCAACACCATAGTACCCTTAAACCTCATCATTAAGCTAAGGACCCTGGGACTAAACACCTCCCTCTGCAACTGGATCCTGGACTTCCTGACGGGCCAACCCCAGGTGGTGAGGGAAGGTAGCAACACATCCGCCACGCTAATCCTCAACACTAGAGCCCCTCAGGGTTGCGTGCTCATTCCCCTCCTGTACTCCCTGTTCACCCACGACTGCGTGGCCAGGCACGACTCCAATACCATCATTAATTTTGCAGACGACACAACAGTGGTAAGCCTGATCACCGACAACAACGAGACAGCCTATAGGGAGGAGGTCAGAGATCTGGCAGTGTGGTGCCAGAATAACAACCTACCCCTCAACATAATGAAGACAAAGGAGATGATTGTGGTCTACAGGAAAAGGAGGACCGAGCACGCCCCCATTCTCATCGACGGGGCTGTAGTGGAGCAGGTTGTCCACATCACCAACAAACTAGAATGGTCCAAACACACCAAGACAGTTGTGAAGAGAGCACCACAAAGCCTATTCCCCCTCAGAAAACTAAAAGATTTGGCATGGGTCCTCAGATCTTCAAAAGGTTCTACAGCTGCAACATCGAGAGCATCCTGACTGGTTGCATCACTGCCTGGTACGGCAACTGCTCAGCCTCCGACCGCAAGGCACTACAGAGCATACGGCCCAGTGCATACGGCCCAGTACAGCGCTGGGGCTAAGCTGCTTGCCATCCAGGACCTCTATCTACACCAGGCGGTGTCAGAGGAAGGCCCTAAAAATTGTTAAAGACCCCAGCCACCCCAGTCATAGAATGTTCTCTCTACTACCGCATGGCAAGCGGTACCGGAGCGCCATGTCTAGGACATAAAAGGCTTCTCAACAGCTTTTACCCCCAAGCCATAAGACTCCTGAACAAGTAATCAAATGGCTACCCGGACTATTGCATCCCCCCCTCTCCCCGCCCCCAACCCCTCTTTTACGCTGCTGATGCTCTCTGTTTATCATATATGCATAGTCACTTGTACTATACATTCATTTACATACTACCACAATTAGCCCGACTAACCGGTGCCCCCGCACATTGGCTACCTGGACTATCTGCATTGTGTCCTGCCACCCACCACCGCCAACCCCTCTTTTACGCTACTGCTACTCTCTGTTCATCATATATGTTCATACTATATATTCATCATAGTCACTTTAACCATACCTACATGTACATACTACCTCAATTAGCCCGACTAACCGGTGCCTGTATATAGCCTCGCTGCTGTTAGAGCCTCGCTACTGTATGTAGGCTCGCTACTGTTATTTTTCACTGTCTTTTTACTGTTGTTTTTATTCCTTTACTTATCTATTTTTCACTTAATACCTATTTTTTACTTAAAGATTAAACTGTTGGTTAGGACCTGTAAGTAAGCATTTCACTGTAAGGTCTACACCTGTTGTAATCGGCGCACATGACAAATAAACTTTGATTTGATTTGATTTGCATTATATTATGCAAATGTAGCAAATGTATATAGTTATAGTTGATAAACGTGTTCAAGAATTAGAAAATTTAGTTTCGTGTCTCTAGCTTGAACAGTTAAAGAGTTACTGTTGGTGAGATATATTATAAAAATGTATTCTAATACAATTGTTTATAGTTTATAAAGTATTTTAGAGAATTTGCACCTGTTCAAAGTTCACATCTGCTATTTTCAGAGAAGTATAAAAGAAACCTACAGTAAAATCATGAAATTGTCTTTACCTACACTTTTCATCGTCATATTTAGCTTAATTTCTGTTTTATATTTATTTATTTTTTTACCTTTTTCTGTATTCTCTTCTTCAAAATAACAGGTAGGCCTAAAACGGTTGCACTGGTACATAAAATTGCCAAAGGGAAAAAAGTCCTATAATCTTCAGAGCAGAAGTATCTTGTTCACAAAGGGCCTGATTCAGACTTGAGATAAGTAGACTAAACATGGACTTAAGTCAATAAAACATGGACTTAAGGTCTATTCAATACGTATCACGGAAGTTCAGCTTTACAGCATGATTGAAATTTAACCTTTTCACATGTACCAACAAACAAGTGTGATAATTCTACAGTGGTCCCTGCAGCATACGCTCAAACCGGTGTGATTAGAACGCTTATTTAGAACGTCCAGTTTCGATTGACACAATAATCAGCATTTGAGCTGGCCACACTGTTTTTTCACAGAAACATTTTGCACAAACACAGTCCTTACAAAGTTATGTCCAGAATGTGACCAGTTTATTTTTGGATGCAATGTTCAGACATTCACAGAAGTAGCTACAGCATGACACAATCATCCAAACCGGAAAATGTAGGCTACATTTGTCCTGGCGCTAACCGAGGAAAGATTGACATAACACAAGCGGTCATATTTTTATAACTCTCCCTGACAGAAACTACAATATGAATTAGCTAATAACAATCACTCTTTATAATTAAACACATCAAGGGTGAGCTCACCATTGATGGAAATAATTGAATAAAACACTTTCTAGAAATTGAAAGTAATCCGAAGATGGGTAGTTTGTGCGTGCCACCATGTTTGTTTTTTTTCGCATCAACCAAAGATAATAAGAGAAGATAAGATCAGTTTGGTCTGTTTATAGAACATTATGCATGTTGAAGGGGGGGGTGTCATCTACGGTCATTCATACATACATACATATATACAAACTGTATGCGCCTACAGTAGAACTGACAACACAATATACATGAAATAAGGAACTTACTTTGATAGGAACGCGCACATGTCCAAAGTTATTATTTGTAAGGAAAACAACAAGGCAATATGAGCGCCAGCATGAAAATGTTCATATTCGTTCAAGACTGCACAGATTTCTGCAAAAACACTGGTGAAGTGTGTGGGCTCTCCTCGAAGAGAGAAGTTTGTCCTGCTCAGGAAAGCATCAAACATAAATTGTCCGCAACACTGAAATGGGCTACTTCCATGTGAAATGTTTTTTTTACCTTTATTTAAACTAGGCAAGTCAGTTAAGAACAAATTCTTGTTTTCAATGACAGCCTAGGAACAGTAGGTTTAACTGCCTTATTCAGGGACAGAACAACAGCTTTTTATCTTGTCAGCTCAGAGATTTGATTTTGTAACCTTTCGGTTACTAGTCCAACACTCTAACCACTAGGCTACCTGCCGCCCCAAATTAATGAGGAAGCGGAACACACCTCAATTCAAACTGTTGTTAGAAAATACAACTTGTTATAAAATAATTTGAAGTTGACAAGTTGAAACAGCCTATTGATAATTAGCAGGCAGCGTGTGTTAACTGCCCTGTTGCGTAACAATCACATTTTGGAACAGTGAGTTCATTCTGACATCACGTGCATGAAACAACTCACGCTGGGGTGACCGTTAGAGATATTTGGAACTCATGTATGAAAAGGTTAAAGGCAATGTTACCACATTAGTGGAGACCACTTTCACGGTAAACGCTGCATATGTTGGCTCAATCGGAAAGTCAAGTTATCTCAAGTCTGAATTGGGCACAAACTGATATGTCATACTAGTCCATGTCAATTTCAGTCTTGGTGTGTTCCCTGACTGATTCCACGTTTGGTGATGATGTCTGTCCCTTAAGAGACACTGTAGACACGGAAGCCTACTTCACTTCCACAAAATCCCCAGAATAAATCTAACATAACTCAAGAAATCTGTAATAAAATTTGACAGTTTTGCCGAGTATGTTTTAGTTGCGCACTTTTACATATAACTAAGTTATTTCTCAAGTAAATAAAATGTGCGACATGATGTCTTATATGAACAGTCTGATTATGCTATTGGTTAGAGAGCAATCACCGCAGCTGTTCACCCCATGTTAGTGGGCAAATGGACATCGTCAAATCAAAACTCAATTTTAATTTACCTGTTGTGACGCATGGATGTTCCAAACTCCATTTTAGATGAGACTGACTTTATGACATATTTACACTTTAGTTAATTTTGACAATAGAATAACTGTTTCTGACTCATATCGATGCCACATAGCCCATTTTCAAAGGGATTCATTGCTTTTTAAAGGCAACCGCTCTTCAACTTCAAAATAGCCCAAGATAAGAGGAAAAAGTTAAATGTCAAGTTGTTTTGTTGTTGCTCCTCAATTAACCATGAGGGCCTGAGTACAAGAACCGTGTCCCTCTACATAGAGCTGCTTTTACAGGGGCTAGGCTTGGAGACCTCCACACACACACACACACACACACACACACACACATACACAAATACACCCGCACACACAGCTGAAAAGCGACCACCGGTTTACCCCTCTTATGCAAATGCATCAAAACGCATGAGTAAGAATTATATATGAATCCAATGAGGGCTTTTTCTTTCTTTTAGAATCGCTTAGCCACGAGCGGCGAGAGGCCTCAATGGTGAGTGGCCGCTGCGCTCCTCAGCCATGCGTATTATTCAGCTTGACGAGACGCAAACTGACATAAGCACCAGGGCTCACTTTCACCACCTCGCAATCCGATTATATGGCCAACGCCGCATCAATGCCATAGGGCCAACAGGCACCAAAGTCCCTCAACCATACCCAACCCCCCCATTCCTCCTCGTCACACCCCCAAGCCACCCATTCATATGTTCTTTTTTACGAACCCTCTCCCATACTGCCCCCCCCCCACAGGAAAAGTGATTGATTGGTTTGATTATTTGTTGCAGTCTTACAAAAGAAAGTGCCTTGACTTTTTATTTATCTAGGCAAGTCAGTTAAGAACAAATTCTTATTTACAATGACGGCCTACCCCGGCCAATTGTGCACCACCCTATGGGATTCCCAATCACGGCCAGATGTGATGCAGCCTGGATTCAAACCAGGAACTACAGTGATGCCTCTCGCACTGAGATGCAGTGCCTTATACTGCTGCGCCGCTCAGGACTTATTCCACATTTTTTTGTGTTACAGCCTGAATTCGAAACTGATCAAATATATTTTTTCTCACCCATCTACACAAATTATCCCATAATGACAAAGTGAAAATATGTTTCTTGAAAATGCTGCACATTTATTGAAAATTAAATACAGAAAAATCGAATTTATGTAAGTATTCACACCCCTGACTCAATACATGTTAGAATCACGTTTGGCAGCAATTACAGCTCTGAATCTTTCTGCGTAAGTTTCTAAGAGCTTTGCACACCTGGATTGTATAATATTTACACATCATTTTTTTGTTATTGTTCAAGCTCTGTCAAGTTGGTTGTGATCATTGCTAGACAGCCATTTTCAAGTCTTGCCATAGATTTTCAAGCCTATTTAAGTCAAAACTGTAACGAGGACACTCAGGAACATTCAATGTCGTGTTAAGGAACTCCAGTTTATATTTGGCCTTGTGTTTTAGGTTATTGTCCTGCTGAAAGGTACATTTTTCTCCCAATGTCTGTTGAAAAGTAGACTTAACCAAGTTTTCCTCTAGGATTTTGCATCTGCTTAGCTCTATTCCATTTCTTTTTATCCTAAAAAACTCCCTAGTCCTTGCCAATGACAAGCATACCCATAACATGATGCAGCCGCCACCATGCTTGAAAATATGAAGAGTGGTACTCTGTAATGTTTTGTGTTGGATTTGTTCCAAACGTAACGCTTTGTATTCAGGACATAAAGTTAATTTCTTTGCCACATTTTTGCAATTTTACTTTAGTGCTTTATTGCAAACAGGATGCATATTTTGGAATATTTTTTTCTGTACAGGCTTCCTTCTTTTCACTCTGTCATTTAGGTTAATATTGTGGAGTAACTACAATGTTGTTGATCCATCCTCAGTTTTCTCCTATCACAGCCATTAAACTCTGTAACTGTTTTAAAGACACGTTTGGACTCGTGGTGAAATCCCTGAGCGGTTTCCTTCCACTCTGGCAACTGAGTTAGGAAGGACGCCTGTATCGTTGTAGTGACTGGGTGTATTGATACACCGTCCAACGTGTAATTAATAACTTCACCATGCTCAAAGGAATATTCAATGTCTGTTTTTTTATTTTTACCCATCTAATAAATAGGTGCCGTTCTTTGCGAGGAATTGGAAAATCTCCCTGGTCTTTGTGGTTGAATCTGTGTTTGAAATTCCCTGTTCGACTAAGGGGCCTTACATATAATCATATGTGTGGGGTACAGAGATAAGGTAGTCATTCAAAAATCATGTAAAACACTATTATTGCACACAGAGCGAGTCCATACAATCTATTATGTGACTTGTTAAGCACATTTTTTACTGCTGAACCTATTTAGAGGTTGAATACTTACTGACTCAAGACATTATAGATTCACATTTTTTATTAATTTTGAAAAATTTCGATAAACATAATTCCACTTTAACATTATGGGGTATTGTGTGTAGGCCAGTGACACTAAATCTCAATTTAATCAGTTTTAAATTCAGACTGTAACACAACAAAATGTGGAAAAAGTCAAGGGGTGTGAATACTTTCTGAAGGCACTGTGTGTGCCCAGTCTATATGGGAATTTCAGACATTATTAGCAAGTATTCACATGAAGTACCGGTAAGAAAACAACGTTTTATATTAACCTAGCAATTGTACAGCACAGTATACAGTATACAACCAATTAGGCTAGCTTTGTTCCACTTGCAAAGGGTAGCCTATGTTCGATGGTAAAGTTTGCATTCTCAAAGTTTATGTTCTCAAAGTTATTACAGTTGTTAACTACAATAACACAGCACAATGAGTGTTTGTATGTCCAAAGACTTGCATGAAAACTCTTACCGTTCATGCCTAGGTCTAGATTCAAACGTATTACTAAAAGCCTAAAATTACAATAAAGATGGGAAAAAAAACCTGTAATGTCACACGATACTATTTTACTCACCGCTCACACTCTAATCACCACTATTTCGATTGGCTCTATATCTAAATTAAACAATCCTTGGTTTGACTATGGGAGTCATGGCTAATGTCACTACAGGACCTCTAATCTAAACCGGTGTTGACAACCACAGAGCTCACCCCTCTTTCCGTGCTGCGCAGGGACGCTTGGGTGCTTAGAGGGGGCACCCGTTTAAGCAGCGGGCGTTTACAAGACGCTACCCCAAAAGCCTGCCAGGTGCTGAGGGGGTATGGCGGGAGTGTTGAGGGGGTACGGCGGGCCCCTCTTGTAAATCGTCCTGCACCCGTGAAACTGTTGGCCAGATGAGATTAAACTCAGAGTGAGATACATTTGCAATTGATTACCGTTGAGCCACTGTGACGAATTTAAGGCTTTTGGGGGTGTGTGTGTGTGTGTGTGTGTGTGTGTGTGTGTGTGTGTGTGTGTGTGTGTGTGTGTGTGTGTGTGTGTGTGTGTGTGTGTGTTTACTGCTTAAGACCTGCACGCACTGCTAGACCTGAAAAGGAGTAAAACAGGTCCCAATAGAACTGTTGGAAATTAATATATTTGAAATGCAAAAGCCCCTGAAGAGTTTGAATAACTTCACTGCCAACCATGTCCATTCTCTGAGACATAGGCTACCTCACTGATTTGTTTCTGTTTCCAAACAGAGACAAGATGGAAATCTAAAAATGTAAAAAGCATCTGGTAATATCTATTTTGCAACTCAACCTCCAAAGAAAATGGCCTAACTGGCCATAACTGCAGGCAACAGAGATATGGCATGTCTTTCCCTTTGAATTATGGGGTGTGGGTCTGTCTGTTTAGGAAATAAATGTACATTGCCTGATGTTTTCAGCTAGAATACACTTCTTTCTAAGATTTTATTTGAATAACCAGCCCGTTTCAACCCACAAACGAGATGAATCTGACTACTCTGCTTCCTCTGCACCCCTCTGGTTGGTCTGGTATTAATGAGCAATTAACTTTGCATACAAGGTCATAAACAATAGCACTGGTTGTCAGATTATGCTAATGCTGGTGGCTGTGGCCCTGGTGAAAGGAGGCAGAGGATCCTGGTGAATGGAGAGTGTTGTGGCCTTTCTCTTCCATGGGAGAATGATATGCAAACTGTACCAACATGTCCTTAAGAGGATTAGAACACCACTTCAGATGCAGGCAGCACAGTGCTGATATAAGAGTGCCAAAAGACAGGGAAAGATTTCAATTACACACATTGTCCCAGTACTAGGCAATATGGTGACTGCAGAACAGTAAAATACACATATTAAAAGTATAAAGGTTTGAGGGCACAAATATAGCCTACAGTACCTATTCAAAGGTATGCTTATAAACTGATAATACAGATATCATAGCATAACTATATATTAATGAATTAGGCAGTGCAATTCATAGGCTATACAACTGACATGCAATGTATTTAGCTAAGGAAGACGAAATGAAACATGAAGTAATCAAAATACACTTCAAGACTACAATGTTGAAAGATCCTATCTGACAAGCATGAGGTAAATAATACGTTTTCTCCCATCGCCCTCTGCGCGCACGGACTGGCCGCTTACTGTAGCAGTCAAAGAACAGGTGCGTGGAATGTCAGAACAGAGCGCATTGTTCGAGGAGACATGGCTTTACTCCATTTGGGGAGGAGGGGCCTATGTTTAATACAAAGTTAATATCGATGTAATGCTTGTCACTGCTCCTCTGAATCTTGTGGCATTGATAATTGCCTGGATGTTCTGGGTTTATGCCCTGCAACAGATGCCGCATAAAGGTTAGCTTAGCCCTCACCGGAGAGCCTGTCTACAGTCCATACACAGCCGCATTGTAGATTCTCTGAGATAAAGTTAGGCTACATTAAAGGACGTTGATTAGTTAATTGAAATGTACAGCCGTTGGATACGCAATGAAAGTCAACAAACCGCTGTGCGTAACCTAGTCTTTGGATGTTTGGGCTGTTTTCATAACTGGTTTAAGAAAAGGTAGCATATTATGTCTACGGGCTGTTGTGTTTATAATCACTTCTTTATCTGCACTTATGAATAGAGTAGACAGGGTACGTTTTTGTAGAAGACTGATATCATTTTAATCAGTGTCACAACCATCTTCATTCTTCGTCAAAGAGTGAAATAAACGTTCCCCTAGACGAATGTATAGGCCTATAACGCAATGATGAAAAGAGAATTCCCCCACTTGGAAAATGAAACGGGACACCTCCTCTTGCGACACTGAAGAGGGGTAGATAGATTGCTGGTGTCATACAGGAGAACGCGCACCAGTCAGAGCAATCTGTCCATCCGCGCGCTGAAAAGATGGGGAGTTCCTTTTCCTTGACGTCACCATCAAAATAACGGTAGAATAATAAACAGCTAACCACCTGTCGGACCCTGGACACAATGTAACGGGCCATACAGAAGCCTTCATGCATGGGTAACATATTTACTCAACCCATTCACTTAACGACGCAGAAAGTGACGCAAGACAATGGTTAAGTTAATCTATTTAGTCAATTGTTTTGAGATGTGGAGGCAGCGTTAAGGACCTGAGGTCCGGGTCTTTCCATAGACCCCTTCCCGTTTCAATGCAGAAGCAGTCTGTCTTGTGTCAATTCGAGGGTGGTACAGAGCGGAGGGAGGGGTGGATGGTCCTGTAATATTTTAGAGATGTGCTTTTAATGGCTTTAATTCAGCCGGAGCCAGCTGTTTTTGCTCTGTTTGGTAAAAAGAGGCCAAGACGTGGAAAGCTTGCAAAGCTAGTAGAAATTAGTCTCGGTGATCGAGGCTTCCTGCAAACCATCTGCTTGCAGTCACAAAGGGAGGATTTTTCTGAGCAAACTAAAGAAATATAGGCTCATAAAAAAGCTTTGAAGGTCTAGTTACTTTCGCGGTGAATGGTGACGGTGTTACTACAGGTTCTCTTTTTTTGGGGGGGGGGGGGCGCAGACCTTTTTTGGGGGGGCCAAGCAGAAAGGCTAACGCACGTCTGATAAGCGTTCACTTTCTCTCACAAGGAAATCGTTTCACGGAGGCGTTCCGTTTTAATTAACGGATTGTGACCACTTTACATTCGATTCATGTTGAATCCCTTAGGCTATCATTACTCGAATAACATTTATATCAAACATAGGATAAATATAATGGCTGTACTGTTGATCAAACTTAGTCTACATTAAACATCACGTGCTTAAAGTAATGCGTTGAACTATGAAGCAAGAAAGTATAAACTAACATCATAACATTCGTTTTTCATTTGTTTTTGATGCTTTAAAACATTTCGCTAACCTTGTTTGTCCCGAAAGCAAATTATAGCCTAACTTGATGATAATGTATTTAGGCTAATATGAATTAAACATTTCTGGTAGGTTGAATGCATTCAGTTGTGCAACTGACTAGGTATCCCATTTTCCTTACCTAATATGTTATTTTATTTCGTTAGCCTATATTTTTGTTTTGCTTTTAATAAACAAATATGTCAATTGGCTATGTTTTATTTTTTTTTACTCAACTATTCGTTTGACATTGTTTAAATATGCTTACTATTTTAGTCTATACACTATTTCGTCCAACAACAAAAAATGGTAGCATGAATGAATTTCTGTTTGGAAATTGATTTATTTTAACGCTAATGCCTGGTTAAAGACAGAGCAGACTAAACGCGACGGTAACAGGCTCAAATCCCGCTTTAATGTGAGTTTTATACCAGCTTTCAATGTCCGCTCATATGAATGCGTTTTAAATCAAATCATAGATGCGCTTTTATTCAGCTGGTTAAAACAGCAGAACAAACCCCGTCTATAGAAATAAAGCTTTTATTCCAGTAGGGCTTTATGAAAGCGAGAGAGGGGCGCCATGGCAGCTGATGGTGACAGTTAGTTCATGGTTAACAGGATCAGCAGTACGCGGTTAGGGCCGCACACTTCTCTCCGCTCAAATGTGCAGTGGGTCTACGTCTGGCGCACTGAATGAAGATTTTGCAAAGCCCGTGATATTTAACACATCTGTTAAAGCGTTCCGAGAGCAGAAATCCGTTTAAGACATTATTCCATGACGAGGTCCAGATTGAGTGTTGAGAATCCGATGAAACGCGAAGCCAGTGGATATTTTACGCAATCCGCATATTCCTAAATAAATTCACATTTTAAAGTAGGGTAGTTATAAAGGTTGCTAAATGAAACCATGGCGATTAGACTTAGCCTATCGTTGTTATCATGATTGTGAAAATGATTGTCAATATTCATAGCCTATATTATTTATGCATTCATGCAATATTTATTCATTATATTTTGTTGTTGTAATACGAATGAATGGTTGTCGTCGTCGTTATGATCGCGTTATTATAGCCTAAGCAATGTGGTATAAACTCAACTGCATTCAATTGTAATTTTTAGTGGGCTATAGCTTTCATTAGGACTTTTGATCCATTAAAACACAGCAGGGGAGCCGAATAAATATAGCTGCTTCTTCCGGTTAAGCCCTCATTCAGAAGCTCCAAATGATGTTTGAATCTTTTAGGATAGCTTTTTAATTAGCCTGCGCGCGTCTCCACCAAACAAAACCCAATCGCAGCGCCTCAATGGAACGTGGTCAATATGCAAAATTGATGACTATGGCTCTTTTGTGGAAGGGACATTGTGTGTTCCTTGCTTATGAAGTCTAATCCAATCATAAATTGCACTCTCTAGCCAATCAGCGATCCCGGGACGGCGCTTGAAAGCGACCCATGTAGAGAACTTTGTTGAACCTCATTGTTGAGGCTGACAGTTCTGAAAGGATCTTTGGGGTAGCCTGCTATAAAAACGCCTCTCCCCAGAGTAGATGGCCAGAGGAGTAAAGCTAGTCATTCAGATTGGAACCTATCAGATCCTCACTTGTTCTTGACGGAGTATTTCAACAGATCGTTTCGTGTTGCGTTATAATACAGACGGGACCATGATGATCCCAAGCGTCCTTGCGCCTAATGCGATGTACCCAGGCCTTTACCGCCCCTCCGCCTCCTTGCCGTTCCAACGGTCTCTGCAGAACGCGTTTCCAACCCACTCCAGCTTTCTTGTGGAGGACCTGCTGCGGATAAGCAGGCCGGCGGAGTACCACTTCAGCCGGACGCTCCCTTCAGCAAGCGTCTCCCCGGCGACAACCACCACGACCATGTCCTTCAGTGCCATGCCACAGGAGCGCATCGTCTCTCCAACTGCCTCGACGCGTGAATCACGCTCTCCGAAAACGTCACAACCGAGTAGTAAAGACCCAACTTATCTTAAATTTGGAGTCAGCGCAATCCTTGCACCATCACCAAAGACCGGTAAGTGTGATGTTGGGAATGTTGTACCTTCTATCTAATGGGTAATTTTAGCAGTTTCATACACTTAGCATATTGTAAAACAGATAAAAACATGTTTGTCTTTTCATGAGTGTTGCCTTGATTGTTGGCGTTCCTTGACACGTTATTTTCCTCTACAGCATCGTTGCCCCCCGCCATCCACCACAGTATGCACCCCAAGGCCTTCTCTCTCCCCTACTTCGACGGATCCTTCCACCCCGCCTTCTTCAGGTCTACATATTTCCCAGGTAAAGAACTCATCATGCACTTTCAGACGCCGTTGAATTGCACTTTGCGCACAGTTGACACTCACCCCTCGCCTGGGACAACGTTCAGAACTTTTCATATCAAAATGTTTTGTAGAACGACTTTCCAAATGGACTCGATATAATGCTTTGAATGCGTTCTGCAAAGCTCTGAAATGTGCACCTTTTTGCACATGCCCTGTATAGGCACTTAGCTTGTGAACTTTTCAGCGCTTTCAGAGTGGGTGTGGCGGGGTGGTTGGAATTGATTCCATTTGCACTGACTTCCTTGCTGCTGAGATCACTGGTCGCTAATACAGCCCTCTGTTCCCCAAATGCTAATTAACCAATTATCCGGAATCATTACGGTTTCATTTCGAGGCGGGCTGCGGGTCGGGCTCGTTCCCCCACGGTCTTATGCTTTAAGGTCATTTTTGGAGTCTCCTCCGCACAGTCCCGCGTTTTCCCACAGGGCAGGGGCACTGGGCCACTGGCTGCCAACAATGCTTTCAGCATCATGACCAATTTGGTCAGCTCCCCCCGGCGCAAGCCACCCACGCACCCCAGAGTGACTTCTACCAGGCGGGCAAGAGGCGTGGACCAGTCATACACTAATTTCCCTATTAGGCGCCATTCACTGCTCTCAATATTCTCACAAGACCACATAGCTTGTTGATGTGCCTGATTATGGGAAGTGCAACTATGAGTTGTGGATATGGAGGTAGTCTTAGCCCAAGTTATTTGTCAATAAATGGTAGGCTTTACAGATAGGCATACATTTGCATGTGTGCTATAATTAAGTGGCTTGGAAATAAGTATTCTTTGCACGAACAATAATCGAATCAGTGCACATTAAAACATTTCAGTGTTTTACTATATCCCTAACCTGAAAAACACACCATGCTTTACACGTCCCCCTTCGTCTCTCAGTTTTTAAACTCTAGGGCCAATCAACAGGGCGAGATAAAGAATAATCTCTTAGAAAAGTCTATAAAGTCGCTAGTCCGTGCTTTCATTCAGACAAACCATAATGGAGTTGGGGTCCTTTCATGGGCTGCGCTGAATACCTTCACAAAACAGCTCGAGCGGCCTGAATAGCTTTTCGTGTTCATTTAATGAAAATGATTTGAGGGCAGACAAAAATGCACCCTGGGCCCCTCGGCATCAGTATTCAGGTATGCAGTGGTGTTTAGTTTGAAAGTGTAAATCTCCTTTTGTTGCGATAATATATGGCCTTCGCAGCCTGTCCAGAGTCTTTTCTGCGTTAGTTCATTACTACACAATTACCGTTCACGGTTTATTAACTCCTCTATCCGCCCTCGCGGGGTTCCTAAAAGGATACGCTGCCTCTTTACCATACCAATGCGCCTGGGGACCGACCAATGTGCTAATTAGTCACCTCGTGCCATTTCACTCAAAAAGGAGATGTATTCCGCGGCCAAAGGGGAGAAGCATATTCAATCATAACAGCAAAGTTTGTACACAAGTGTAAAAAAAAGTAGGCTAGTTGGCTAAAGAAATAGCCTTCCAGGGGACCGAGTTTAACGTTTATTTTAAGCCTATTGCTACGTTTCGGCATGGTTTTATGAATGAACAGTGTTTATTTGTTGAATTAACGTTTCCCCCTCTCCTCTTCTATAGCGTCTTCATCGGTCGTGCCCATCCCCGGGACCTTCTCTTGGCCACTGGCCAACAGAGGAAAGCCGAGGAGAGGGATGCTCAGACGGGCGGTGTTCTCTGACGTGCAGCGCAAAGCTCTGGAGAAGATGTTCCAGAAACAGAAATACATCAGCAAACCAGACAGAAAGAAGCTGGCCTCAAAGCTCGGTCTCAAAGACTCACAGGTAAACCATTGACTTTTATTTGCACAGGGCTAATTACTCTAACGCATAGGCATGCTAAAGTTGATACTGTTTGTATTATTGAAACTCTGTAATAAAGTCAACCTCTACAAACTTAAACCCGAACTAACTGGTTATACTATTCCTTCTCCTTCGCCAGGTTAAAATCTGGTTCCAGAACCGCAGAATGAAGTGGAGGAACTCGAAAGAGAGGGAGCTCCTGTCTTCAGGAGGTTGTCGCGAGCAGACCCTGCCCACCAAAACGAACCCACACCCAGACCTCAGCGACGTGGGCAAGAAGTCCTCCGCGGAGGAGGACGAGATGGAAGAGGACCCATTCGGCGTTAGAGGCGCGCCTGGCCTTTGCCATTCCCCCGCAGCGGGGCACGAGCTGTCCAACAGCGGCGGATCGAACCTCTCGTCGCCATCTCTCTGCAGCAAACACTCGGAATTCTCAGAATCGGATGAAGAAGAGATCACAGTTTCTTAATTGATTTATAAAAACTCAAAGATATGTTTATAAAATGGTTATCCACAGGTTAACTGTACCAGTGTGACCATGTTTGCAAGAGGCTGTATCCCTTAATTTAGACTCAACTACTAAAAATAAATGTATTTATTTCATATTCCACAATATTTTCAAACAATGAACTTCTGTCAAATCAATTTAGGCTACATCCGTGATTATTTCTTTTAAAAATAACTGCAGGGTTTATTTTATAGAAAGGGCCGGCTCTAGCCTTTTGGGGGGCGAGATTTTGTTGAGGGACCCCCACCAAGAGGGCACATTTTTTTTTTGTGGCCCCCCTCTTGACAGCAGCGTTTTAAAGTACATTTCCTTCAATTCTACACATTTTGACATGTGGCGAATGTAAAATGTTGCAGTTATAAAGAAAGATTTCAGCAGGTCTACACACTTTGCCATGGGGTGGACAGAAAATGTGGCAATTTTATAACACGTTTCATGCAATTCTATTCACTTTGCCATGGAGTTGTAAGACATTTTTGCAGTTTTAAAGCAATTTTTCTGCAGTTCTACCAATTTTACCATGGTGTGGAGAGAAAATGTTGACATTTTATAATAATGTCATTAAATTCTACTCATTTTGCCATGACTTGTCATGTTAATGATAGCTGAGTGAGAGTGATTAATGGGGCCCTGGGCCCGGTCGGAATTCGGCCATGATTTTCTACAAGTTTAGATGAGTGGCTAGACTAACTTAGCAATCTAAAAATTGTTTGCAGGAATGGCTAATTGAGTGACTGTCAGTGACTGACAAAACAAGAGAAAAGCTGCTGATGCACAACCAAATTTCAAACTTGCACCTTGTGTATTTTACTATTCTAAATCTCAACAGTAAGTTGAGAACCTGACTGAGTTCAAAACAATATATAGTGGACCCTAAGCGACCGCTTATATCGCTTATGCCCGGAGCCGTCCCTGTTTATAGGATATACTTAGAAATTATTTGCTGTTTTGCACAGCTCTTTCAATTGTACAGTATTTTGTACAACTATTTGTATGGATATTTTATGCCAAGAAAATGGAGTTACCTTGGCTTCTTACAGTTTTTATTGAAAAGTGTAGACATTTCGTGCATAATTTATACGGATTTGTTAATTAAATGTATTGTGTGTGTGTGTATGTATATATATGTGTTAATATTTCAATGTATTGTGTGTATATGTGTTAATATTTCACTATGTTTTGTACAAATACCAAATAAAATGTAACAGTTACATGGTATAACGTCTGTTACAAAATGGAAGGAAAAAATGAAATAGATCGATAGGTTTATGTTAGTAGAGAGCCATAATTGATAGTCACATTGCATTAATTAATAAATAACCATGATTTTTATTGAATCACAAATGACGTAAGACTAGTACAGTGATCTTCAGAATCAGTTCTCCAAGCTCTGGAGAGAACGTTGATGATAAACTCCACACACACCTGCTCTGATGCAAAAGAGACTGTACACAAAATACTCATTTTCAAGTAGTTACAAATTGTCTAGAAAAGTCATCAAAATGTTGCAAGGTAATCAAGTATTTACACTGTTATGTTACATATGTTTTTTTTTTTGTTGTTTTTTTACATAGCAAAGAAGGCTACACATTCATTAAGTTTTAAGAACATGTGAATTCAACAGCAACTCCATTCATTTCACCATCCAAACTTTTCAAAGCGAGCGGGTTGTTTCACCGGTGGACATACAGACCGACAAACACATACATATCCGTTTTTTTGTTGTGCTTGCATTTACCATGACAAGAGACCCTCTCCAAATGTACAGACACATTTGATTTGATTTGTAAATGAACAAAGACTGTACCAGCCCCCCAAAAAGTATTCACAAAATCTGTTCACTTGCTGTACATCTCTTGGCAGTGCTGAAAAACCTTAAAGAACTGACATAAGGCTTGGCTTCAATTTTGAGTTCGAAATGAATGTTGCATAGGTTTGATGACTAAGAACACTGAAAGATAATGGGTGCGATGCTGGAAACAAAGAACCTATCGGACCCCCCAAAAAACACACCTCCTAGGATGAAGGTGTGGAGGAAAGGGGCCAAAATACACATTTCTGAAGCCAAGAAAAAAAAAAATCTGTTTTGACCTGAAGCCATAACCATCTTTAACTTCTCCCATTTTGTACTCTCTCGTTTGTACCTTTTAAACATGACCTCAAGTACAATGACTTTAAACAAAGCAGCGTATACACATTGTTACATATTCACTCAACATGTTGTCATGACGATAATAATCAGTACACGTCACATAATCAAAACAGACGACAAGCATGGCAAAGGCGTAAAGGGTGTATAGAAGGTAGATGAGGTATAGAGATTAAAACAATTCCTTAATAAACGTTCCCCCATATTCATTACAGACCCATTACAAAAATGACGTGTACTTTGAGCACCAACCAAATGTACTTTTCCATCTCACAAGTTGTCCTTAGTAAGTTATATCCAAACTTTTACAAACTTCTCAGCATTGGGAGTAATACAACTCATTACATGTTCTTAAAGCCCAAGTCCCTTTCCCAGCCCTAACAACCTCTTAATAACATGGCGTTAGTGTTCGATATGACGACAGTCGACGCTGCTCTTCAAGCCCACCTGCCTAGGCACAACGCAAAGAGAGTGTTGACTTAAAGCCCTGTAAGTTTACAGCCAAAAAGACCAAATTAAAAAAAAGGAGCTAATGCACCAAGTCTGTTACAAAAAAAGTAAGGCATCCTTATATTAAGTTCAGTCCAGCACCAAAGTAGAGACTTTCGTCTGGAGAAGAAACTTATGCTACGGCGACCCGTTTGGGACTAAAGGAGTCACATGTAGGGGCAGGTGAATGGTGATGGGTGTGTGTATGTGTGTGTGTCATTGGGGGCATAAGGAGGCATTGGGAACCAGTGAATTTGGTCTCTGTGGAGATGACGAAGATGAGACCTCCAGCACCACGCTCCAAAGGAAAGGGCCTGTAGCTCAATCTGTAGCCCAGTTTGGAGCACTGCAGCTGGGGAAGAGTCGTGAGGAGCCTGGCTTGCTGATGTGGTGGGTTTGGCTCAAAGATGCAGTCTCTATGTTTTCTTAAATAAGGAGACCATGGTACTGATGCTGATCAGGAAAACGGCGAAGATGATGAAGATGATGCACAGTGTAAAATTCTGGTGTATGTCAGTTGTTTGTCTAAATGGTACATGAGGATTGGATGTAGGAGAGCGGTTGGCCATGACGGTGCAAAAATAGAACAGTGCAGCAGCTTTCTGTTTCACTCCTTTTTTTTGTCTTCAGTTCTTCTCTCATTTTGGGTTACCTGCACCCATAGTGTTCTTGATATGACAATTAAAGTGGCTTGATTTTTGTGGACGTGAGCTTGAAAAAACACACTCGAAAGAAATGTTGTATTGACTGAACATAAAAACGTTAACTGAAAGTATTTTTGTCTTCTTGGGAAGGGGGAGGAGTCGGATCACAATGTTGACTCCAGTGTTGAGTCCAGGATGTCGTGTTGGCGACTGTTGCTATTAGAGTCGCTGTCGTATCTCTGAGGGCTGGAGGAAGTGGCTGCTTCCTTCAGCCTCATTAGCATATTCATCTGAGGACGGAGACGCAGGGGTCAAAGGTTAGCGTGAGTGGGACTGTGTGTGTGTGTGTCTGTGTTGTCTTCTGGATCTGCAGTGCCTGCTTGTGTGTGTGTGTGTTATGTGTACACTTTACCTGTTTTGAGCATTTGCGTGTGTGTGTGCGCGCGCGCATGTTGTCTCACCAGTGGGTCTGCGTCACAGTCGCTCTGTGGCGGCTCCTTCCTGATGCCCTCCCTGGGGGCGGAGTAACCGTCGAAGCCCACATCTTCTGGGCGGAGCTGCAGCAACGGGGGCCAATCAGCAGGTGCGGTGGGCGTGGCTGACCAGGGGTAGCTGTCAATCACCCAGCATGCAGGGTCCTCCCACGCTGACCTACGGCCGTACAGCTACAGAGAGGGAGACGGACGGAGGGGAGAGGGCATTATAAGTCAATGTAGAGGAATGACAATAATACGATAACACAGTGAGTGTCATACATAATGCAAGTGCGTGTTGTACGTGTGCGTGTTGCATGCCTTTGTGTGTTTATAGCCTACCTGCAGTCCCTCTCTGATTGCCTCCAGCATGTAGGGGATGATGGAGTAGTTCCAGAGGTCAGTGAACCACACCCTGGAGCCAGCCACATCCATGGGACATGACAGGAAGAGGCGTGGCCCTGGGGAGGCAAAGGTCAAAGG